>NC_141607.1:24999828-25367954 GCF_047967505.1 Dipteris shenzhenensis
ACCTAGAAAAAGTGAAAAAGTACTTGGAAAAAGTGAAAAAAGTAAGGCTCCGCTTATCCTTTCTCTTCCACTCTTGGTTGCTTCAATGAAATGAGGAGAGAGTTAAAACTAGCCCACTCCTCCTACGCATAAATTTGAATTTTCAAAAAAGAGAGGGAAATTTGAATTCAAATTTGTGTTCAACATTCTTCTTATACTTTCTTCTCATACGTTCCTTTTGAATTCAAATTTGTGTTCAACATTCTTCTTGATACTTTCTTCAACATTCTTCTCGATTCTCGTAAGTCCTTTTCATTCTTCTCATAAGTCCTTTTCATTCTTCTCGTAAGTCAAATCTTATTTATCGTTCTTGCTCATGATAGAAAGTCAAATCCTCCTCTCCCCTCTCTCTCCTTCTACTCCCTCCTCTCCTCTCCCTCTCTCTCTCCTCTCTCTCCTTCCTCTCCCCTCCCTCCCTCCCTCCATCCATCCCTCGACCTAGCCCTCTCCTCCCTTCCCCTTCCCTCCCCTCCCTCTGCTGCCAAAACTCCTCCCTCGACCCCTCCCTTCCCCTCCCCCCCCCTCCTTCCGCCAAAATCCCCCAGTCGACCCCTCCCCTCTCGCTACCCTTCCCCCTCTCCCGTCGCCTAACCCCTTCCTCCCCTACCCCTTTTTCCCCCTACCCCCTTTTAACCCTCCCCCCTTTTTCCCACCCCCCTTCGCGACCCCCCCAACCCTCCCACCCTCTTCCCCACTCCCCCTTCCCTGGGCTGGCTGCCGCGGCCACTAGACCCCCCCTCCTCTCAACCCCTCCCACCCCTTTGCCCCCCTCTCAACCCTCCCCCCCCTCCTTGGCGACCCCCCCGAGCCCTCCCTCCCTTTCCCTCTGGGCTGGCGGCCGTGGCCGCCAGCCCCCCCCTCCTCTCAACCCCTCCCACCCCCTTGCCCCCCTCTCAACCCTCCCCTCTGCCTCCTTGGTGACCCGCCCGAGCCCTCCCTCCCTTTCCCCCCGGGCTGGCGGCCGCGGCCGCCAACCCCCTCCCCTCCTCTCAACCCCTCCCACCCCCTTGCCCTCTCAACCCTCCCCCCCCTCCTTCCCGACCCTGCTGAGCCCTCCCCCCTTCTTTCCCACCCACCCTTCCCCAGGCTGGCGACTGCGGCCGCCAGCCCCCTCCCCTCCTCTCAACCCCTCCCACCCCTCCCACCCCCTTCACCCCTCCCACCCCTTCCTCGGGCTGGCGGCCGCGGCCGCCAGCCCCTCCCCCTCTTAGCGCTCCCCCCTTCTTCACCCTTCTCCCTCCCCCTCGTAGTGCTCCCCCCTTCCCCACCCCCCCTTCGCGACCCCCAGCCCCCCAGCCCTACCCCCCTCTCCCCCTCCTCTCAACCCCTCGCACCCCCTTCCCCTCTTAGCCGGCCCCCCCCCCTCCCTTCAAGACCCCCCCAGCCCACCCCCGACTGGCGGCCGCGGCCGTCAGCCCCCCCTCCTCTCAACCCCTCCCACCCCTTTCCCCCCCTCTCAGCCCTTCCCCCCCCCCTTCGCGAACCCCCAGCCCTCCCCCCCTTTCCCACCTCCCCCTTCCCCCGGGCTGGTGGCCGCGGCTGCCAGCCCCCCCCCTCTTCACCCTCCCCCCCTTCGCGACCCCCCGGCCCTCCCCCTCCCTCTTCCCCACACCCCCCTTCCCCGAGCTGGCGGCCCCTCCCTTCTCAACTCCTCCCACCACCCCCCACCCACCCCCTCCCCGCCTCGGAGCTGGCGGCCGCGGCCGCCAGCCCCCCCCCCTCTCAGCCCCTCCCACCCCCTTTCCTCCCACCCAACCCCCTCCCCCCCCCTTGCCCCGTGGCCGCCAGCCCCCCCCTCCTCTCACCCCCTTTCCTCCCACCCAACCTCTCCCCGGGCTGGCGGCCGCCGCCGCCAGCCCCCCCCTCTTCACCCTCCCCCCCTTTTCTACCCCCCAGCCCTCCCCCTCCCTCTTCCCCACACCCCCCCTTCCCCCCGCGGCCGCCAGCCCCCCCCCTCAACACCTCCCACAACCCCCCTCCCCGCCCCCCTCTCAACACCTCCCACCCAACCCCCTCCCTGCCCCCGAGCTGGCGGCCGCGGTCGCTAGCCCACCCTCCCACCCCCTTTGCTCCCATCCCCTTCCCTCCCACCCACCTCCCTCCTTGCCCTGCCCCCAAGCTGGTGGCCGCGGCCGCCAGCCACTCCTCCTACCCCTTTCACCCCTCCCACCCAACCCCCTCCCCGCTCCCGAGCTGGCGGCGTTGCCGCCAGCCGCCCCTCCCACCTGCCTCCCTCCCAGCCCTCCCTCCCACCCGCCACGCCAGCCCCCCCTCCCACCCACCTCCCTCTTCGCCCCGAGCTGGCGGCTGCTACCGCCAGCCCCCTTCCTCCCCTCTAGGCCGCCAGTGCCCCCTTCCCCCTCCCCCCTTCCTCCTTCCATGGGAGACACAGTCTCCCTTCCCCCCCTCCCTCCTCCTTTCCTTCCTCTACTCAGCCCCACCCTTTGCCTCCCTTCCTCCTCCCTTCCCTCCATCCTCTTCTTCTCCTCCCCTGAACCTTTCTCTCTCTAGTTCCTCTCTCTTCAAATTTTAAAAAAGAAACTAGAAAAATTAATCAAAAAAGTTTGCAAGTACTTGGAAAAAGTTTGTAAGTTTGCTCTTTCTTGCTTTCTTGCTCTTCCCTCCTTGCTCTCTTGATCGTCCTTGCTTTCTTGCTTTCTTGCTTCAGTGAATGAAATGAGGGGAGAATGAATGAAGAAGGAAGACTATATATAAGAAAAATTAGGTTTTCCTCCTCCTCTCCTATTGGCTTTCCATTCCTCCCCTCTCTCCTATTGGCTTTTCATTTATCTCCTCTCCCATTGGCTCCCATTACTCCCCCTCTCCTATTGGACCTTCATCCCTCATCCATTAGCCCTCCTCCCATCCATCCATTTCTTCTTCCTCCCCATTGCCACCACTCCCATCCCACATTTCCACCACGTCCCATACTCCTCCCATTTCCCAAAATCCCATATTTTCCCATCTCACCCTCCTCTTTTTCATCCCCTATTAACTCCCTCACTCATTTCACTCCCTTATTAGCCTACTCCCCTATTACCTTCCCCTTTCCCATTCCATTCTTCCCTCCCCTCTCACTTCCACTTCCCATTACTCACTTGCCATTTGAAAACTATTAATATATTATTATACTATTTTTTATACTTATTATCATACACCCTTATTACTTCCCTATCCTATTCCACTCCTCCCTCCTCATTCCCACTTCCACTTCCCATTACTCACTTGCTATACACATTTGCAAACTATTAATATATTATTATGTGATTTTTTATACTATTTGTAAACTTACATATGGGCAAAATCACAGGTGTCAAAGCGATCCTATTGTGGTCATACAACAACTGTGCTTTTATTCAAGGGCATATTTATCCTCATCAACAAGCTTATTTACTCAAGGTATGAAGTGCATAATTTGTGCACTAGGTGTTTACTTTGTGTTAAAATTGTTTGCCACACACACACACATATACATATACCGAGAATTTTCTAATATTATCGCATCTACATTTCTCCGAGGGCACAAAACTTTGTACACTCCTCAACCTAGGTCTTATTGACTTGCATACAAAGTGGTGCACCCATCTCATAAGTACTTGTTCGGATAACACACCTCCAAACGTATTTTATGACGATTGTGCATAACACTAGCAACAAAATGGTGTATCATGTGAGACCGACTATGCAAAGCATATCCAATGGACACAAGACTTTACACATTCCTCAACCTAGGCAGTATTAACTTGTGTGCAAAGTGGCATCCCCATCCGATAAGTACTTGTTTGAAAAATACACCTACAATCGTGTTTTTTGACGATTGTGCATGACACTAAGGCAACAATGGTGTTTTATGCTTGATCGACAATGCAAAGCATATCTGATGGGCACAATACTTTGCACACACCTTCAACTAGGTAGAATCTACTTACATGCAAAGTGGCACGCCCATCCCATAAGTGCTTGATCGTATAACATACCTAGCAGCGTGTTTGACGAATGTGCATGACACTAGAGTAAAAATAGTATTTAATGCTCGATCGACCATGCAAAGGATATCCGATGGGCACAAAACTTTTCATATGCCTCAACCTAGGTGGTATTGAAATGTTCTCAATTAGGCACACCCATCCGATAAGTACTTGGTCAGATAACACACCTAATGGCGTGTTTTTTTGCGGATCTGAATATCATTCGGGAAAAAATGGTGTATAATGCGTGATCGACCATGCAAATCATATCCTATGGTGACAATACTTTGCATGCACCTCAACGTAGTTAAAACGGACTTGCGTGCAAAGTGGAGCCCCCATCTGACAAGTACTTATTTGAATAACACACCTATGGCCGTGTTTTTATATGGTTGTGCATACCTCAACCTGGGTGGTATTAAAATGTTGTCAAAGAGGCACACCCATCTGATAAGTACTTGGTCAGACAACATACCCAAGGGCGTGTTTTTTTGCGGATGTGCATACCACTAGGGAAAAAACGATGTATAATGCGTGATCGACCATGCAAATCATATCTGATAGTGACAATACTTTGCACACACTTCAACCTAATTGAAATGGACTTGCGTGCAAACTGGAGCTCCCATCCGATAAGTACTAGTTTGAATAACACACCTAGGACCGTGTTTTTTCATGGTTGTGCATGACACCAAGGCAAAAACGGTGTTTTATGCTTGATCGACAATGTAAAGCATATCCAATGGGCACAATACTTTGCACACACCTTCAGCTAGGTGGAATCGACTTATATGCAAAGTGGCACGCCCATCCCATAAGTTCTTGATCGGATAACATACCTAGCACTGTGTTTTTTGACGGATGTGCATGACACTAGAGCAAAAATAGTATTTAATGCTCGATCGACCATGCAAAGGATATCCGATGGGCACAAAACTTTTCGTACACCTCAACCTGGGTGGTATTGAAATGTTCTCAATGAGGCACACCCATCTGATAAGTACTTGGTCAGATAACACACCTAATGGCGTGTTTTTTTGCGGATGTGCATATCATTAGGGAAAAATGGTGTATAATGCGTGATCGACCATGCAAATCATATCTGATGGTGCACACACCTCAACATAGTTAAAAAAGACTTGCGTGCAAAGTGGAGCCCCCATCTGATAAGTACTTGTTTGAATAACACACCTATGGCCGTGTTTTTATATGGTTGTGCATGACACTACGGCAAAAACAGTGTGTTATGCTTGATCGACAATGCAAAGCATATCCGATGGGAACAATACTTTGCACACACCTTCAACTAGGTGGACTTGACTTACATGCAAAGTGGCACGCCCATCGCATAAGTGCTTGATCAGATAACACACGTAGCAGTGTGTTTTTTTACGGATGTGCATGGCACTAAGGCAAAAATGGTATTTAATGCTCGATCGACCATGCAAAGCATATCCGATGGGCACGATACTTTGCACACACCTTTAACTAGGTGGAATTGACTTACATGCAAAGTGGCACGCCAATCCTATAAGTGCTTTACTGGATAACATACCTAGCAGCGTGTTTCTTGACAGAGGTGCATGACACTAGAGCAAAAATAGTATTTAATGCTCGATCGACCATGCAAAGCATATCCGATGGGCACAATACTTTGCACACACCTTCAACTAGGTGGAATTGACTTACATGCAAAGTGGCACACCCATCGCATAAGTGCTTGATCAGATAACACACATAGCAGTGCGTTTTTTTATGGATGTGCATGGCACTAAGGCAAAAATGGTATTTAATGCTCGATCGACCATGCAAAGCATATCCGATGGGCACGATACTTTGCACACACCTTCAACTAGGTGGAATTGACTTACATGCAAAGTGGCATTCCCATTGCATAAGTGCTTGATCGGATAACACACCTAGCAGCGTGTTTTTTTACGGATGTGCATGGCACTAAGGCAAAAATGGTATTTAATGCTCGATCGACCATGCAAAGCATATCCGATGGACATAATACTTTTCCTATACCTCAACCTAGGTGGTATTAGAATTTTGTCATAGAGGCACACCCATCCGATAAGTACTTGGTCAGATAACATACCCAAGGGCGTGTTTTTTTGCGGATGTGCATACCACTAGGGAAAAAACGGTGTATAATGCATGATCGACCATGCAAATCATATCCGATGGTGAAAATACTTTGCACACACCTCAACCTAGTGGAAAGAGACTTGCGTGCAAACTGGAGCCCCCATCGGATAAGTACTAGTTTGAATAATACACCTAGGACCGTGTTTTTTCATGGTTGTGCATGACACCAAGGCAAAAAGAGTGTTTTATGCTTGATCGACAATGCAAAGCATATCCGATGGGCACAATACTTTGCACACACCTTCAACTAGGTGGAATCGACTTACATGCAAAGTGGCACGCCCATCCCATAAGTTCTTGATCGGATAACATACCTAGGAGCGTGTTTTTTGACGGATGTGCATGACACTCGAGCAAAAATAGTATTTAATGATCGATCGACCATGCAAAGCATATCCGATGGGCACAAAACTTTTCGTACACCTCAACCTAGTTGTTATTGAAATGTTCGCAATGAGGCACACCCATCCGATAAGTAATTGGTCAGATAACACACCTAGCAGCGTGTTTTTTTACGGATGTGCATGGCACTAAGGCAAAAATGGTATTTAATGCTCGATCCACCATGAAAAGCATATCCGATGGGCACGATACTTTTCACACACCTTCAAATAGGTGGAATAGACTTATATGCAAAGCGGCACGCCCATCCCATAAGTGCTTGATCGGATAACATACCTAGTAGTGTGTTTTTGACGGATGTGCATGACACTAGAGCAAAAATAGTATTTAATGCTCGATCGACCATGCAAATGATATCGGATGGGCTCGTACGCCTTAACCTAGGTGATATTGAAATGTTCTCAATGAGGCACACCCATCCGATAAGGGTGGAATTGACTTACATGAAAAGTGGCACGCCCATCGCATAAGTGCTTGATCAAATAAGACACGTAGAAGTGTGTTTTTTTACGGATGTGCATGGCACTAAGGCAAAAATGGTATTTAATGCTCGATCGACCATGCAAAGCATATCCAATTGGCAAGATACTTTGCACACACCTTCAACTAGGTGGAATTGACTTACATGCAAAGTGGCATTCCCATCGCATAAGTGCTTGATCGGATAACACACCTAGCATCGTGTTTTTTTACGGATGTGCATGGCACTAAGGCAAAAATGGTATTTAATGCTCGATCGACCATGCAAAGCATATCCAATGGGCATAATACTTTTCATATACCTCAACTTAGGTCGTATTAAAATGTTGTCAAAGAGGCACACCCATGCGATAAGTACTTGGTCAGATAACATACCTAAGGGCGTGTTTTTTTGCGGATGTGCATAGCACTAGGGAAAAAATGATATATAATGTGTGATCGACCATGCAAATCATATCCGATGGTGAAAATACTTTGCACACACTTCAACCTAATTGAAACGCACTTGCGTGCAAACTGGAGCCCCCATCCGATAAGTACTAGTTTGAATAACACACCTAGGACCGTGTTTTTTCATGGTTGTGCATGACACCAAGGCAAAAACGGTGTTTTATGCTTGATCGACAATGCAAAGCATATCCAATGGGCACAATACTTTGCACACACCTTCAGCTAGGTGGAATCGACTTATATGCAAAGTGGCACGCCCATCCCATAAGTTCTTGATCGGATAACATACCTAGCACTGTGTTTTTTGACGGATGTGCATGACACTAGAGAAAAAATAGTATTTAATGCTCGATCGACCATGCAAAGGATATCCGATGGGCACAAAACTTTTTGTACACCTCAACCTGGGTGATATTGAAATGTTCTCAATGAGGCACACCCATCTGATAAGTACTTGGTCAGATAACACACCTAATGGCGTGTTTTTTTGTGGATGTGCATATCATTAGGGAAAAATGGTGTATAATGCGTGATCGACCATGCAAATCATATCTGATGGTGCACACACCTCAACATAGTTAAAAAAGACTTGCGTGCAAAGTGGAGCCCCCATCTGATAAGTACTTGTTTGAATAACACACCTATGGCCGTGTTTTTATATGGTTGTGCATGACACTACGGCAAAAACAGTGTGTTATGCTTGATCGACAATGCAAAGCATATCCGATGGGAATAATACTTTGCACACACCTTCAACTAGGTGGACTTGACTTACATGCAAGGTGGCACGCCCATCGCATAAGTGCTTGATCAGATAACACACGTAGCAGTGTGTTTTTTTACGGATGTGCATGGCACTAAGGCAAAAATGGTATTTAATGCTCGATCGACCATGCAAAGCATATCCGATAAGCACGATTCTTTGCACACACCTTTAACTAGGTGGAATTGACTTACATGCAAAGTGGCACGCCCATCCTATAAGTGCTTTACTGGATAACATACCTAGCAGCGTGTTTCTTGACGGAGGTGCATGACACTAGAGCAAAAATAGTATTTAATGCTCGATCGACCATGCAAAGCATATCCGATGGGCACAATACTTTGCACACACCTTCAACTAGGTGGAATTGACTTACATGCAAAGTGGCACACCCATCGCATAAGTGCTTGATCAGATAACACACATAGAAGTGCGTTTTTTTACGGATGTGCATGGCACTAAGGAAAAAATGGTATTTAATGCTCGATCGACCATGCAAAGCATATCCGATGGGCACCATACTTTGCACAAACTTTCAACTAGGTGGAATTGACTTACATGCAAAGTGGCATTCCCATCGCATAAGTGCTTGATCGGATAACACACCTAGCAGAGTGTTTTTTTACGGATGTGCATGGCACTAAGGCAAAAATGGTATTTAATGCTTGATCGACCATGCAAAGCATATCCGATGGGCATAATACTTTTCCTATACCTCAACCTAGGTGGTATTAAAATGTTTTCAAAGAGGCACACCCATCCGATAAGTACTTGATCAGATAACATACCTAAGGGCGTGTTTTTTTGCGGATGTGCATACCACTAGGAAAAAAACGGTGTATAATGCGTGATCGACCATGCAAATCATATCCGATGGTGACAATACTTTGCACACACCTCAACCTAGTGGAAACGGACTTGCGTGCAAACTGGAGCCCGCATCGGATAAGTACTAGTTTGAATAATACACCTAGGACCGTGTTTTTTCATGGTTGTGCATGACACCAAGGCAAAAACGGTGTTTTATGCTTGATCGACAATGCAAAGCATATCCGATGGGCAAAATACTTTGCACACACCTTCAACTAGGTGGAATCGACTTACATACAAAGTGGCACACCCATCCCATAAGTTCTTGATCGGATAACATACCTAGGAGCGTGTTTTTTGACGGATGTGCATGACACTAGAGCAAAAATAGTATTTAATGCTCGATCGACCATGCAAAGCATCTCCGATGGGCACAAAACTTTTCCTACACCTCAACCTAGGTGTTATTGAAATGTTCGCAATGAGGCACACCCATCGGATAAGTAATTGGTCAGATAACACACCTAGCAGCGTGTTTTTTTACGGATGTGCATGGCACTAAGGCAAAAATGGTATTTAATGCTCGATCCACCATGCAAAGCATATCCAATGGGCACGATACTTTGCACACACCTTCAAATAGGTGGAATAGACTTATATGCAAAGCGGCACGCCCATCCCATAAGTGCTGGATCGGATAACATACCTAGTAGCGTGTTTTTTGACGGATGTGCATGACACTATAGCAAAAATAGTATTTAATGCTCGATCGACCATGCAAATGATATCTGATGGGCACAAAACTTTTCATACGCCTTAACCTAGGTGATATTGAAATGTTCTCAATGAGGCACACCCATCCGATAAGTACTTGGTCAGATAACACACCTAATGGCGTGTTTTTTTGCGGATGTACATATCATTAGGGAAAAAATGGTGTATAATGCGTGATCGACCATGCAAATCATATCTGATGGTGACAATACTTTGCACGCACCTCAAAGTAGTTAAAAGAGACTTGCGTGCAAATTAGAGCCCCCATTTGATAAGTACTTATTTGAATAACACACCTATGGCTATGTTTTTATATGGTTGTGCATGACACTAAGGCAAAAATGGTGTGTTATGCTTGATCGACAATGCAAAGCATATCCGATGGGCACAATACTTTGCACACACCTTCAACTAGTTGGAATTGACTTACATGCAAAGTGGCACGACCGTCGCATAAGTGCTTGATCAGATAACACACGTAGCAGTGTGTTTTTTTACGGATGTGCATGGCACTAAGGCAAAAATGGTATTTAATGCTCGATCGACCATGCAAAGAATATTCGATGGGCACGCTACTTTGCACACACCTTCAACCAGATGGAATTGACTTACATGCACAGTGGTATTCCCATCGCATAAGTGCTTGATCGGATAACACACCTAGCATCGTGTTTTTTTACGGATGTGCATGGCACTAAGGCAAAAATGGTATTTAATGCTTGATCGACCATGCAAAGCATATCCGATGGGAATAGGTGGTATTAAAATGTTGTCAAAGAGGCACACCCATCCGATAAGTACTTGGTCAGATAACATTCCTAAGGGCGTGTTTTTTTGCGGATATGCATACCACTAAGGAAAAAACGGTGTATAATGCATGATCGACCATGCAAATCATATCCGATGGTGACAATACTTTGCACACACATCAACCTAGTTGAAACAGACTTGCGTGCAAGCTGGATCCCCCATCCGATAAGTACTAGTTCGAATAACACACCTAGGACCGTGTTTTTTCATGGTTGTGCATGACACCAAGGCAAAAACAGCATTTTATGCTTGATCAACAATGCAAAGCATATCCGATGGGCACAATACTTTGCGCACACCTTCAACTAGGTGGAATAGACTTACATGCAAAGTGGCACACCCATCCCATAAGTGCTTGATCAGATAACATACCTAGCAACGTGTTTTTTGACGGATGTGCATGACACTAGAGCAAAAATAGTATTTAATGCTCGATCGACCATGCAAAGCATATCCGATGGGCACAAAACTTTTTGTACGCCTCAACCTAGGTGGTATTAAAATGTTTGCAATGAGGCACACCCATCCGATAAGTAGTTGATCAGATAACACACCTAGCAGCGTGTTTTTTTACGGATGTGCATGGCACTAAGGCAAAAATGGTATTTAATGCTCGATCAACCATGCAAAGCATATCCGATGGGCACGATACTTTGCACACACCTTCAACTAGGTGGAATAGACTTATATGCAAAGCGGCACACGCATCCCATAATCGCTTCAACTAGGATACTTTGCACACACCTTCAACTAGGTTGAATTGACTTACATGCAAAGTGGCACACCCATCGCATAAGTGCTTGATTAGATAACACAGCTAGCAGCGTGTTTTTTTATGGATGTGCATGGCACTAAGGCAAAAATGGTATTTAATGCTCGATCAACCATGCAAAGCATATCCGATGGGCACGATACTTTGCACACACCTTCAACTAGGTGGAATTGACTTACATGCAAAGTGGCATTCCCATCGCATAAATGCTTGATCGGATAACACACCTAGCAGCATGTTTTTTTATGGATGTGCATGGCACTAAGGCGCAAATGGTATTTAATGCTCGATCGACCATGCAAAGAATATTCGATGGGCATGATACTTTGCAAACACCTTAAACCAGGTGGAATTGACTTACATGCAAAGTGGCATGCCCATCACATAAGTGCTTGACCGGATAACACACCTAGCAGCGTGTTTTTTTACGGATGTGCATGGCACTAAGGCAAAAATGGTATTTAATGCTCGATCGACCATGCAAAGCATATCCGATGGGCATGATACTTTGCACACACCTTCAACTAGTGGAATAGACTTACATGCAAAGTGGCATGGCCATCCCATAAGTGCTTGATCGGATATTATACCTAGCAGCGTGTTTTCTGACGGATGTGCATGACACTAGAGTAAAAAAAGCATTTAATGCTCGATCGACCATGCAAATTATATCCGATGGGCACAAAAATTTTTGTACACCTCAACCTAGGTGGTATTGCAATGTTCTCAATGAGGCACACCCATCCGATAAGTACTTGGTCAGATAACACACCTAATGGCGTGTTTTTTTGCGGATGTGCATATCATTAGGGAAAAAATGGTGTATAATGCGTGATCGACCATGCAAATCATATCTGATGGTGAAATACATTGCATGCACCTCAATGTAGTTGAAACAAACTTGCGTGCAAAGTGGAGCCCCCATCTGATAAGTACTTATTTGAATAACACCCCTAGGCCGTGTTTTTATATGGTTGTGCATGACACTAAGGCATAAACGGTGTGTTATGCTTGATCGACAATGCAAAGCATATCCGATGAACACAATACTTTTCACACACCTTCAACTAGGTGTAATTGACTTACATGCAAAGTGGCACGCCCATCGCATAAGTGCTTGATTAGATAACACACCTAGCAGCGTGTTTTTTTACGGATGTGCATGGCACTAAGGCAAAAATGGTATTTAATGCTCGATCAACCATGCAAAGCATATCGGATGGGCACGATACCTTGCACAAACCTTCAACTAGGTGGAATTGACTTACATGCAAAGTGGCATTCCCATCGCATAAGTTCTTGATTGGATAACACACCTAGCAGCATGTTTTTTTTCGGATGTGCATGGCACTAAGGCAAAAATGGTATTTAATGCTCGATCGACCATGCAAAGCATATCTGATGGGCATAATACTTTTCCTATACCTCAACCTAGGTGGTATTAAAATGTTGTGAAAGAGGCACACCCATCTGATAAGTACTTGGTCAGATAACATACCTAAGGGCGTGTTTTTTTGCGGATGTGCATACCACTAGGGAAAAAACGGTGTATAATGCGTGATCGACCATGCAAATCATATTCGATGGTGACAATACTTTGCACACACCTCAAACTAGTTGAAACAGACTTGTGTGTAAACTAGAGCCCCCATCCGATAAGTACTAGTTTGAATAACACATCTAGGACTCCGTTTTTTGACGAATGTGCATGACACTAAGACAAAAACGGTGTTTTATGCTTGATCGACAATGCAAAGCATATCCGATGGGCACAATACTTTGCACACACCTTCAACTACGTAGAATCAACTTAAATGCAAAGTGGCATGCCCATCCCATAAGTGCTTGATCAGATAACATACCTAGCAGCGTGTTTTTTGATGGATGTGCATGACACTAGAGTAAAAATAGTATTTAATGCTCGATCGACCATGCAAAGGATATCCGATGGGAACAAAACTTTTTGTACGCCTCAACCTAGGTGGTAGCAAATGAAACTACTTCTCTTTGGCTACATAAAATCACATCCATCCCTGGAACAAAATCTATAGCCATCTCCTTTGTGAGAGTCCTTCGCAAGCAAGCTGCAGTAGCAACAAATTAGTCTCTTTTTAATAATCTACTCATTTATTATAATTTTTAATTAGTACTTAATTTATTGGTGGGAGAAGTTATCCGATCAAGTACTCATCAGATGGACATGCCAAGTTATCCTTTGCATGGTCAATCAAGCATTAAATACTATTTTTGCTCTAGTGTCATGCATATCTGTAAAAAAACATGAGCCTACTAGGTATGTTATCCAATCAAGCACTAATGGGATGTGTGTGCCACTTTGCATGTAAGTCAATTCCACCTAGTTGAGGTGTACAAAAAGTGTTGTGCCCATCAGATATGCTTTGCATGGTCCATCGAGCATTAAATACTATTTTTGCTCGTGTCATGCACATCCGTAAAAAAAACACGCTGCTAGGTGTGTTATCCGATCAAGTACTTATGCGATGGGAATGCCACTTTGCATGTAAGTCAATTCCACCTGGTTGAAGGTGTGTGCAAAGTATTGTGCCCATCCTATATGCTTTGCATTGTCGATCATGTAAAGAATAAGGGAGAGAGATAGGAGACTCAAGTTCAGCTTTCTTCACAACACACAAAAGAGAGAGGACACACAGTTGGAGGGTGAAGCCTTTCTTCACTTTTGCACACAACAACTATACAATAGAAGAGGGAAATACCCTATATGTCAAAACCTAGAATACGTGGTTCATATGTGAACCCAAACCGAAAACATACGTGGTAGTCTAACTACACCACGAGTACAACTAACATAGGCGGTGACATAAATGATAGTCATCCAGGAGATATGTCGGGGATAGAGCTTGATATCTCAACACTCCCCCTCAAGCTCAAATCCATCTCACGTACACCAAGCAAGCTCCTAAATCTGCGAAGCTTCTCGGTACCCAATGCCTTCGTAAAGATATCAGCCACCTGCTCCTCAGTGCTGATATAGACAAGATCAATCTCACCAGCTAGAACCTTCTCTCTCACAAAGTGATAATGCACCTCAATGTGCTTCGTTCTAGCATGATAAACTGGGTTATTAGCAAGCATGATGCTGCTAATGTTGTCACAATGAATGACAACTGCTGCATGAACTGACTGTCCCATATCTGCAAGTAGCTTCCGTAACCAAGCTACCTCACATGCAGCCATTGCTGCACCCCTGTACTCAGCCTCTGTGCTCGACAAGGCAACTGTTGGCTGCTTCTTGCTGCTCCAACTGATGGCACCACTCCCAAGGGAAAACATAAAACCACTAGTAGATCTCCTGTCTGAGACACTACCAGCAGCCCAGTCAGCATCTGTGTATCCATGTACCTGTAATGCACACCCAGCTTCATAAAACAGTCCATAATGCAATGTGGACTTCACATATCGCAGTATGCGCCTAGCCGCATCCAAATGTGGCTTCCTCGGTGCCTGCATAAACTGACTCACCAGCCCCACAGCATAGCTCAAATCTGGTCGGGTTATAGTCATGTAAATCAAGCTACCTACTATGCGCCTGTACATAGTAATATCTTCAAGAAGCTCACCTGACTCTGCATTGAGCTTCACATTCTGCTCCAATGGAACAGAGATAGGCTTACAGCCTGTCATCCCATATTTGGACAGCATGTCCAAACCGTATTGCCTTTGCAACAGCCATATCCCACTCGGGGATCTAATAACCTCAATGCCCAAGAAGTAACGCAGCTCTCCCAAATCCTTCATCTCAAATTTCTGCTTCAACAGCAGCTTCACTTCATTAATGTCTGCATCACTATCACCTGTAATAATCAAGTCATCAACATAGATGACTATAAGCACAATCCCTCTGTTTGTCCTTTTCACATAAAGTGAAAAATCTGAATTGGAAATCTGAAATCCAATAGTGACAAGATATTGCCCTATCTTGTCTGACCATGCCCTCGGCGCCTGTTTTAAGCCATACAAGGCTTTGCGCAACCTGCATACAAAATCGGGGTGTGCTTTATCCTCATAACCTTCTGGCTGCATCATATAAACCTCTTCCTGCAAGTCACCATGCAAGAAGGCATTTTTCACATCCATCTGATGCAAAGACCATCCCTTTGCAGCAGCCATAGCAATTACTGCTCTCACGGTTGCCATCCTTGCAACTGGGCTGAAAGTTTCCTCATAGTCAATTCCATATGTCTGTGCAAAACCTTTGGCAACCAATCTTGCCTTGTACCTGCTAACAGACCCATCAGCATTGTGCTTTACTTTGTAAACCCACTTGCAGCCAATAGCCTTCTTATCATGAGGCAAAGGCATCAAATCCCAAGTGTGGTTTGCATCCAAGGCAGCCATCTCTTCATCCATAGCTGCTTCCCAATTTTTATGCCCTGCTGCATCCTCAAAACATGTGGGCTCTGGCTCCTCTAGAACCTTGACCATATAAGCATAGTGATGTGCTGTATACCCATCATATCTCAGCCTGTCAACTGGATACTTAATACGAGTGGACCTCCGTACAACTGGATCAGTTACAGGAGTCTTTAAATCATGCCTGCTTTTCCTTGCACCAGGTGTAACAATAGAAGGAATCCCAAGTTCCTCATCAAGGCTCATTTCAGAGCCACTTGACTCTCCATCAACATGAGAGCTACCAGCAGACACATCAAACACTGGAGCATGGTCCACTTTTTCTTTTCCCTTATGTGATACCTGCACAACACTATCAGGACTGCCATGTGACGATTCACTAGATCTCAATCTCCCTGTCCATGCATTAGATCCACTAGTAGAGGACTCTCTGGGTCCACTCAAGGCTTGAGATTGCTGCTCTGCATTTATTGCAGCATTCCCATTTCCTGCATCTGCATCTCCTACCATAACAGTTGGTGCATACCAGCTGCTCATTTCATCAAAAACAACATCTCTGCTCACTTGCATTTTGCGAGTGGAAGGGTTATAACAGCGATACCCTTTCTGGTGCTGAGCATATCCAATAAAGATGCATTTTTGTGCCTTTGGATCCAGCTTGGTTCTCTTCTCATCAGGAACATGAACATACGCTATGCAACCAAATACCTTCAAGTGAGAAATATCTGGTTTTTGGCCTGTATACATTTCTTCAGGCGTCATGCCATGGACAGCTGCAGTGGGGGTTCTGTTCATAATATAAACAGCAGTTGCTACTGCTTCAGCCCAAAAATAATCAGGCATGTTTTTCTCATTTAGGATCGCCCGTCCTACTTCTGCAATATGCCTGTTCTTCCTTTCTGCAACCCCATTCTGCTGAGGGGTAGACCTGCATGAGTACTTCCTTTGAATTCCCTGTTCTTTCAGATATTCACAAAATTCTTCTGAAAAGTACTCTCCCCCTCCATCAGATCTTAGCACTTTAATATGCACACCTTTCTCTTTTTCAACCATGGCCTTAAAAGCCTTGAAATGGCTGAACACTTCACTTTTGTGCTTCATAAAATAAATCCACACCTTCCTAGTGTAGTCATCAATAAACGTCACATAATAATGGCATCCACCAATAGAAGCAGCTTTGGTTGTCCAAACATCTGAATGGATCACTTCCAAAGGTCTTCTGCTCACCTTAGCATTTTTAGGAAATGCATGTCTGGCCTGCTTACCCATTTGGCATGCTTCACATACCTTTTGCATTCCCTCAACTCTGAATTTAGGCAAACCTGCAACAATGTTTTTCGTTTGCATAGATTTCAGCCTTTGTATATTCACGTGCCCAATGCGCTTGTGCCATATCTCAATATCTGCAATGACACCTCTCCCATGCGCAAACATAGCAGCTTTTACCTCAGGCATATCAACATCCAAGGTGAACATTCTGCCATTTTTATTGCCTTTCGCAACCAAGCGGCACTTATTTTTCAAGTCCTCAACAAAACATCCATCAGGATTAAATCTAACCTGCAGACCTTGCTCAACCATCTGGCCAACTGAAACCAGGTTCTTAGTGATTTTTGGAACATGAAGTACATCTGCCAAGTACTTTGTTTTGCCATCCTGCATAGCCAATGGCACTTTACCAACCTGCGTAATTGGGTGCGCAGTATCATCACCTGTTTCAACATAACCTGGCTTATCCAAATTTCTGACATCATGAAACCACTCACCATGACTGGTCATGTGGTTAGAGGCACCTGAATCAACATACCAAACATCATTGCAAGCTGCAGCATCTCCTGACATGGAGTTAACCATATGCTGCATCACAAAAAGGTGCTCATTTCTGTCGTCACCATGCACACTTGATGATGCATAGTTGCTTTGCTACAACTTTCCACTTTTGATGTCATTCTGCTTTTTATAGCATGTATTCTCCTTGTGTCCAGGCTTTCCACAATAATAGCATTCTATGCTGCTATTTACTTGCTGGTTCCTTTGCCATGAGCCACGGCCTCTTTGGCTCCCCCTGCCTCTAGAACTACCACGTCCTCCTCCATAGGACTGGTTTTGCTGTTGTTGCTGTTGGTTCTGATTTCCTGCACGGCCACCAGAACGGCCTCTTCCTCTACCCCTGCCTCTACCTGTATTCGAGTAGAAAGCAGTCTCTTGAGAAGTTGAGGTGGCTGAACCACCATTCCTTTGCTCTTCACTCAGCAAGAGAGCAATAAGTTCCTGAAAATCAGGAAATGTTTCACGGACTCCAATGGATGTCCGAAATTGTGCATAATCTTTCCCAAGACCATTCAAGGTCACGGACACTAAGTCCTCATCATCAACAGGTGCTCCAATGGAGGCAAGAGAATCTGCAAGGCCTTTCACCTTCAAGGAATACTCATTTATATTCAGATTTTTCCTTTGCACATTGTGCAACTCCTGCTTTAGCTGCATCTTTCGTGCTTTGGTATTTGTGCTATACAGCTTCACCAATGTATCCCATGCCTCCTTAGGCGTCTCTAGATCCTGTATATGCACAATCATAGAATCTGAAATGCTAACGGACAGCCAATACAGGCATTTTCTAGCTTTTTCATGCCATTCTTTAAAGGCCTTCAATTCAGCAGGAGTGGGAGTAGCACCCAAAACTGGTTCTGCAATTTCACCACTGATGTAATCCCAAACTCCCTTTCCCATAAAGAAGTTTGTCATCCTGAACTTCCATGCTTGGAAGTTGTTCTTGTCAAGCTTCTCACTAACAATGGTAGAAAGATTATCAGACATTTTACAAATCACGAATTGCAACAGCAACCTGTAAACACAACAAATGCCTCAGAAGGGCAAATAGCAAAACTTCTGCAAAGAGCCTCACAGGGGCAGATCTGCAACACTGACGAAAGTGGTATTTCACCACACAGTCACTTCCTCGTGATGATTTTGCATCAATAGGCAACAGGCATGAATCTGCAACTCCCAATATCTCTGCACATAGGCATACGATGCAATTTCTATGGCACCTTTCCACCGACTAGCCGCGCGGTGGTCGCACAGCAAGAACAGGGCCTTTTCCTGAGTGCCTGCGAAGAACTTCCGCCTTCAAAACGGGCCCCGAAACGGCCTCAAATCAAAAAAATAAAGCCTCAAATATACTGCGCTCTCGCCGCACCGCGAAGGGCCTCTCAATCTGAAGCAGTGCACTCCTGCACTTCTGGCTGTGCTACCTGCAGAGATTTGCTCCCAAACTCGAAATAGGAAAGCTACACTGGTCCTCTTACCAGGACACCACAAACTTGGCTAGCTTTCTTGAGCTCCTTACCACGAACAAGGCTCTGATACCATGTAAAGAATAAGGGAGAGAGATAGGAGACTCAAGTTCAGCTTTCTTCACAACACACAAAAGAGAGAGGACACACAATTGGAGGGTGAAGCCTTTCTTCACTTTTGCACACAACAACTATACAATAGAAGAGGGAAATACCCTATATGTCAAAACCTAGAATACGTGGTTCATATGTGAACCCAAACCGAAAACATACGTGGTAGTCTAACTACACCACGAGTACAACTAACATAGGCGGTGACATAAATGATAGTCATCCAGGAGATATGTCGGGGATAGAGCTTGATATCTCAACAGATCAAGCATAACACACTGTTTCTGCCTTATTATCATGCACAACCATATAAAAACACGGCCATAGGTGTGTTATTCAAATAAGTACTTATCAGATGGGGGCTCCACTTTGCACGCAAGTCTGTTTTAACTACGTTGAGGTGCGTGCAAAGTATTGTCACCATCGGATATGATTTGCATGGTCGATCACGCATTATACACCATTTTTTCCCTAATGATATGCACATCCGCAAAAAAACACGCCATTAGGTGTGTTATATGACCAAGTACTTATCGGATGGGTGTGCCTCATTGAGAACATTTCAATACCACCTAGGTTGAGGCATATGAAAAGTTTTGTGCCCATCGGATATCCTTTGCATGGTCGATCGAGCATTAAATACTATTTCTACTCTAGTGTCATGCACATCCGTCAAACACGCTGCTAGGTATGTTATATGATCAAGCACTTATGGGATGGGCGTGCCACTTTGCATGTAAGTTGATTCTACCTAGTTGAAGGTGTGTGCAAAGTATTGTGCCCATCGGATATGCTTTGCATTGTCGATCAAGCATAAAACACCGTTTTTGTCTTAGTGTCATGCACATTCGATCGACCATGCAAAGAATATCCGATGGGCACAAAAACTTTGCACACACCTTCAACTAGGTAGAATCGACTTACATGCAAAGTGGCACTCCCATCCCATAAGTGCTTGATCGTATAACATACCTAGCAGCGTGTTTGACGGATGTGCATGACACTAGAGTAGAAATAGTATTTAATGCTCGATCGACCATGCAAAGGATATCCGATGGGCACAAAACTTTTCATATGCCTCAACCTAGGTGGTATTCAAATGTTCTCAATGAGGCACACCCATCCGATAAGTACTTGGTCAGATAACACACCTAATGGCGTGTTTTTTTGCGGATGTGCATATCATTAGGGAAAAAATGGTGTATAATGCGTGATCGACCATGCAAATCATATCCGATGGTGACAATACTTTGCACGCACCTCAACGTAGTTAAAACAGACTTGCGTGCAAAGTGGAGCCCCCATTTGATAAGTACTTATTTGAATAACACACCTATGGCCGTGTTTTTATATGGTTGTGCATGACAATAAGGCAGAAACAGTGTGTTATGCTTGATCGACAATGCAAAGCATATAGGATGGGCACAATACTTTGCACACACCTTCAACCAGGTGGAATTGACTTACATGCAAAGTGGCATTCCCATCGCATAAGTACTTGATCGGATAACACATCTAGCAGCGTGTTTTTTTTACGGATGTGCATGACACGAGCAAAAATAGTATTTAATGCTCAATGGACCATGCAAAGCATATCCGATGGGCACAACACTTTTTGTACACCTCAACTAGGTGGAATTGACTTACATGCAAAGTGGCACGCGCATCCCATTAGTGCTTGATTGGATAACATACCTAGTAGGCTCATGTTTTTTTACGGATGTGCATGACACTAGAGAAAAAATAGTATTTAATGCTTGATTGACCATGCAAAGGATAACTTGGCATGTGCATCTGATGAGTACTTGATCGGATAACTTCTCCCACCAATAAATTAAGTACTAATTAAAAATTATAATAAATGAGTAGATTATTAAAAAGAGACTAATATTTATGTAATTGTTGCTACTGCAGCTTGCTTGCGAAAGCTTGCTTGCAAAGGACTCTCGCAAAGGAGATGGCTATAGATTTTGTTCCAGGGATGGATGTGATTTTATGTAGCCAAAGAGAAGTAGTTGCATTTGCTACAATCCATGATAGTGATCCCAATTCACTTTGCCACTTTTGAAGACTTGGCGAAGATAAGGTGGTAGTTACTGTATCAAAGATTCTTAGCGCACATGTTGAGCTAAAGTATAAATGTGGAGATATGGAAACACTTGGAGATGTTATGCCCTACAATACATCCAACAAATCATTTATAGCATGGGACAAAGATGAGACTTATGCAACAGACATTATCAAGAATACAAAGTGCACCACCTTGGATTTTACTATAGGGGACATTTTACAAATGAGATCATTTGCAAATAAGATTGTAGCAGAAGGTGAAGTATTGGGATTTGAACAAGTGGAGCAATGGTCATTTGTGTGGATGAGGATTCTAAAAGTCAGTGATGATGGTATGGTTGATAACATAACATCCTTATGTGATTCCTACTATGAGGTAGGCAAGAATATGAGATGGAGCATGCAATTTTTAAACATGAGAAAGAGGCACGTGGTTTTCAATGATAAAGACAACGTATACTACAATATCAAAGGACCTAAAAAGCGTGCCCATGTGCCAGGCTCTATCACTTCAAATGTGGATGATTTCAATATACTCAATTATAGAAGTGACATCTTATCTGGAGTGGATGAGTTCATTGGTTCCAAGAAACAAAATGATTTTAGAAGCGAAGCCTTATCTGGGGTGGATGAATTCTTGCACAGTGAGAAGGGCAAAGGTTTCAATAGCGATGTCTTGTCAAGTGTGGATGAGTTCATGGATATTAACAAACCTGGTGTCAATCAAGGTTGTGGATTTGTGAAAGCCATGCAAGATGTCCCAATGAGTGATGTTCTCTCAGGAGTGGAAGAGTTTCAAGGTTCTCAATACTCTCGTAGAATATTGAATTCATTGAATGGTCCTAAGAGTATGTTAAAAACGAGGATGAGATCAACAGAGGATTATTCAGTATTTAACTTTGATTGTGATATGAACAAGGATGCAACGACCAATCATGGATGCTTGGTTACAAACAAATGTGAGGAGAAGAAGTGCATAAATACAGATAACAACGTGCACGAGGAACGAAAATGGTCATACATATGCATGAAGAGAAAGAGAATCCAGGCAGATCCACAAAAGCAACCAAAGAGGAAGAGAGTAATGAAGGAGGAGAACATGTTAAATGCATTGGGATATCTATGTTGCAAGTGAAGATGTATGCGCTTCATTGATCTTGCAGACATCAGGGAATGTAGAGGACACGTGTGGCAAAGAAGGGGAAGCGAAAGAAATGAATACCTTCTCGCAAGTCTCTCTTGCTTTCTTCAGAATGGCAATAAAAGGCTAAGTTCAAGACAAAAGGTAAAACCTCTCGTAAATGGAAAAAGGATTTGCAATAAGGCATATCGCAATATTATTGGATTATCCCATGGTACATATTGGGATTTAGTCACCAAGGCAAAGGGCAGCAACAAATTTAGCATTCACGGTAATAGAGGAAGGTCCAAATCAAAAATCTCAACTGTCAGGGCAGCATCAATTTTGGAAGACTTCATACATGAAAATGCTTTGCCTCAACCCCATATATCTACCAAACTCCCTAACGGTGACGCGATCACTGAAATGCACCTTCCAGTGGGCTTGACAATGCTCGAAGTATTTGACTCTATTGCAGAAAAGCAAAGGCAAAGAGGGGATGCCGTAGCTTCTTCTCATACTTTGTATACTCTTTGGAAGAAGAACTTTGGATATGTTAAAATCCCAAGGAGGCAAAAAATGTCAAAGTGCAATGTCTGTGATGATTTAAAGCGAGTGATTGAGAGTGCAACATGTCCAAATCAAAGGGAATTATACAAAAAAAACCAAAAATCTCATCATGACCTTATTCGACATTCCAGACAAAAATATGCATTTTGGAAGGAGCAAGCTATTTCGCATCCCGATGACTACATGTGCTTTATTGTAGATGGCATGGATCAGAATACAACAACATTGCCTCGTTTTGTTGCCACTCCACCTAAATTACAAGGAAAGCACTTTCTAAAGACACATCTATGTGGAGTGTTAGTGCATGGAATTAAGTTCTTTGCAGATATATGGATTGATTCCTTGCATCTACATGATAGCAATCAAGTTGTAACATCTATTATGAAGGCAATTCGCAATGTACGTGCAGAAAAAGGTCGCTTGCCACCGACTTTGAGAATACAAGCTGATAATTGCTGGCGAGAAAATAAGAATGTACTCATGTTTGCATTCTGCTCCATGCTAGTTGCTCATCGAATCTTCAATGAGGTCGAATGTGGATTTTTGTATGTTGGGCATACACATGAGGATATCGATCAGGTTTTTAGCACAGTCTCAAGGGAGCTTAAATGCAAGGATGTGGAGACAATAGATGACTTGGTAAGAAGATGTGGTAGGCAAGTTGGTGGTCGTAAGGAAAGTACAGTATGTGAGAGGCTCAAAAGAATGTATGATTGGAAGAGCTTCATTCTACCTTTCATACAAGCGGGTGGTGATGCATTGACAGGTCATATCAATCCACACTACTTTCGTTTTTTTTAAAAAGATGAAAAACCCGTAATGCAATGGCAACAGTATTCTCATGATACAAAATGGGAACCTGAAGAACCTTACAGTCTCTTAACTTCAATTCCCAGCAAGGAAAGGTATCCAACATGAGCTCCTATACAAGAATTTAATGAGAGGTCTAATTGTGAAATAGATGGATTAAAAGCATTTATTACATACACAGAGGAAATGCTCCGGAGATATCCTGATTCGAAGCCTACTTGGAGAGAACACACTACCACTGTAATTAACAAGACACGAAATTTAATAAAGGACCTTGAGAGAATGCGAGGCTCAAAGGATGTCAAGGAAGAATGCAATATGTTTTGGCCAAATGTTCATAACGATTTGCGCCCAGCTCCAGTCTTTGAAAATGAATTTGTATCATTACTCCCACATCCATATTGTGGACCGAAGAAGAGAGAGTTTATGCCACAAGTAGATATAGAGGTCGATTGTTTTGTTGTGGTTCGGCCATCGGATGATGAATATGAGAATGTGAAGTTTTGGGTTGCAAAAGTAGTTGATGTGCAAAGAGATGACCAAGGGAGAGCTACAACATTTATAGTGGTATGGTATGAGCCAAAGGGCAGGAAGGAGAATGTGGATAACAATGTGACGATAGTGGGAGAGAGGGAAGGAGTCTCACTTGTGGCTTTCTCACATGCACAAATGGGGGAATACACACAAAGGTGGAGGCTGAAAACAGTTTTCCTCTTCTTAGTTGTGAAAGCCAAAAGAACTCTAGTACAAAGAAATAGAAGAACCCTATATGTGGGTCTCAAACCAAACTCAACTAACTAAGGTGGCATACTAACTGAGCCACAAACTAGAGTAGATAAGGATAGCTATCATCCAGCTATTATTCGTGGGCGGTGTACCAACCGCATCTCCAGCTAACAAGTCGATGACATAAATACACAATGGTCACCCTGGCATATCGCGAGTGGAGCTCGATATCTCAACACTCCCCCTCGAGCTCAATCCCAATTCCTGCACACCAAGCAGGTCTCTGAACTTGCGCAGCTTCTCTGCGCCCAATGCTTTCGTGAATATGTCAGCTACCTGATTCTCTGTGCTGACATAAACTAGATCAATAAGACCTAGTAAAACCTTCTCCCGCACATAGTGATAATGCACCTCAATGTGCTTTGTTCTAGCATGAAAGACTGGGTTCTTTGCCAAGTGTATGCTACTCATGTTGTCACAATAAATGACAACTGGCCCATCTGTAGACTGATGCATATCATAGAGTAGCTTATGCAACCAAGCTACCTCACATGCAGCCATTGCTGCACCCCTGTACTTAGCCTCTGTGCCCGACAAGACAACTGTAGGCTGTTTCTTGTTGCTCCGAGTGACTGCAACACTCCCAAAAGAGAACACATACCCACTGGTAGATCGTCTATCAGAAATACTACCAGCCCAATCAGCATCAGTGTATCCATGCAACTGTATCTGAACCCCAGCCTCATAAAATAGTCCATACTGCAATGTGGACTTCACATACTTGAGTATGCGTCTAGCCGCATCCAAATGCGATTTCCTTGGAGCCTGCATAAACTGACTTACCAACCCAACAGCATAGCTCAAATTTGGCCTGGTAATAGTCATGTAAATCAAACTTCCTACTATGCGTCTGTACATAGTAGGGTCTTCCAGAAGCTCACCTGCATCTGCGCTCAGCTTCACATTCTACTCCAAAGGAACTGAAATAGGCTTACAACCTGTCATCCCATATTTGGACAGCATGTCCAATCCATACTGCCTCTGCAAGAGCTGTATCCCACTTGGTAATCTAATCACCTCAATGCCCAAGAAATAACGCAGCTCTCCCAAATCCTTCATCTCAAACTTCTGCCTCAATAGCATTTTCACATGTAGGATATCTTCATCACTATCACCTGTGATGATCAAATCATCAACATAAATGACCAGCAGCATAATCCCTTTCTCTGTTTTTCTCACATAGAGTGAGAAATCTGCCTTGGAAATCTGAAAGCCAATAGTGACAAGATATTGTCCTATCTTGTCAGACCATGCTCTAGGTGCTTGCTTCAAGCCATACAAGGCTTTCTTCAACCTGCAAACAAACTCAGGATGAATAGCATGAACATAACCTGCTGGCTGCTCCATAAAGACCTCTTCTTGCAAATCACCATGCAAGAAGGCATTATTTACATCCATCTGATGTAAAGACCATCCCTTTGATGCAGCCATAGCAATGGCTGCTCTTACGGTTGCCATCCTTGCAACCAGGCTGAAAGTTTCTTCATAATCAATGCCATATGTCTGTGCATACCCCTTGACAACTAATCTTGCCTTGTATCTATTCACAGAACCATCTGCATTGTGCTTGATCTTATAAACCCATTTACAGCCAATTGCATTCTTGCCTTTAGGCAAAGGCACCAATTCCCATGTAGCATTAGCATCCAAGGCATCCATTTCTTCATCCATGGCTTTCTCCCATTTTTCATTTCCCATGGCTTGCTCAAAAGAAGTGGGTTCTGGTTCCTATATCACTTTGACCATATAGGCATAGTGAATGGCTGTAAATCCATCATATTTAAGCCTATCCACAGGATACCTAACCCTGGTAGACTTGCGCAAAATAGGCTCACTTCCAAGTGCTCTCAAGACATCCCTGGTCTTCCTTACTCCAGGTGTAACAACAGAAGGAATACCCAACTCATCATCAATGCTCTGTTCTGAGCCACTGGATTCACCATCCACACAAGAGTGACCTGCATTCACATCAAACATGGGCTGATCTACCTTCTCTCTTCCTTTTCGTGATACCTGCGTACCACTCTCTGCATTGCTTTGAGGAGATTCTCCTGATCTCAATCTGCCCGTCCATGGCGAAGTATGTGAACCACTGCTAGAGGACACTTCAGGTCCACTGATATTTTGTGATTGCTGCTGTGAATTCTGTGCAGCATTACCATTTTGTGCATTTACATCAATCATCACATTTACTGGTTTATACCAGCTGCTCATCTCATCGTGAACTTTCGTGTAGAAGGGTTATAGCATCTATACCCTTTTTGCTGCAGAGAATAACCAATAAAGACGCACTTCTTAGCTTTTGGATCCAACTTGGACCTCAACTCATCTGGCATATGGACATAGGCAATGCAACCAAAAATTTTCAAATGAGAAATATCTGGTTTCCTACCAGTATACATCTCCTCTAGTGTCATGCCATGTATTGCTGCAGTGGGAGTCCTGTTCATTATATAAACTGCTGTAGCAATTGCTTCAGCCCAATAATAATCTGGTAGATCTTTTTCATTTAGCATAGCCCGAGATACCTCTCCAATATGCCTTTTTTTCCTTTCTGCAATTCCATTTTGCTGTGGGGTATGACTGCATGAATATTGCTGCTTTATACCATGCTCCTGCAAGAACCTTGCAAACTCATTTGAGAGGTACTCTCCCCCTCCATCTGACCTTAGGCATTTTATTTGCAGGCCTATTTCTTTTTCCACCATAGCTTTGAAAGCTTTGAAGTGCCCAAACACTTCACTTTTCTTTTTCATAAAATACACCCACAGTTTTCTGCTGAAGTCATCAATAAATGTGACAAAATAGTGACAGCCTCCAATAGATGCAGCTTTTGTAGTCCACACATCAGAGTGGATTAATTCCAATGGCTTTTTACTCTCTTGAACATGCCTAGGAAAAGGTTTCCTTGCCTGTTTCCCAAATTGACAGGCTTCACAAACCTTGTGCATTTCTGCAACCTTGAATTTAGGCAATCCTGCAACAATATTTTGGGCTTGCATTGATTTAAGTCACTGTATATTAACATGACCAATGCGTTTGTGCCAGATATCAATATCTGCAACTACACCGGTCCCATGTGCAAACATTGCTGCACTCAATTTAGGCATGTCTGCATCCAACGTAAACATCCTACCCTTCTTCTTTCCTTTTGCTATCAAGCGACCGTTATTTTTCATATCCTCAACAAAGCATCCATGAGGATTAAATCTAACCTGCAAGCCCTGCTCAACCATTTGACCAACAAAAACCAAGTTCTTGGTGATGTTTGGGACATGAAATACATCAGATAAGTATTTCTTTTTCCCATCCTGCATAGACAAAGGAATTTTGCCAATCTGCACAATAGGATGTGCAGTATCATCACCAGTCTCCACAAATCCTGGTTTTTCCATTTTTCTTGCATCCTGCATCCATTCAGCATGACCTGTCATGTGGTTTGATGCACCCGAGTCAACATACCACACATCATTGCTTTCTTCTGCACTTGTTACAGAATTTGTCATATGCTGCACCATAAACAAATGCTCATTTCTGTCATCACCCTGTCTACTAGAGGATGCATAATTGCCTTGCTACAATTTTCCATTCATAATGTCATTCTGCTTTTTCTAGCAGTCCTTAGCCATATGACCCATTTTGCCACAATAGTAGCATTCAATATTGCTATTTGCATTTTGGCCTCTCTGCCGTCCACCACAGCCTCTTTGGCTCCCCCTGCCTCTAGAGTTACCACGTCCTCCTGCATAGGACTGGTTTTCTTGCGTTTGCTGCATATTCTGATTTCTACCATGGCCTGCAGATCGGCCTCCTCTACCTCTGCCTCTACCTTTGCCAGCATTTGAGTAGAAGACAGTTTCTTTTGAAGTTCCTGCTGAAGAAGATGCACCACCATTTCTCTGCTCTTCAGAAATTAGAAGAGCAATCAGCTCCTCAAAATCAGGAAATTTTTCACGGACGGCAATGGATGTCCGGAACTGTGCATAATCCTTTCCTAGACCATTCAAGGTCACAGAGACCAAATCGTCATCATCCACTGGCGACCCAATGGAAGCAAGTGCATCTGCAATTTTCTTCACTTTCATGGGGTAGTCATTTATGCTCAAATTTTCTCTCTGCACATTGTGCAACTCCTGTTTGAGTTGCATTTTCCTAGCTTGCGTATTTGTGCTGTACATTTTCAAAGTATCCCATGCCTCCTTTGGCGTATTTGCATCCTGAATATGCACAATCATGGAGTCCGAAATACTGATAGACAGCTAGTACATAACTTTCCTGGCTCTCTCATGCCATCCTTTAAATGCCTGCATTTCCTGTTGACTGGGAACATTAGGAAGAACAGGTTCTTCTTCATTTCCTGTAATGAATTCCCAATAGCCTTTTCCCATCAAGAAATTCATCATTCTAAACTTCCATGCCTGGAAGTTGTTCTTGTCAAGCTTTTCAGTGACAATCTGTGAAAGAGAATCAGATGCCATTACAGAACACTGCAAAATATTCTGTCACTGCAAAAACATAGCTTTTTGCCTCACACGGGTAGATCTGCAAAACTGACGAAAGTTGTATTTCACCACACAGTCACTTCCTAGTGACGATTTTGCATCAACAGGAAACATGCATGAATTTGCAACTCCCAATATCTCTGCACATAGGCATACGATGCAATTTCTGCGGCAACTTTTCACCGACCCGCAAAACAGTGGTCGCACAGCAAAAACAGGGCCTTTTTCTGAGTGCCTGCGGAGAACTTCTGTCTCCAAAACGGGCCCCGAAACGACCTTGAATCAGAAAAATACTGCGCTCTCACCACACTGCGAAGGGCGTCTCAATCTGAGACAGTGCACTCTTGCACTTTTGGCTGTGCTACCTGCACAGATTTGCTCCCAAACTCGAAATAGGAAAGCAGCACTGGTCCTCTTACCAAGACACCACGAACTTGGCTTGCTTTCTTGAGCTCCTTACCATGAACAAGGCTCTGATACCGTGTGAAGATAGTGGGAGAGAGGGAAGGAGTCTCACTTGCGGCTTTCTCACATGCACAAATGGGGGAATACACACAAAGGTGGAGGCTGAAAACAGTTTTCCTCTTCTTAGTTGTGAAAGCCAAAAGAACTCTAGTACAAAGAAATAGAAGAATCCTATATGTGGGTCTCAAACCAAACTCAACTAACTAAGGTGGCATACTAACTGAGCCACAAACCAGAGTAGATAAGGATAGCTATCATCCAGCTATTATTCGTGGGTGGTGTACCAACCGCATCTCCAGCTAACAAGTCGGTGACATAAATACACAATGGTCACCCTGGCATATCACGAGTGGAGCTCGATATCTCAACAAACAACACATTATATACTAATTTTATAATGAAGGAGTGGGTCCCAAATGATGAAGCAGTCTCTCAAGTTTCGACGGAGACAATCATAGTGTCTTGGCATTCAAGGGCAAAGAAATCAAAGAAGCACATGGGATATGAGGTAGAAGGAAAAATAAAAATACCACAGCAAACTATTTTGCATATACACGAATTTTTAAGGATGCTCGCCATGGAGGAAGTAGAAGGAGACAACGCAAATGAAGAATGTCCATGATTAAAGCTTTGTATTGAAGTCCATTGAAGGATTTTATTTGGGTACTAGGCAAGGAGCCAATCCAGGACAATTATAATCAGAGTCATCACCTCCTATGTCAAATGAGAGTCAAAATATGCACTGGATGTCACCCAAGGGTCAAGGCTTGCCAAGACAATAGGGAGTTAATGCAGATGGCACCTGGCAAGGGACTATCACATTGAGCAACAAGACAATGGGGAGTCAATGCACCCAAGGGGCAAGGCTTGGCAAGATAACTTGTGGGAGTTAATGCAGATGGCACCTGTATTTTGCACTGGATGTCACCCAAGGGTCAAGGCTTGGCAAGACAATACGGAGTTAATGCAGATGGCACCTGGCAAGGGACTATCGCATTGAGTAATAAGACAATGGGGAGTCAATGCACCCAAGGGGCAAGGCTTGGCAAGACAAGCCTAGGTCAAATTATGCAGATGGCAATTGGCAAGGGACTGTCGTGACATTGAGCAATAAGACAATGGGGTGTCAAATTATGCAGATGGCATGAATTGAGGCTCTTTAAAAGCAACAATTTAAATTGTAAACATATGTTCAATCTATATCATTTTGGATATAAAGACTCTAGCTAAGAGCAACGTCTCTCAATGTAATCATAGACATAACGCTATAATTGCTATTATACCTCTTTGGATCAATACAAAACTTGGGTCTTATGGCATCATGTCTTCTTTCTATTTATTAAAAGTTTTGTTAAATTTTGTGCATATTGCCAAGTGACAATGTTATTTTCATGAAATATTTAAGTCTCCTTTCATGGATTTATAAATTTATCACGTCAACGAAAAACGTCAAGGAAAAATATTAAAAATAATTAAATTAACAAACAACTTAGATATAGCTAGAATTTCTAATATACTCCTAATATAGGATTATTTCAAATTCTTGCATGTTGGTGCAAAAGTATAGATTGAAAAAACAATATTTTTATGTGAATATGATAGAGCCACAAAGTGAACTTTTGATTTGGGAGGGAAAAACGTCAAGGAAAAATATTAAAAATAATTAAATTAACAAATAACTTAGATATAGCTAGAATTTCTAATATAGGATTATTTCAAATTCTTGCATGTTGGTGCAAAAGTATAGATTGAAAAAATAATATTTTTATGTGAATATGATAGTGCCACAAAGTGAACTTTTGATTTGGGAAGAAACTTTTTAGAAAGTAAAATTTTGATTTGGAAAGGATATTTTCATAAAGTAAAGTTTTCATTTGGGAAGGATTTTTGGGCTTCATCCAAAAACAACACAAAAAGTCCAAAATTAATGAAATAGGTGTTAAAAATAAGCTTTGGGGGGAAGAAGCAATCCCCCCAAAAATAAGCTTTGGGGGGGAAGGAGCAATCCCAAAAGCATGAAGAGCAAAAAAAAAAAAAAAAAAAAAAAAACTCTTTCTAATCCAACTATTGTGTGGAATCTATGGAGAGTTGACTTGGTAATGGAAGTTTAAAACCTACATAGTTAAGTACACATTATTAGGACAAAACTGGGATGGGGAGCCTCCTGGGACTTCTTATTTTGACATAGTTTTGAACTTTTTTGCTTGCAATTAGCTAAGCAAGGGTGGAGGAGTGTTTTCCAAGAACTACCCCATCTAAGACGTTGTCCTAAAGCTCTCAAACCACCCTAGGTACACATTGGAGATCTAGGTAGGGAGAGAACAAGGTGAGCCTAGCACTTGATCCCCCATGAAGACGAATTCAATTCCTTCTCATAGGTTTACTTTTTATGCTTGGTTTAAAAGGTTTGTTTAGCTTTGCCTTTTAAAGTTTTGGTTTTTTAATAGTTTTAGATTTTCTAGTTTGCTTTTAAAGTAATAGTATGATTTTAAAGTGTAATAGTGTGAATCATGAAAAGCATGTACGATTTTTTTGAAAGTAGGATCTCTACATTTGAATTTCAAAATTTGAAACTTGAAACTTGAAATTTGAATTTTTTATTTTAAATTTTGAATTTTGAATTTTGAACTTTAAATTTTAAATTTTAAAATCTGGATTTTCAATTTTTAAAATTAACGTTTGAAGATTTGTCCATGTGGCCAAATCTTCCTAATGATTTGAAAGAAGATTTGGCCATGTGGCCAAATCTTCCTAGTGATTTGAAAGAAGCTAGCAACATTTGGCAGCACGGCAAACTCTTTCCAAACCCTAATGCTTTGAAAGATTTGGCCACACGGCCAAATCTCCTAGAACCTGGTGATTTGAAAGAAGCATGTAAGAGGAGGTTGCACGGCCAAAACTCTCCATACCCTAGTGCTTTGAAAGAAGCCTACAAGATTTGGCCACATGACCAAATCTCCCCAAGTTTGAAAGAACGCCACAACCAAATCTTCTCAGTGCTTTGAAAGAAGTCACCAAGGTCTCGAAGGATTTGGACATGCATCCAAATCTTGCTAGCGTCTTTGAAAGCACCAAGATCTGAGCAGATTTGGCCGTGTGGCCAAATCTTATTGCTTCTTTCAAAGCACTAGTGTCTAGGAGATCTGGCATGCAGGCCAAATCTTGTTGGCTCCTTTCAAAGCACCAGGGTCTAGGGAGATTTGACCATGTGGCCAAATCTTGTGGGCTTCTTTCAAAGCACCAAGGTCTAAGTAGATTTGGATGTGTGGATAAATCTTGATGGCTTCTTGAAAGCACCAGCGTCTCGGGAGATTTGGTTGTGTGGACAAATCTTGCTATCTCCCTTTCAAATCACCATGGTCTGTGAAGATTTGGCCATGTAGCCAAATTTTGCTACCTAAAATTCAAAGCACCAAGGCTTAGAAAGATTTGGTTGCAATAAAATCTTGTAAAGCATTTTCATCCTAAGTCACACCATCAGATATCAATATTGAACTATAACAAATGCTATGTACTATGCAGGTGCCATATTGAAAGTGGGGGTTAAAGTCAACTTGCTTGTTAGTGGAAAGATTGTTGCCATTGGGACAATATTCTCTACATCACATGATGACATGTCCCAAGGTGTGCCCTTGGGAGAAAACAATGTATCCGTGGCGATCGATATTTGTATGGATGAAAGTGCACTTCTTCCATTTCCTACAATGGATGCATTCTTAGTCTATGAGGCTTTGGGTAGTGTTGTTCATTGGAAAGCATGATCAATGAGTTGTGTGGACAATGTCAATGGAGCTATTGTACCAATGAATGATATAACATCAGATACCATTGACGCTGAACCTCTATGTGAATATGATGAGTTTTCCATTCGATATAATGGAAGGACAAGAAAGTCTTAATATGGGATGAGCAAAAAACCAAGAGCATTGCAGAGGGTGTTGTTTTATATGTCTACCCATTTGAACCTATAAATTTTGAGATGCTTGGTGAATGTAATCTAGGTGTGGGAATTGAAAAGTATCATAGTGATGTATCAGGCATCGATACCATCCACTTAATAAAATGGCCCATTGCACAAATAACATTTTTAGATGGAACTTCATTAAGAATCGATGACATCATGAATTCTTCAAGTGGTTCTGGGAAAAAGCACATGGAAGATGAGGACCCAATGGAAAAATCCACAAAAAAGAGGTGTTACTACATGATAAAGAGAAAAGCTAAAAAACATGGCATGCCATTAGCATCATCTAGACTCACAAGGGATGCAGTCATAAAAGCATCTATGATTGATTGTTGTAAACAAAAATGTTGTCAATTTGCCGATTGTCAAATGATATCCAAATTACACATAGAGTATTGGGGCCAAAGTTTGGAGGCTCGCACCAATTATGTATATGACACTCTTGGGGCTGCTTGTCGAAAAGATGACAATGGGCAGTTCAAATATGTCTTTTCATTGAATGGTATTCAAGTTTGTTGTAGAGCATGGTATGAAATGCATGGTATTCCAAAAATAACATTTTATCGATACAGGGAGCAATTTGAAATTGGTATACGAATGTGCATACATGGTAATAAAGGAATCGTGCGGAGAGGTTGGGACCACACAGAACTGGGTAGAGCCATAATCCAAGATTTTGTGGATAACAATTCTGAGCGTATGCCACACAAAAGTAGAACACTTGAGGATGGATCAAGGGAAAGACAGTTGGTGATACCGGATGTATACAAGCAGGTTGATATTCTCTATGAAGTTAACATGCAATTAAAGAATAGTTTGGGTTGTAAGGAGATGTCAACTTCCACATTCAACTGCATATGGAACTCTAGATTCAAGCATGTAACTTTGTCAAAAACAAGTGAATTCTCTAAGTGTGGTTTATGTAGTGCAATCAAGGCTTAGCTTGTAGTGACAAAATGCCAAAATGAATGTAATAAGTTGATGGAAGATAGAAGAAAGCACATGTTACAACAAAAAAGTTGTAGAAATGTGTACTACACTTGGCGCAGATTTTTTGAAATGTATCCTCAGACACACTTGTGCATTATCCATGATAAGATGGACCAAAAGAATACAGCCATCCCTAGATTATGCAATTGTTCAAAGGACACAGACAAATCCTTTCAGCTCCCAGTGGCTTTGACTGGCATGATAACACATGGACATGGTCAAGGACGTTATGGTCACTTTTCTTTATCCTTGTGGCCATCAGATCCTAACTTCACAATTGGTTCATTGGCTTTGTGTTTGAGAAATCTTGAAAGATTTGATAACCATGCACTTGGAGATTTGGTACATGATGGGATGCCAAGGTCTGACAACGCTCTGCTAAATGCACTAACCTCAAGAGAAGCATTGGATTCTCACTATGTTTCTAATAGCAAGCAACAACTTCATCTTGGAGCAGTGGGTGGAACATTCAAAGACCTTGGACTTGGAAGTTCCCATCAATAAAATCCTTATAAGAAACTACCCAAACACCTATTGTTGCAGTTGGATACTTGTGGTTCTAAAAACAAGAATAGGTACTTGTTTGCATACCTATCATTACTTGTTGCTCGAGGGATTTTCAAGTCAATTCAATTGGGATTCTTGATGGTTGGGCATACACATGAGGATATTGATGCAATTTTTAGCAGGTTTTCAGACAGGTTAAGAACTAGCCAAACATTGACATTTGCACATCTCATGGATACTTTTAGACAATGTGAGGAGTCTTCTCCAATGCCATTTTTGGTAACAGAAGTCCCTGATTTCAAGAGCTATGTTGATGGATGCCTATGCGATGGGAAAGATTCTTTAGTGGGACACTCAAAGCCTCTCCAATTTCGGTTCTTTATGCGAAATGAAGCTCCTATCATGCAATATAAAGTGCATCCATGATCATTAGATTGGCAACCAAGTAAAGGTGGCATTGAGTTGTGGAAGAGACATCTAGATGGTCATCCAATGCTACCAAGTGGAGAGCCACCTTATGTAACCATGTTCAAGTATGTGAAGGATCACTTAGATGTGATAGTTGGTATCAAGGAGTATGTACGCTTTTGGGAAAAATGGGCACACTTGCAAGGTCCAAAAGCATCTTTCACAAAGTTTTACAAGCCAATAGTGAAGTACTGGAAGAGCATAATTGATGAGCTTGATAAACCAAACAACAATGTAGAGGGCATGTACGAGAGATTTTGGCCAAAGACGCAACATATTGATTGTGTGCAAGTAGTTGATGATGAAAACGATGAGTTTCAAGGAATTGAAGAGTTGAATGATCATTACTGTGGACCTCAAAGGAAAAAGCCAAAACAATCATTTGATCCAATGGTTGATGTACAAAAAGGACACTTTCTTTTGGTCCGACCAGCAGGAAAAATTTACCCAATTTGGCTAGGCATTGCTCAAACTGATGTATAGAAGGATAATAAATCTAAAATTTTCAAGAAGGTTTTCATACAATATTGGGCACCTACATGCAAAAGACACAATACACAAATTGAGGAGGTGTATGCGGAACAAGATTTGGATGTGCAATAAAAATGATCCTCCACATTGGGAATCTGTTGATGCTATCATATGGTCATGGGTTCCAAAATGTAACCTCTGAAAGAAGGTTTCCTCGAAGAGCAACAACCTCCCCATCAAGGTGAAGATACCAACCATTGCACACAAGCGAGCTTTATCCAATTTGTCTCATAGAACAGATTCTGACTCTGATGCTGACTCCACAATGGAGTGAAGGTACTTGAAAAGCATGACTTTTTTTTCCTTGCACAACAATAATTTAATTGAATACTGACAAATATTTGGAAGGTATGACATTGATCTTTTTTCTTTATCTTTTTTTTTGCAGACCATTGCTTTGTGGTTGCAAGTTCTGCACACTCGACAAAATATCAAGGACTAGTGTTGCATTCTTACTTTTTCTCTAACTAAACTAAAATGGTGTTTTTGAACACCACCTTTTTTCGAGAAGAGGCAAAAAATGCTTCGTTAAACTCAAACATATGATGTTTTTTTCTCAGCTAATGCAGAATAGGCACACTCCAAATTGTGAGTTTCATATACACGGCCAAATCCAGAGAGAAAGTCAATGGAGTGCAGTCAATGCATTGTAATTGTAACCCCTCAAAAAATACCATGCATTGGTCGAAACCTCAACATTTGACATTTTATTTATGTTGATGCAAAGCATGCACATTTGTGAGATTTGGATGGACTGCCAAATCTGTGGGAAAAATCAATGAAAAACATTGAATGTTACATAATTACAACCCCTCAAAAGTTCCCAAATTATCAGGATTTTCCCAAATTCTCTAATATGGTGTTTTAAATACTTTTTTCCCCCTTGCAATTATGTGTGTAGCTTTATTTGTATTTCTTTAAATTTCCCAATTTATATAATTTCATTTAGAATAATAATTCATATTTCCTCTCCAAAAGTACCTCATGTCATATTAAAATGTGTCAAAATTTGTTTTAAATGAAAGCCAGATTTGTAATTCACTTATTTGAAATTTGAAACTCCTACACACTTTCTACCAAGATAGGTTTTAAAACCGATCTTGGTATAAGGAAAATCCTTGGCCTTTCATCCCTAACCAAGAGGGTATGAAGGGCTTAGGCTTTTTCTTTCTCCTAGATTGGTTTTAAGTTAATCTTCAGCTTAGCCTTTTTCATCTAGCCTTTCGTCCTCATCCACAATTGGTTCTAAAACCGATCTTAAAAGATTGAGCATGTGACCTTTCATCCCCCATCCGAGATCGTTTTGAAACAAATCTTGGTTTGGGGATTAAAGAATACGGATTATTGGTACATGGTATGGTTCATCATGATATGGACTTTTCCTGTGATAAGGTACTAGTAAGTCTACTTTAAATCACAACTCCATAAAACAGTGAGATTTCTTGTTTCCCTTAAGTAGCCAATATCTTTCCTTCACCTACTCATAGTTTCAAAACCAATCCTCATTGAGGGGATGAAGGGCAAAGGATTTCACCTTCATTCCCCATTCCAAGGTCAACCAATCTTGGATTGGGGGATGAAGGTGAAAGCCTTTTCCCTTCATCTCCTGACCCAAGATCGATTTAAAATTTTATCTTGAATTGGTGAGTAAAGGCAAAAGTCTTTCTCCTTTTACCTCCCAATCCAAAATCTTTTTAAACCAATCTTGAATTGGTGGATGAAGGTGAAAGTGTTTGCTCTTCACCTGCCCTTCATCCCCCCCTAAACCGAGTTTAGATTTGAAACCGATCTGGGATTGGGGAATAAAGGCCAAAATCTTTGTCATTTATTCCCCAATCTAAGATCAGTTTTAAAACTGATTGAGATTGAATTATGAAGGTAAAATTATTTTCCCTTCATCCTCTCAACCAGGATTGGTTTTGAAACTACTCTTGGTTGAGGGGATGAAGGGAAAAGGCTTTCACCTTCATCCCCCAATCCAAGTTCAATTCACCTAGATTGAGTTTGAAACCTTGGTTGGAGGATAAAAGGCCTAGTAAGATCGGTTTTAAAACTGATATTTGATGGATACATGAAGGGAAAAGTCTATTAGAGCTATATATAGCTCTAACACCCCCACTTAAACTAGGTCCTCAAGCTATGGATGAAACAACCCTTGGGGAGTACAAGGGAAAAACCCGAGCCACTATATATATAGTTATGTGAAAATATATATACAAAGGATGGCCATAGGTCAATTTAAATGATATCGTGTGATGTTGGATGATACAATGCAAATTGCATGTAGATAGTACAAAGACATAATACAAGCACTTATCCATAGTACAATGCAAAATATAGGTGCTATGTTTGGTGCAAAGCATAGGTGCTATGTTGTGTGGAAAATGGAAAACTCTGACTGGAAATGTCAACTTGTTTGACATAATGATGATGCATAATCAAGTCTTGAGATCTTCAAGTTTGATGTTTGAGCTCTTCATCTAAATAGGAGAACTTGTCATCTCCAAGTTCAATCTTGTCAAATCTCCTCAAAGCTTTATAATCATGCCTTTATGTTTTGCACAATTCATCCACCTAAAATGATCGGTTTCATGTGGTGTATACGAACACAATAATTATTCAAGTTTCCTTTTCTATTATACCAAGGATGAATATATGAGGAGATTTCTTAGGCCAGTCCAAAGATGAGTATGCAGGGGCAATTTGAGATGTCCACAAAGCCAGGGATGAAATGTTGCTTGCATAGTGTAAGAAAGCCATAGCAACACAATAGGAAGGCCCATAAATATTCTACCAATTAAGAACCAATAATCGAGAAACACAATGAGCATCTGGGCATCCGAAAGTACCGAACACTTGGGAAGTACCGAACAATTGGGCAGTCATCGAAAGTACCAAAAATACGAGCATAAGCCACACACATATGACAAGAGGCAAGATGGTGTGGATTAGACACAGCTTACACAATCCTAGCGGGAATGAAATAGCAACCTCTTCACATCCGGAAGTACCAAACAACCAGAAATACAATGAGCACAAGCCACAAACATATGACAAGAGGCAAGCTGGTGTGGATTAGACACAGTGTACATAATCATAGAGGGAATGAAATAACAACCTCTTCACATCTAAAAGTACTGAACAACCAGAAATACAACAAGCATAAGCCACACATGTATGACAAGAGGCAATATGGTGTGGATTAGACATTGCTTACATAATCATAAAGGGAATGAAATAACCACCTCTTCGCATCCGAAAGTACCGAACAAATGGGAAGACGAGCATCTGAGATTAAAAAGAACATCCAGAAGTAACCGAGAAAATGGGCATCTAAGTAATCCATATGTGCCAAGTCCAAACAAGTACTTAATAAATAATGCATGTGTGTCATGTCCAAACGAGTACTGAAGAAGTAATCCATATGTTTTCATAGATATTGTCACCTTAAAGACCTTGAACCTTGCCACATCCAAACAAGTACACAATAAGTAATCCATAGGTGCCACATTGAAACGAGTACTCAATAAGTAATCCATATGTATTCATCGTGAAAGCCATATAAGTATGTGTCATGTCCAAATGAGTAATCAATAAGTAATCCATATGTGCCATGTCCAAATGAGTACTCAATAAGTAATCCATATGTGTTCATCTGGAAGACGTGAACCTCGCCACATCCAAGTGAGTATGAAATATGACCATTTCTAAACAAGTACTCAATAAATAATCCATTTGTGTTCATCGCGAAAGCTATATAAATATGTGTCACATCTAAACGAGGACTTAAGAATAATCCATGTTCCACGTTGAGACAAGTACTCAAGTAGTTAGCCATATGCCACATCCAAATGAGTACTCAAGCAGTTAGCCATGTATATGCTCATAAATAATGTCTCCTGAAAGACGTTGAACCTTGTCACATCATAACCAGTATGCAATAAGTAGTCCATAGGTGCCATGACCAAACGAGTACCCAATAAGTCAACCATATGTGTTCATCGTGAAAGACATATAAGTATACCTCATAACATGAAGGGAAAAATAAAAGGGCGAAATAAAAGTATGCCTTGCTTGAAGATATAAGGTGAACCAATAAGTAAATACATACCATAAGTCATCATAAGTTAATCGACAAAGAAGGAACAAACCACTGGTCTAGCAAGACCTTGCATGCATTCGTAAATATAGATGAGTATGAAAAAGAAAGCAGATGTACTCATCCTGGAGGTATGCAATGTGCATTTAGTACATTCGATTGTATCTAGGAACCTATGAAACCTACATGTACTTGGAGACACAACTGAGTTTGATGAAAGAGAACATGTGAGCTCAGCCTAGAAACAAACGAGTACTTTGATAACAACAAGGAAACATGTGAGAAGCACCTTCACATATATAAACTAACACATACAAGAAGCAATGATATCAAAGCTAAATAGAAAAAAAACATTTAAATTAAATATGTTAGCATGTTGACAACACAAAACATTCGGCAAGTCCTTTTCTTCCTAGGATGGACCAGCTTGTAATGTTTTGTATTGTTTTGAAGGCTAGATTTTCTTCGATTATCTTGTCATTTACTTTTGATTTCCTAAAGGTTTTGTGTTATATTGAAGGTGAGAGTTACTTTCAATCATTTTATGATTTTGAAAGCAGGTTATCTTTCATCTTTTTTCAGTCAAGCATGCCTGTAAACCATCCGTTGTATTTGATTTGGAGTAGGGTAAAGATTTGATATTGAGCTTTTCATTTATTATTACTTGAGGTTCCTCATCCTAAACACTTTCTTGTCATTTTGGGCTGATTTGCTAATTATGTAAGTGTGCTTGATATGTAAAACAAAATGTGAATCTAATGTTTCTTTCTCTCTTATAAGATTACATCTTGCTTGACTTGCTCATCATGTATCAATCAGCTGAAGCTAAAAGTAAAGCTTGATATAGAATATTTGGCAAGTGTCTTTAACCAAGATTCATGGAAAGTTGAAGCTGCAACTAAACTTGTTAACCTTTCAAGTGAAATATTAAGGACAAAGCATTGTACTGAACTACAATGATATCATGGTTCCAAATTATGTACAACATTAAAGGAAGTTGGTTTATCTCTATACCAACATCTCGGGGAGGTCACTCATCATATGTAACCCTATCACCTGAGTTCAATAGAAGGACATTTTTAATATCTAATTTTTACAAAAGTTAATCTACATAAGGGAGTATTTAAAACAATTTTGGGAAAAATTTACAGATTTGTATAGAAAAAGGGTACATTTTATCAATGAAAATTTTACAAATAAGGGATTTTAGAAATAGTCCTTGAACGCATGTGATATAGAGGGTTTATACATAGTCATCCCCCCGAGACCAACATGCAAAGAAAAGCTCCAACATATAGATGTATGTCATATTGGTTGGTGATCTTGGAATTAACCATCGTCATCTCGCTGAAAAGCAATCAAGTTTTGTGAGATACTCGAGTATAGATATTGATAGAGCTCTTTGGTTGAAGGACATTCTATGAATGCTAAGTAGCAAAGCACATACACAACGACTCAGCAAGTGATGCATTAAATAAGAAGCTGGTTAATAAAGGATGCACTAAAAAAAAACTAGATTTATAGATGTGAACCATCATTGGCTTTTACTTTTGCAAAAGCGGCATGAAACCACAAGTGTTGAAGCACTAAACTCTTGTTTTCACTACTGACCTAATAGAAAGAAAAGAATTCTTTCATATGGTAGATAACCTTTTGTCCAAATGATTTTCCCAATCAACTTTTTGGTTTGTTGAACGCATATAAATATGACTGAAAAGCATGTAGATTGGGTTGCCTTACTCTTAACAACAAGATTGCAATGCTACTTGACATCGATTAGATAAGATCTTCATCCTTAAAGATTGACTCTGCTTGTAACAATGATCCTATGCTCTTGATTTTTATGGTCCATATGATTGGCGAGCGTTGGGTCTTCCCTTCATCTAAATTTTTGTGGAGTCATGTAGCTAAAGAAGTTTGCTTTACGTGATTGAGCTTCTTATTGCTCAATGTGGGAACATGAAAGCATGATATACCAGTGTGTTAAATCCAAGGGAACGCAAATACTGAGTGCAAGATGGTGTGATCAACTGGAAGCGGGAGGGCGACGTCGTATCGGGAAGCTTCTTATCATTAAGTCTAATTTTTCATTGATTTTGCTTTTGCTTCAAATATTGTTAATTCTATAAAAGTATGAACCTTTTCCATCCTCATGTCCTAGATCAAGTCCTTTCTGGTTATGGGTGTTCATCTTCCTGCACAAAACACTCTTCCACAAATAACCATAACTTTCTTAGTTAGAGGGCCTAGTTTGAGTGGGCATGTTAGAGCTGTATATAGCTCGCCCTAACTCAGCCTAGTCCTCCAACCTAGTCCTCAACTATATATATGCCTATGATCTATGAATAGAATCACTTCCTTATTGGGAGCAACTCTTGTGTCCGTGTCTCTTCTCTTTCTCTTCCTCTGAACATGTCCATCTCTCTCCTCTTTCTCGTCCTCTCAGCAAAGTCAAGGACCAACAAGATCAGTTTCAAAATCAATCTTGGGGGATGAAGGAAAAATGCTAGGCCTTTCATGTCCCAACAAGATCTTGGTTGGGGGGATAAAGAGCCTAGCCATTGCCTTTCATGAAGTTTGATCTCAAAGCTGATCTTGGATGGGTGATGAAGGGCCTAACCTTTGCCCTATATTCTTAGTCAAGATCGATTTCAAAATCAATCTTGGATGGGAGCTAAAATGCCATGGCTAAAGTTTAACATTTAAATTTGAATCACGGATGAGGTGTCATTCTCAAATTCAAAGTAAATTATCACTTGTGTTGGGTCAACGTTTGCTTGGGTGTAGCCATCGCGAAAGTATTTTTCGGGGCCATTTTGGGGCTATGACACGCAGCACTTTTGGGTAAATATTTGTATTTTTCACGGACCCGTGCTCTCGTTGGAAATTTTCTTGACGTCATGAAGGTGCACTGGCATAATAATGATATGCAATCTTATTGTGGTCAATAGCGTAGAGCCCAACACATGGCACTATATGCATTTACTCTTGTTCACAGAGATTGTTGCTTTGCCTCTAGCCTGACTACATCACATAGCCTTTGCCTTGCCATGTTGTTTGTGCAGCTTTGCCATCTATCACTATGCAACCCATCTTTTGTTGCACTAACCACCATGCTGGTTTGAGCACAACCACGTTGGCCTAACTATAACACAAAACGTTTGCCTTGCCACCGATCATTGCATAGCTTTGCCATCTATCGCTGTGCAACACTATCTTTTACTGTGCTGACCACCGTGCTGGTTCAAGCAGTTATGTTGGCATGGAGAGACCACCACATTGGCATGAAGACCACCATGTCTTGTCAATCTCTAAAGAGGACCCCTCAAGGTCCATATCCGCAACCATTACACTAGATGTTGGAGCTATTTTAGTTTTAAAACAAGTAAAATAGTGTTATTTTGAAAATAATTTAGTCGTGTTACTCCTTGTGCAATAGTTTCTCAACCAATACACATGTTCTTGGAGCTATTTTAGTTCCAAGCTAAGGAAAATGTATATATTTCCAATTTAGTATAGTTTCCTTGCAACCACCGCGCTGGTTATTGGAACCCCTCCGAAAGACGTCATATAGAAGAGGGCACCTCAATGCTTGGAGATGTTTTTCAAGTAACACTTGATTATATTGGATATTCTTGGACATATTGTTTAAATTTGAATACTTTCTTGTCTAGACCTTTCAAATTCTTTTCAGCATTACTTTGCACATGCTTTCTAGCCCAGTCTTTCTATTTACGATTCATTCACAAAAACTTTCATGAGCTGTGGTCATGTGTGCAGCGCTTATAAATCATTAAGTCTAAAAAATGACAGAGGCTAGTGGACATATAGGTCTTAAACACATACATACATACATAAATACATACTTAGATATGTATAGATACATGTGTGTGTGTGTTTAAACAATACATACATACATAAATACATACATACATACATACATACATACATACATATATATGCATACATACATGTGTGTGTGTGTGTGTGTGTGTGTCATGTGGGTGGTGTGTGTGGTGGTGGGAGCTTCGCAATGGAGGTCTTTCCTGTTACAATTTTTCTCCCCTTCTCGCCTGCCATTTCATTTCCCTCCATGCCTGCCGTTTTGTTTCCCTGCAGTTCCACCTCTCAGCTTCTTACTTGTCCCGTTTTTTTTCCCTGCAGTTTTGCCTCTCAGCTCCTTACCTGTCCTAGCAGTTTTGTTTTGTTTCCCAACAGTTCTGTTTCCTTACCTCTGTTCCAATAGTTCCGCCTCTCAGTTCCTTATCAATGCCTCTCAGCTCCTCATCGCCTATGCCTTTTTCCTCTCCTTCTTTGTTGGTCACAACCTCTCCTTTTGCTTTTCAGTCCTCTCCCACTTCGTTGGTCACAGCATCTCCTTTTGCTTATCATTCTGCTATTTTGCATTCATCTGGCCTTTTCCCTCGTTCCAGCAAAAGCAAGTGCGTTGCTCATTTTTAGATTCTGCTTAGCCTAATAAGACACAAAATTTGGCTTCTGGAAGCTTTCCGTCTTCGTCATCCATGCAATTAGATGTACGTGCTCGTCTATGTAAAGATCCTATCGCTCAGCCTCAAAAATCTACTTCATTGTATCAGGCTATGCCTTTGGATTCACTCCTTCAAAGTATCTCTCAGGTGCAAAGCATGGTATTTGCCTTTATTTCATGGGGCGAGTTATGACTGCCTCCATGCTTCGAGCTTGGTCGACAGCGGTTGTGGGAATGGATAAAATCGACTCCTTTGTCTTCCTTGGCAAGGGTTTTTATTTTCCTTGTGTTAATAATTTGGTCAGCAAGGTAGGGGTCCATGGTGCTAGGATCTTTGCTTATACGAGTAACCTGACCCGTCTATGATGGGCTGGCGACCCGCTCCGTCGGGTCTCAAGATGCTAAAATGTCTTAAACCAACAGTATAATAAAAGAAACATTTAAATGCAAGTAACATACTCTAACCAAAAAAAATCTCTATGTACTTCAAAATATTACATCCAAAAGTGAAGCCAGAGAATTTATTGATATGTCCAAATACATACAAAATGCAATAGACAAACAAACATCCCTAAAGGGAAAAGTCTGCGGCCATGTACTGTCAAGAAAAGCCTGTGCCAGCCATGTACTCCACATCCGCCACGTCCAAAAAAAATTCTCTATGACAGAGTACTTCAAAATATCACATCCAAAAGTGCAGTCACATGTCTGAACATGCAATAGTTACATCAAAGAATTGATTGATATATTTAAATACACAGCCGCAAATAAAGTCATAACTGAACATACAAAATCTACAATAGACACACAAACATCCCAAAGGGGAAAGTCTGCAGCCATGTACTGCAGGGAAAAGCTTGCCACGGCCATTCACTCCGCGTCCACCACGTCCGCTGCATCCATCGCGGCTACAAACATACAACTATAATTATTGAGCCATAAAACTTTTATACATGTATGTTGGTAAAACCTAACTCATTCTTTAGAGTACTTACTTAGATGCAAAGGGCTGTCAACAATGCTCACAAAGGTGTACGTGTAGTTTCCATTTTTCCCTCGATAGAAAATTCGAATAAACGTTCTATCACCAGCATTGGTACCAGTAATGATTTCAGCTTCTAACACTTTCATGTGAAACTCTTTCCAAATACACATCCGCAAACAAAGTCATAACTGAACGTACCAAATCTACAATAGACACACAAACATCCCTAAAGAGAAAAGTCTGCGGCCATGTACTATAGGGAAAAGACTGCGCCGGCCATGTAGTCCACATCCGCCACATCCAAAAAAATTTCTCTATGATAGAGTACTTCAAAATATCACATCCAAAAGTGCAGTCACATGTCTGAACATGCAATAGCTACATCAAAGAATTGATTGATATATCCAAATACACAGCTACAAATAAATTCATAACTGAACATACAAAATCTACAATAGACACACAAACATCCCTAAGGGAAAAGTCTGCGGCCATGTACTACAGGGAAAAGCCTACAACGGCCATTCACTCCATGTCCACCACATCCGCTGCATCTACCACGGCTACGAACATACAATGGAGTACCAACAATCGTATCTGGACCAGCATCACATAGAAAGATAATTTAGGAACTATAATTATTGAGCCATAAAACTTTTATACATGTATGTTGGTAAAACCCAACTCATTCTTTAGAGTACTTAATCAGATGCAAAGGGATATCAACAACGCTCACAAAGGTGTATGTGTAGTCCCCATTTTGCCCTCGATAGAAAATTCATGTCCGCACACATTCATAGTATCCCAACCAGTGAATAGTGATGGTCTGTGGTCCATCATCCCTATGAAGCCGAAGCCAGGACAATGTAATATCCCAAATAGACTCGTCCATCCGAAGGATTGTGGATGTGGAGATTCATTAGAAACCTTGAATCAGGAATAGTCCTAAAAGACAAACAATAGCATGTTTTCTAACTCATATATAATCAAAAAAAATTTTTTGTTTTAACAAAAATAAAGCAACAAACAATGTACACGGTTCTTACCCAAGGTAGCTCTCCAGCTCAAGCAAATCCAACAACAGTTGCATGCTCTCCAAAGATCCCCAGCCTGCAGGATTTGCAATTTGCTAAAAGTGAGTGACTATACTATTACACATGTCAAGATAAAATGTGGTTGTCAAGCAACTATGTACCTTGCACCTATAAACGTGAGCTACCTAGACATCCTATCACATTGCAAAAAAGAATGCACGTGTCAATCTACATATACTAGAAAAAACAATAGGCTTTGAAGAGAAAATAGACTATAGTGTATTGCAAACCCTTGACTCAAATGAAAAATGAAATCCAAACATTATCAAGGACACAGTCATGAAATATTACGTCTCACTTCATATTTGTATAAATAGCCAACATTCTTGAAGACCTATGAGAGTTGGTACAAATATTACCGAAATGAAGATTTGCCACCCAAGAAAGTCTGAGGAGGGCTTGAAAGATCAATGTCATACTCCTAGGCTCTTGTTGTTGCCAATTGCAAAACTTCCTTGTACACAACATTTGTGGTAGAAGTGTTATCCATCTCCTCACCCCTGGCATCAGATGCACTCTACGAAATGAAAACCTTAACAGCGTTTGATGCTCGGATACGTGAAAATGCCACATATAGTTGGCCATGATTGAATACCACTGTCACCAAGTACAGCCCCAAAACAGACAACGTTTGGCCCTGTGACTTATTGATTGTCATGCCAAATGCCAATCGGATAGGAAATTGCCATCTCCTCATGTCGAATGGAAGTTTAAGGTTGGTCGGAATGAATGTTATCCTTGGAATAAACATTCTATCACCAGCATTGGTACCAGTAATGATTTCAGCTTCTAACACTTTCGTGTGAAACTCTTTGCAAATACACATCCGCAAACAAAGTCATAACTGAACATACAAAATCTACAATAGACACACAAACATCCCTAAAGGAAAAAGTATGCGACCATGTACTCCACATCTGCCATGTCCAAAAAAATTTCTCGATGATAGAGTACTTTAAAATATCACATCCAAAAGTGCAGTCACATGTCTGAACATGCAATAGCTACATCAAAGAACTGATTAATATATCCAAATACACAACTGCAAATAAAGTCATAACTGAACATACAAAATCTACAATAGGCACACAAACATCCCTAAGGGAAAAGTCTGCGGCCATGTACTGCAGGGAAAAGCCTGCGACGGCCATTCACTCCATGTCCACCACATCTGCCGCCTCTATCGTGACTACAAACATACAACGGAGTACCAACAATTGTATCTAGACCAGCATCACATAAAAAGATAATTTAGGAACTATAATTATTGAGCCATAAAACTTTTATACATGTACGTTGGTAAAACCCAACTCATTCTTTAGAGTACTTACTCAGACGCAAAGGGCTGTCAACAACCCTCACAAAGGTGTACGTGTAGTCCCCATTTTCCCTCAATAGAAAATTAGTGTCCGCACACATTCATAGTATCCCAGCCAGCGAACAGTGATGGTATTTGGTCCATCATCCCTATGAAGCCGACAAGCCAAGACAGCGTAATATCCCAAATGGACTCATCCATCCAAAGGATTGTGGACGTGGAGATTCATTAGAAACCTTGAATCAGGAATAGTCCCACAAGACAAACAATAGCATGTTTTTCCACTCACATATAATCCAAAAAGACTTTTTGTTTTAACAAAAATAAAGCAACAAACAATGTACACGGTTCTTACCCAAGGTAGCTCTCTAGCTCAAGCAAATCCAACAACAATTGCACGCTCTCCAGAGATCCCCAGCCTGCAGGATCTGCAATTTTCTAAAAGTGAGTGACTATACTATTACACATGTCAACATAAAATGTGGTTGTCAAGCAACTATGTACCTTGCATCTATGCTCCTGTTTCGGTGACAAACGTGAACTGCCTAGACATCCTATTGCATTGCACAAAAGAATGCACGTGTCAATCTACATATACTGGAAAAAACAATAGGCTTTGAAGAGAAAATAGCCTATAGTGTATTGCAAACCCATGACTCAAATGAAAAATGAAATCCAAACATTATCAAGGACACAATCATGAAATATTACGTCTCACTTCATATTTGTATAAATAGCCAACATTCTCGAAGACCTATGAGAGTTGGAATATTGAAAGGACTTAAAAAAAGCTATACAAAGATTATCGAAATGAAGATTTGCCACCCAAGAAAGTCTGAGGAGGGATTGAAAGAGCAATATCATACTCCTAGGCTCTTGCTGTTGCCAATTGCAAAACTTCCTTGTACACAACATTTGTGGTAGAATTGTTATCCATCTCCTCACCCCTGGCATTAGATGCACTCTACGAAATGAAAACCTTACATCGTTTGATGCTCGGATACATGAAAATGCCATGTATAGTTGAATACCGGTGTCACTAAGTACAGTCCCAAAACAGACAATGTTTGGCCCTGTGACTTATTGATTATCATGCCAAATGCCAATCGGAGAGGAAATTGCCATCTCCTCATGTCGAATGGAAGTTTAAGGTTGGTCGGAATGAATGTTATCCTTGGAATAAACGTTCTATCACCAGCATTGGTACCAGTAATGATTTCAACTTCTAACACTTTCGTGTGAAACTCTTTGCATATCAACCGTGTCCCATTGCACAAATCCTGGCGAGGATTCAAATTGTGCAACAAAATTATAGGAGCATTCTTTTGCGAAACCAACCAATGCGGGGGATATCCACCACCAAGATTAAGATTGTTCAAATACTCGATTGTAAACAAAAAGGAATCTCCCCCTAAGTTGTCCATTGAGTCAGCACTTAGGTACTCCCTTTCCTCACCGGGCATTGCCTTCAATGTTGTAGCATTAATTGCATCAAGCTCAATGTTTTGAGGTGCAAGAATAGCACGCTCTTGAAAGTATGGTGCATAGTCCAAAAGAGTTGCAGGCCCTCGATACACCCATCCAATGAGGCTTTCGATGGACTTTGTCTCTAAAAGCATCTATGATGGAATCACAACAGTATCTTCTTTTGTACATCTATTTATCCCATTGCCAATGTCTAGAACCCATTGCATGAATTCTTCCTCAGCACAATTACCACCATTCCAAAGGACATACATATTCTTCATCAACTTCAATACTGTAGTGCGACCCCAAATCCTTGAGTGGCATAAGGTAGCATTGACAATGTCCTCTCGTCCTGCCTTTGGAAGAATTGGCAAGACTTGTCTCAAATCCCCCCCCAACAATACCATCTTCCCACCAAAAAATTACTCATTGGACATGATATCTCGCAATGTTTTGTCTAGTGCCTCGAAAGCAAACCGGTGAGTCATGGGTGCCTCATCCCATATTATCAGCCTAGCCATCTTCAAAACATCTGCAAGTTGACTATTAACCTTAATATTACAACTGCTAGTACCATCCAGCTCCAATGGTGTCTTGAATCATGGGTGTGCCATGTGTCCATTGGCTAGTAGCAATGCAGCAATCCCAGAAGATGCACATGCCAAAGCGATGAGCCCCTCCCCATGCAATCGAGAGAGCAAGCAATTGTAGAGAAAGTTCTTTCTAGACCCTCCTATACCATTGAGAAAAAAGACCTCACCACCATCTCCATAGACCCTTGCCAAAATCCAATCGAATGCAGCACGTTGACAGTGATTCAAGGACATTTCCATTTGCTGGGCAGTATGTGCTTCTTTCACACAATCAAACATTCTTTCTTCTTGCAATAAGCCATTTCCAGCTTCTGACAAAGATGTTCTATCTACAACAGGCATTCTGTTAAACTCAGCCAACCTTCACCCATGTCGTTGAAGAATGTGCTCCAAGTGCAATACAGCCTTCTTTATGGCTAGTTCACAACGACCAATTAAATTCCCCATACTTGATTCCAATATATAAAAAAAATCATCCGAAAGCTCAGCGGAAAATTTTTCCCACAAAAGTCGAGGAGATGTTGGCTCACAGAAAACCAATATTGTGACAAATAGGTGTCTCAGTTGTGCACTATTTTGATAAAACACAGCCTCTTACATACACACAAACCAATCATCATCACTCTCCAACAATCCCCATGCTATGCAGGCTGCCTTGAAAGTAGGGTACACTTGATTGTCAAAAGTACGTAGGTCATCAAAGGACTTGCATCCCGTGCACACATTAAGAAGCATACACATGAAGTAGAGCTCACCAGCTAAGGGGGAAATATTGTACATCTGACCGATGGTATTCCTCTTTTGTCTTCTAGTCCACCGCTTACTGGTTTTGTTCCAAACAAACTTGCCTGGCAAGTCACCATACAGCAAGTTGCTTGCATCATATTGCAACTGATTGTAAGTGAACCATTCTGTGAGGGTGGTCATTTGATTTTGTTTCCTACCTACAATATTTTGCAAATCATCATCATCTCGAAAGATGACATTATTGTGCATCGGAAGATGAACCTGCAATCTTTGCACATCGGGTTTTTCATCATGCATGGCATACTCGTAAATCCGCCAACATGCTTCTGATGCTGACACGTAACATGCATCTAAGTAACTACTAATCTCATCAATGCCACCGTCGACTATGTTGTGCAAATGCCCTTGCTCTCCTACATTATTTAGCTGCATCCTGATAATGGCTCTGTCATGACCTTTGTACACATATTTATACAAATACTTAACTGCAGTGATTATGGAGCATATTTCAACATTTATGTGTGCCTTGTACTTCACGGAGAGGAAAGGATTAAATGGCACAATCCAAAGATTATCAATCACAACCCCTTTCACTTGTATCTTTCTACCATCATCACGACGCATGTAAATTGGATAGCCATCGTTGCCAACAATAGTAGTCTGTGAGAATCCATGTGAATAATGACGAATGCATTTTCCATCAACCATGCAAGCTACATATGGATTTAGTGCACCACATAAACCATGGACATTACATTGCCTAATAATATCATGCAACTCTGGGAACATTGCCTTATCTGGAAACTCTGCACACACTAATTGGTCATAGTGACCGATCTCCACAGGTTTGAAACCACCTTCTAATATCAACAATATGTGTGAGTGTGGAAGACATCTCTTTTGAAACTCTATCACACTCACATATCCAGCCACCTTCCCAAACAAATTATGTTTTGTAATTGACTGCATCATGTCCTTATGCTTTTGGAAAAACACACGGCTGTCAAATCTGGACGGCGGTCTTGCGTAGTTGGCCCTAGCAACAATGCTATAGATATTTTAGGCCATTTGGGATTACAGGTGAATGTTTTGAATAAATCAGGTTTGCCCCTTTTCCTGACAATTGCCATAGCATCTTGGTATAGCTAGCACATATACCGAGGCCCTCCCGTAAAAGAAGAAGGCAACACCACCCTACGCCCTGCAGCATTGCCAAGCATAGTACGTGTCCCATCAGCTGTATTCACCATGTCCATTAACCCTTGATAGACTTTAGTGCATAGGGAAGCTTGGTTGTTTCGTATCCACATCAACCTGGACTCTTCCATGCTACTATAGGCATCAACCATATATTTCTATAGCAATCTACCCCCATGCAAAAGAAATGCATTTGTATCACATCTCACTTGCAAACAATATGCATAGTATTGTCTCTGGGTGAGACAACTCTGTCCACGTATCTCGCGCAATGGTATGTGATTAGGAACATCACTATATGGGATATATGGAGGCCAACCATCTTCCCCCCGAGGGAACAAAAGTACATGAGAGGCATGTATGATCGGTGCAAATTAGATATGCTATGCACAAACCCATTGCAGCTAAAAATCTGAATATCCTGATTTCCAATATCGAAGTCATCCCCTTGTCCTGGCATGATTACAGCAACCTCGCTAGCCATAGGAGCCAAGTACTACCTTGAGGTGGAGCGGCTCTCACAAATAACCATCCTCAGGTTTGTATGTGGATTTGTTCTTAGCACTTGCCCAATAGCCATCAATGCACTGGCATATGGATTGCACTCGTGCGTCATCCTCTGCAACAACTTCAAAATGCCTAGATCCAAACCAAGCATCCCATGCAAATGGTGTTCTAGTTCATGATTAGTGTCATACATGTACAACTGTGCAAAACGTGGCATCTCTTGCCTAGCCTCATCAGGCAACAAATTTCCAACCCGATGATACACACTACCATGGACCCGAAAGTTTTGTATACCCCCATTCCCACAAAACATTTGATCAACATGGGCTCCCAATGAAACAAATGCCATGGCACTATTATAAGCCCTAATGTTTTTCTTAAATAGTCTATTCTAGTATCATGTCTGTGCAGTAGAACTCTCAAAATCTCTAGTGGTTCTTCTAACGGCAACAATGACACACGACCAACTTTGCAACAGTGCTTGCCCACAACGTGATGCATATGCATTTGTGTCTCTTTTTTCCACAGTTGAGCCTGGCAAAAACTGCATATATGATCCATGGATTCGAGTGCATGAAGAGAAGGAGCATTGAAGACTAGTGGATACAAAGATGGATGCTCTACATTTTCCCTTAACGGAAAAGTATGCAAGCTAGAGGGGCTCCCCCCTGCACCCAAAATGACAGCCTTTTTGTGAACAACATGCCTTTGGGCTCTTAAATGAGTAGCATTCTTGGTTGCATCCATTTGAGTAGTTGTACATACTACTGGAGCAGGTTCATGCTCATTACCTACTATTGGTGAAGTATGGAGGTCCATTGTATTTTTAGCAATGCACGCTACATTACTGTGCCCATGCATTTGATTCTATTGTCTGGATAGGCCAACTTCTATATCCATAGATTCCACTGCCACCCTCATGCTTCTAGTAACTTGTCTTCTCGACCTTGTTCTTTGTATAGCATAAACGCGACGGGCCGCCCGCATTGAATTCATTTGAGTAGTTGTACCTATTACTGGAGCATGTTCATGCTCATTATCTACAGTTGGTAAAGTATTGACGTCCATTGTATTTTCAATAATGCACGCTACATTACTATGCCCATGCATTTGATTCTGTTGTCTGCAAAGGCCATCTTCTACATCCATAGATTCCACAGCCACCCTCACGCTTCTAACTCCTTGTGTTTTCGACCTTGTTCTTTGTATAGCATAACTATGATGGGCCGCCCGCATTGAATCCATTTGAGTAGGTGTACCTATCACTGAAGCATGTTGATGCACTCTACCTACTATTACTGAAGCATTAGCCTCCTCTACCCACCCCATGGCATTTGTTACCTTTAGATGCGAGCTTTCCCAACCCTAAATCTGAGACCTTAGTCCTATAATCATCACCAAGCAATATGTTTAATGGCTTTAGATCCTTGTGAATCAACCTAAGCCAACCTATTAAAACACAATTCTTAGATACCTTCTAAAGTTCACAGGTGGTAGGTTCATCATCATCCAATTGGCTTAGAGTACCTAAGGATGTGGCAGAAGTAGGTAGACATCATGGGGTGTGTCAGAATGGAAAATCCAATTGCGAAGCAAGCCTTTGATTCAAAAGTAGAGGAAACCCTCTCGAGATGTATCTTCACCTAATATCCAATCGCCTCACCTCTGGAGCTTAGTTCTCATGGATATAGTGCACATGACATGAAACATACATAATCCTTTACTCTTGTTGAGAGGTTGATTAGATCACTTAGGGCAAGGGTGCCGGCTTGTCTCTAAACTTACTGTCTGCTCATCAAGGTGCTCCTGGAAAGATACAATTAACTTTGGAGCTTTCGTTTCCAACCACATCATGGACTTATTTCACTTCTATCCACCATTATATTTCTCTCTCTCTCTCTCTCTCTCTCTCTCTCTCTCTCTCTCTCTCTCTCTCGCTGTGTGTGTGTGTGTGTAGTCCCATCTATCATCCAGTCGCCTCACCTCTCGAGCTTAGTTCTCATGGCTATAGTGCACATACTGCCAGCTCAATGACATGAAACGTACATAATCCTTTACTCTCATTGAGAGGTTGATTAGATCACTTAGGGAAAGGGTGCAGGCTTGTCTCTAAACTTATTTCACTTTTGTCCACCATTATATTTTGCTCTCTCTCTCTCTCTCTCTTGCTGTGTGTGTGTGTGTGTGTGTGTGTGTGTGTGTGTGTAGTCTCATCTATCATCCAATCGCCTCACCTCTCGAGATTAGTTCTCATGGCTATAGTGCACATGACATGAAACACACTTAATCCTTTACTCTCCTTGAGAAGCAAGGCTAACTTCTCAAAGAGGTTACATTAGATCACTTAGGGTAGAGGATGCTGGCTTATCTCTAGACATACTGTCAGCTTGATGCTCCAAAGAAAAATACAAATACCTTTAATGATTACTGGTCCAAACACATCATGGCCTTGTCTTATTTCACTTTTGGCCTACCATTATATTTTTTCATCCCCTCTCTCTCTCTCTCTCTCTCTCTCTCTCTCTCTCTCTCTCTCTCTCTCTCTCTCTTTCTCTCTCTCTCTCTCTCTCTCTTTGTGTGTGTAGCCCCACCTATCATCCAATTGCCTCATGTCTCGAGCTTAGTTCTCATGGCTATAATTCACATGACATGAAACATACTTGATGCTTTACTCTCATTGAGAAGCAAGGCTAGCTTCTCAAAACGAAGGTTAGATTAGATCACTTAGGGTAGAGGTGTTGGCTTATCTCTAAACATATAGTCAGCTCATCAACATGCTCTTAGGAAAGATACAATTACATTTAATGATTACTGGTGGTCCAAGCACATCATGGCCTTATCTCTAACAGTACACTAACTTATTTCACTTCTGGCTTGGCAGCTCATCAAGATGCTCTTAGGAAAGAGATAATTACATTTAATGATTACTGGTCCAAGCACATCATGGTCTTGTCTCTAACTAATACACTAACTTATTTCACTAATATGTGGTCCTCTGACCTTACCAAAATGTTGTACTATTATCTAACTATCACCTCCAGATTCCTGAGACCGTATGCTCCACTGAGCTTCTGTAGACTCTATGTCCATGATCCCTTCCACCTTGCTGTCCAGGTAGTCAGCCTAGATGGGCAGCACCTTGAGCTAAGTCTACAGTCCTTGTAGGTGTCCTTCACGTCCTGTGTATAGGCCCAAGGACTACTGCTGCTGCTTCCTGCACTTGGATTGTTGCTCCAAGTGATGCCTTATGAGCCCCAAAAGGGGCCCACCTAGCAGCCCCCTACTGACCGCAACCCCTACTGGCCGATCTAGTAGGGCTCTGTTTAAGGCCCTAAAGCCAGCCCTTTTACTGCTACTCTTGGCAACTTGGGTGCTCTGCATATCTACCCTATCCCAGGGCCTATGGCAGGCCTACCACCAACCCATAGCCCTCACCTATCTGCTCCATCTTCTGTGCCATTTGTCCAGGTCTTTTCATGCCCCGAACCTTGGTCTAATGGAAAGCCCTAAGCCTTTGCCAAACACCTGTAGATCTGTACCACATCTACACCTCCATTTTACCTTGGATCATCTTTTGTCATGCCACATGGACCTCCATACAGTCTGCTCCAAGCAACCATACCAAGCCGTACCCATGCTGACATCATTGTGGTCTTCTTCAGTCCCTTTGCACAACCTATTGCTATCCACCTTGGTGCCAGGTACTCATTTCTTATGCTGCCCACATGGTAGCCCATGTGCTGCCCATGTGCTAGCCCCCTTGCTATGAGGTGCTGCCCATGTGACAACCCCCTCTCTTTCCTTTTCTCTTTGGGCATGCTGCCCACATGGCATCCAATCAGATACCCATGTGGCATCCCTAGCCCTAGGTCCACCTCCCCCATGCTCTCCTCATTTGGGGGTTTATAGATGGGGATGTGACCTGCCCATTTCCAACATAAATGTATGCCCAATAGGGCTGAATACAACTGAAAGAATAAGTATTGTAAGAAGGGATAAACCCTCACCCTAGATGAGCAGAAGAGGGCTGCTTTGATGCAGACCCTAATGCTACTACTGTCGAAAATGAACTGGGCCTGAAAGCTATCCTATAGGTACCAAGGATGAAGTGGATTTGTTACTCCTAATCCTAGCCTGACCTCGACTACCAAACATTGTTGTTGGCTGTACTGTTCAGCCCTTGAAGTGAATGAGAAATGAGGCTCAGAGCCCCACTAATATGTGGTCCTCTGACGTTACCAAAATGTTGTACTATTATCTGACTATCACCTCCAGATTCTTAAGACTGTGTGCTCCACTGAGCTTATGTAGATTCTCTATCTGTGATCCCTTCCACCTTGCTGTCCAAGTAGTTAGCCTACATGGGCAACACCTTGAGCTAAGTCTACAGTCCATGTAGGTCTCCTTCACCTCTTGTGTATAGGCCCAAGGACTACTGCTGCTACTTCCTGCACTTGGATTGTTGCTCCAAGTGATGCCTTATGAGCCCTAGAAGGGGCCCACTGAGCTGCCCCCCTACTGACCGCAACCCCTACTGGCCAATCTAGTAGGGCTCTATTTAAGGCCCTAAAGTTAGCCCTTTTACTGCTACTCCTTGCAACCTGGGTGCCCTGTATATCTGCCCTATCCCAGGGCCTATGGCAGGCCTACCACCAACCCATAGCCCTCACCTATCTGCTCCATTTTCCCTGCCATTTGTCCAAGTCTTTTCATGCCCTGAACCTTGGTCCAATGGAAAGCCCTAAGCCTTTGCCAAACACTTGTAGATCTGTACCACATCTACTCCTCCATTTTGCCTTGGATCATCTTTTTTCATGCCATGTGGACCTCCGTGTAGTCTTCTCCAAGCATCTGTACCAAGCCGTACCCATGCTGACATCATTGTGGTCTTCTTTAGTCCCTTTGCATAGCCATATTGCTATCCACCTTGGTGCTAGGTACTCATTTCTTATGCTGCCCACATGGTAGCCCATGTGCTGCCCATGTGGTAGCCCCGTTGCTGTGAGGTGCTGCCCATGTGACAACCCCCTCTCTTTCCTTTTCTCTTTGGGCATGCTGCCCACATGGCATCCAATCAGATGCCCATGTGGCATCCCTAGCCCTAGGTCCACATCCCCCATGCTCTCCTCATTTGAGGGTTTACAGATGGGGATGTGACCTGCCCATTTCCAACATAAATGTATGCCCAATAGGGCTGAATACAACTGAAAGAATAAGTATTGTATGAAGGGATAAACCCTCACCCTACATGAGTAGAAGAGGGCTGCTTGCCGGGCTTGGAAGCTGTCCTGTAGGTGCCAAGGATGAAGTGGATTTGCTATCCTAATCTAGCCTGACCTCAGCTACCAAACATTGCTATTGGCTGCACTGTTCAGCCCTTGATGTGAATGAGAAATGAGGCAAGGGAGGCTGCCTTTTATAGGCCCCCTTGGACCCTAGAAATGACCAACCAGGGTAGTCTATGGACCGACCCACTGGCCAAATTTGTCTGACCAAGCTGGTCAGGCTACTCCAATGACTGACTTGCTGAACCAAATAAAACATACTATGGATCTATATGAAAATAATATCCTCATGAATCTATACAAAAAAATGAGCCTCTTGGAATGAATATACTCCCTGTCTTAGGTCTATAAAAAAGGAGTATACTTCTAGCTCTTGACTCCATACAAAAAAGAAAAACTGGCTTTGAGTCTATACAAAACAAATTTACTCCAAAGGCTGTACAAAATGAATATACTCCCCAGTCTACACAGCATATAAACCCTTAGCTCCTGGGTCTATACAAAGTCAATAAACTCGTGGGGGTCTATACAAAATTGGTATGTAGTCCTAGCTCTAGAGTGAATATACTCCTAGGCCCATACGTTTAATGTGACCTTAAAGGGAGAGGAGATAACGTCAAGGTGTAGAAGCTACAAATGTAAAACTATACACCATTAACAATATTATAATGCAGTCTTATTCAACCCTCAAATGTATACAGAGAAAGACTACCTATGGCAAAGGCACATAGAAAATAAACCATGTATTCACCTATGACCATGCAGTACTGGTTCTTTGTTTGTAAGACCATCTATACAATATAATTGACTTGAAGTTCTACTTTACCACAATTACTTTCTTGCACGTCTATCTATAATTCACCAATGACCTGTTGTAGGGCATTTTTGCCCCACATCTTACCGACCTGATAGTTACCCCCATGCTGCATCTATTCGCCATCTGTCTGGGCCTGTTGTAGCCCTGATCTATGGCCCATGGTCTTCTCTTGCTAGGTGCCAATCAGCTCCAACCTTCTTCTACTGTTTCGCATCCATACCAGCCCTAGATCTTGCCCTAGATCCACCATACCAGCCTCATACATGTTGCTGCAAGTACCTATAGAACCATGCACTCCTGGGCTATACCAACTCTTCCAAGCCATCCAGTCTCAGCCTGACTGGTAACGGATGTTCACGCAGTCTTGAACAGGCCTCCATGCTCCAGTCAACATGTTCCAGGCTCCAAATCTCCCAGAACTATTCTGAATTGTTCCACCATGTCATGTGTCTGCTCTGTATAAAATCTATCCATCAGGAGCTCCGCTCTGCCTATTGTTTTTGGACATCACACATTTGCTCTGTACACAATCTCTCCACCATGAACTCCACTCATGGCCAGTTAAGTCTCTAATTGTGCTGTCCACATGGCAGCCTATGTGCTACCCATGAGGCAACCCTCAAATGTATACAGAGAAAGACTACCTATGGCAAAGGGACATAGAAAATAAACCATGTATTCACCTATGACCATGCAGTACTCGTTCTTTGTCTGTAAGACCATCTATACAGTATAATTGAACTAAAGTTCTACTTTACCACAATTACTTTCTTGCACGTCTATCTATAATTACCAATGACCTATTGTAGGGCATTTTTGCCCCACATCCTACCGACTTGATAGTTACCCCCATGCTGCATCCTACCGACTTGATAGTTACCCCCATCCTATTTGCCATCTAACTCGGCCTGTTGTAGCCCTGATCTATGGCCCTTGGTCTTCTCCTACCAGGCGCCAATCAACTCCAACCTTCTGTCTACTCTTTTGCATCTATACCAGCCCTAGATCTTGCCCTAGATCCAAGATACTAGCCTCATACATGTTGCTATAGGTACCTATAGAACCATGCACTCCTGGGCTGTACCAGCTCTTCCAAGCCATCCAATCTCAGCCTGACTGCTATGTGATGTCCACGCAGTCTTGCACAGGCATCCATGCTCCAGTCAACATGTTCCAGGCTCCAAATTGCCCAGAACTATTCTGAACTGTTCCACCTTGTCATGTGTCTGCTCTGTATAAAATCTCTCCATCAGGAGCTCCGCTCTGCCTATTGTTTTGCATCTGGACCAGCCCTAGATCTATCGTACCAGCCTCATACATGTTGCTGCAGACCTCTATCATGAAGGTGCCTCTAGATACATGCACTCCTAGGGTGTACCAGCTCTTCCAAGGCATCCAATCTCAACCTGACTGCTCCAAGGCATCCAATCTCAACCTGACTGCTCCAAGATGTCTATGCAGTCTTGCACAGGCCTCCATGTTCTAGTCGACATGTTCCAAGATCCAAATCCTACCCAAAACTACTTCAAAGTATTCCACTGTTGTCACACATCTACTCCATACGCAATCTCTCCACTAGGACCTCCACTCATGGCCAGGTAATTCTCTAATTGTGCCTCGGGGGGGTCACTCATCATATGTAACCCTATCATGTGAGTTCAACAAAAGGATATTTTTTATTTCTAAAATTTACAGAAATAAATATACATAAGGGACTATTTAAATTAGTTTTGGAAAAAATTTACAGATTTGTATAAAAAAGGGGTACATTTTATTAGTGAAAAAATTTACAGATAAGGGATTTTAAATATAGGCCTTGAACGCACGTGATATAGAGGGTTTATACATAGTGACCCCCTTGAGAATTGTGCTGTCCACATGGCAGCCTATGTGCTACCCATGGGGCAACCCCATGTTACTTTTCTTGATTGCTTGTATGCTGCCCATATGGTAGTGACAATATTGCCCATGTGGTAGCCCACTCTTCTTTGTTTTCCCTGAGTTTGCTACCCACATGGGAGCCAATGAGCTCCTCATGTGGCAGCCCTAACCTTGAGTCCACCTCCCCCAAGCTCTCCTCATATGGGGGCTTATAGATGGAGAGGTGACACCCTCTCACCGACACATCTCATCTTGATCCCAACTCATCGATGAAGATTCTCAAGTAGCTCCTGTGTCGTAGCCGCCTAGAATAATGCGGTGTCTATGTCACTTCCTGGTCATTCAACCAGTGGCTCCTACTCCACCATGTCTGGTCTCGCGCGAGCACACCATCTTGGTACACAGGTCCATCTCTGGTAGCACTAGATTGCACCCCCTCCTTCAAACACATACCCACCTCCAATCTTGAGCGCCCCAAGCACAGACCATATGTTCCCCTCATAAAAGGTGAACCACCTGAGGTTATTAAGACACCATGCTATCAGAGTTTGTTTCAACTCGTCATTCTGGCAGGCTCTACAACTAAACAACATACTCGAGAAATCAAATCCAAGGAATAAATCAATAAGCTGGTCATGTGCTCGGGGGGGTCACTCATCATATGTAACCCTATCACGTGAGTTCAACAAAAGGATATTTTATATTTCTAAAATTTACAGAAATAAATATACATAAGGGAATATTTAAAACAGTTTTGGAAAAAATTTACAGATTTGTATAGAAAAGGGGTACATTTTATTAATGAAAAATTTACACAGATAAGGGATTTTAGAAATATGCCTTGAACGCATGTGGTATAGAGGGTTTATACATAGTGACCCCCCCGAGGTCATGTGGTAGCCCTAACCTTGAGTCCACCTCCCCCAAGCTCTCCTCATATGGGGGATTATAGATTGAGAGGCGACACCCTCTCACCGACACATCTTGTCTTGATCCCAACTCATCGATGAAGATTCTCAAGCAGCTCCTGTGTCATAGCCACCTGGAATAATGCGGTGTCTATGTCAGTTCCTAGTCATTCAACCAGTGGCTCCTACTCCACCATGTCTGGTCTCGTGCGAGCACACCACCTTGGTACACAGGTCCATCTTTGGTAGCGCCAGATTGCACCCCCTCCTTCAAACACATACCCACCTCCAAGCTTGAGCACCTCGAGCACCGACCAGATGTTCCCCTCATAAAAGGTGAACCACCTGAGGTTATTAAGACACCATGCTATCAAGGTTTGTTTCAACTTGTCGTTCTGGCAGGGTCTACAACTAAACAACATACTCGAGAAATCAAATCCGAGGAATAAATCCAGATTACTTGGACCATGAGCTCCCACTGAGCATCTTGTCATGCCCCCTTCTAACTGAAAGCATTCATATGACTCTGAATCTATATGTCCTACCGAAGAATCCTCCTCTATGTTAGCAATACCAGCTAAGCACTTGGATAACTCCAAGCTCTCATCACTCTCCTTCACTTTTACAAAAGTGTTTGACTCCTCATCCGATCACATCTCAATATCAGACATCCTTACCAAGACACCAGGGTCTACATATCTCTCCTCAACAACATCTCCTGATGTCACCAAGAAGAGTTCAGCTATGACCACCACATTAGCCATGAGATAAGAGTACAAAGTTGTACACTTGTCTAAACCTCGGCCTCCCTTCAAAGGGTACCATCCTTCAAATATCAAAGTAGATTCCCCCAAACTTTGAATCAAGGTCGTGCTTCAGCAAGGTCATTGCCTTCAAGCTTCACTTCTTGTGAGCTTCTGTCATCAGAGCTCTGATACCATGTTAGTAAAAAGATATTCAGCAAAAAAACTTATAAAGCCTAGGAAATTCACACAAAAGAGGTTGTGTAAGTGGAATCTAAAACTTATTTACTTTGTGTATTTAATATATGCGCCATTTGCTTAGGCCTGTTGTAGCCCTGCTCTATGCCCCATGGTATTCTCCTACCAGGCGCCAATCAACTCCAACCTTTTGCCTACTGTTTCGTATCTATACCAGCCCTAGATCTTGCCCTAGATCCAACATACCAGCCTCACACATGTTGCTACAGGTACCTATAGAACCATGCACTCCTGGGCTGTACCAGCTCTTCCAATCCATCCAATCTCAGCCTGATTGGTATCAGATGTCCATGCAGTCTTGCATAGGCCTCCATGCTCCAATCGACATGTTCCAGGCTCCAAATCACCTAGAACTATTCTGAATTGTTCCACCTTGTCATGTGTGTGCTCCGTATAAAATCTCTCCATCAGGAGCTCCACTCTGCCTATTGCTTTGCATCTGGACCAGCCTTAGATCTATCATACCAGCCTCATATATGTTGCTTCAGACCTCTATCATGAAGGTGCCTCCAGATACATGCACTTCTAGGGTGTACTAGCTCTTCCAAGGCATCCAATCTCAACCTAACGGCTCCACGATGTCTACACAGTCTTGCATAGGTCTCCATGTTCTAGTCGACATGTTCCAAGCTCTAGATCCTGCCCAAAACTACTGCAAACTATTCCACCGTTGTCACACATCTACTCCGTACACAATCTCTCCACTAGGACCTCCACTCATGGCTAGGTAAGTCTCTAATTGTGCTGTCCACATGGCAGCCTATGTGCTACCCATTGGGCAGCCCCATGTTACTGTTATTGATTGCTTGTATGCTGCCCCTATGGTAGTGATGATATTGCCCATGTGGCAGCCCCCTCTTCTTTGTTTTCTCTGAGTTTGCTACCCACATGGGAGCCAATAAGCTGCTCATGTGGTAGCCCTAACCTTGAGTCCACCTCCCTTAAGCTCTCCTCATATGGGGGCTTACAGATGGAGAGGTGACACCCTCTCACCGACACATCTCGTCTTGATCCCAACTCATCGATGAAGATTCTCAAGCAGCTCTTGTGTTGTAGCCACCTAGAATAATGCGGTTGTCTATGTCACTTCCAGGTCATTCAACCAGTGGCTCCTGCTCCACCATGTCCAGTCTCGTGCGAGCACACCACCTTGGTACACAAGTCCATCTTTGGTAGCACCAGATTGCACCCCCTCCTTCAAACGCATACCCACATCCAAGCTTGAGCACCCCAAGCACCGACCAGATGTTCCCCTCATAAAAGGTGAACCACCTGAGGTTATTAAGACACCATGCTATCAGGGTTTGTTTCAACTCATCGTTCTGGTAGGGTCTACAACTAAACAACATACTTGAGAAATCAAATCCGAGGAATAAATCTAGATTACTTGGACCATGAGCTCCCACTGAGTGTCTTGTCATGCCCCCTTCTAATTGAAAGTATTCATATGACTCTAAATCTATAGGTCCTGCCGAAGAATCCTCCTCTATGTTAGCAATACCAGCTAAGCACTTGGATAACTCCAAGATGGTTCTTAGTTTTTATCATCAGAGCTCTGATACCATGTTAATAAAAAGATATGCAGTAGAAAGACTTATAGAGCCTAGGAAATTCACACAAAAGAGGTTGTGTAAGTGGAATCTAAAACTTCTTTACTTTGTGTATTTAATATACATGTGTAGTGAGTGAATGAGCAGATGCACAGGGGAGATATAGAACCAACAAAGCTTTATATTTTCATCCAAAGATAGATACAATATCAAAATGGATGTCTTCAATGTGCCACCCTCTACTAGTAAAATGCTTGGCTAGATGTGTCTCATGAATACACAAAACAGTGTTGGCCTCCTACATCCGTGGCACTCTCCAAAAACTCAGCTTGTGTGCTCCCTTTTGTTGTGCCCTACAAACACACCTTTAAGCTATCCTTTCAGAAAGCATAGGTAAGGCAGTGTCTGACCTTTAATCTGGACCTCCTTGCTGCCCTGATGTGTAGCAAATGGTGAGGCCCAAGCTTCTCCTGATGATCCCTGATCCTTACTGCTCTGAATGTCGGCCTAGGATCCAATCACCCTCTGAGATATGTCTACAGCACCCAAACTGCCTGAAGTATGGCCCCACTCATGCTGTCCTACAACTTCAATCTATTCCTGAGGTGATCTCTTGTGAGCACTCTCTTTGCTGCCCAAAAGCTGCTCCAGTATGTTCATTTATTAGGATATGTACCGGTCACCTTGCTGCCCTTAAAAGACAGCAAAAATGACACCCTTGTGAGCTCTTTGTTAGCCAGCTCCCTTACTGCACCTGCTGTGCTCCTGAAGAGACTTCGAGGCATGCAACATCAGCTCCAATCTACTTTGGATTCCTTGGTGCTTCTCCTGCTGCTATGGGCTAGGGTCTAAGCCCCAATCTAACTGAGTATTGAGCCCAAGGGGCTCCCTCTTTATAGGGCAGGATGCCCCCTCTTGCTAGCTGACCCATTGGGTTGGTTGGCCGAAGCCCTACTGGCCGACCCAGGAGGCCTACTTGGCTAACCTTGTTGGTCTATCTAGCACACCAATAGGTAGCCTTTTTGCTACCTCTTTTTGCTCGCATGGCCATGTGGAATTGTGCCATTGGCCCAAGCTTTCTCAACTCCTTTCCCCGACCTATAGGGCATCTCTTCCCCAGATCCTGCCAACCTAAGAGTTGCCCCATGCTGCATCTGTTCCCCCTCTCTCTCTCTCTCTCTCTCTCTCTCTCTCTCTCTCTCTCTCTCTCTCGCCTCCATTATCTTTTAGTTCTTCTGTCTCAATAATATAATCATCTAGAAACCATAAGATCATAATGGTTTGCATGATTTTAAAAATGTAGCTTGTCTTAAAACGATGTAAATATAGCTTAGTTTTAACATATGGACAGATAAATCCATCAATACTCTCTCTCTCTCTCTCTCTCTCTCTCTCTCTCTCTCTCGCCTCCATTACCTTTTTGAAAAAAGATGGTTCTTAGTTCACTTTTCCCCTCCCAAGAATCTAAGCATCCACGAATTACGATCAGAATGGTTTCAATGAATGTAGCAAAGAATTCATGAATTATCAGATCGGAATGGTTTCAATGATTTTGAAAATGTTTAAGATGCAAACACACACACACACAATGTCAATTGGAAAAAAAGTAATCACCTACCTAGATAAACAAAAGTTGTGGAGAGAAGCTAGTGCTAGTCCAACAATAAAATGAAGCACCTGTAAGAAAAACAACCAAAAAAAAAAGTAAAGCTAAGCGAACTGTACATCTCTCTCTCTCTCTCTCTCTCTCTCTCTCTCTCGCCCAACCTACAGTAGCCCAACCTACAACATAGTTGCATGCTAAACTACCAGCCTTCATAAACAAAACGATCTCTTTCCTACAATCCTTTTCTATTGGCTCAACATGTATTGTCTAGCAGCATGATCTCTTCTATTGTGGACTTTTAGAGTCTCATACCTCACGTTGAAGTGATCATTATGTGGATCTTGTTGTGCTGCTCTACGTGTAGAGTCTCATACGTCAATGCTTGCTTTGTCTGTGCATATCTCACTGAAACAACAGGAGGAGGAGGTGGAGTGATGGAGGCTAGAGGAGCAGACAGCAACACAGCTGGCTAGAGCTGGAGGTGGCAATGGGAGCCGAGGATTGAGGAGGAGAATCAAGGCTGGTGGAGGCTTGAGGAACAGACGCCAGCCATAGGAGGTGGAGCTGGAGGTGGTGCTAGATGGAGCTAGAGGTGGCGTAGGAGGTGGAGCTGGAGGTGGAGCAATGGAGGGTGGTGGAGGCTGGAGGAGCCGCGAGAGCTGGGAGCTGGAGGTGGCACTGGATGGAGCTAGAGGTGGTGCAGGAGGTGGAGCTGGAGGTGGAGCGATGGAGGGTGGTGGAGGCTGGAGGAGCCATAGGAGCTGGGAGCTAGAGGTGGCGCTGGATGGAGTTAGAGGTGGTGCAGGAGGTGGAGCTGGAGGTGGAGCGATGGAGGGTGGTGGAGGTGGCACAGGAGGTGGAGTTGGAGGTGGAGTGATGGAGGGTGGTGGAGGTTGGAGGAGCCACAGGAGCTGGGATTTGGAGGTGGCGACGGGAGCCGAGGAGGTCGAGCCGCAAGAGGTGGAGCTAGAGGGTGGTGATAGAGTGATGGAGCAGCATCGATTGAAGGCATGACGGCATTCTTCTTGATTGAAGGTATGACAACGCAATCCTTGATTGAAGGCATGATAGCATGAGACATGGCAATGTGACCTCGCCTCCCAGCTCATCGCCATGTGGCAACGTGATGGCACGACACGTGGCAATCCCTCCCTCCTTAAGAGATAGAATAGATTATGCCATGGGATCCTCTTTTTGACCCTACCAAAAATCTCCTTCACTTTTGTTCTATTTGGGTCACTTTGAAGGCCTTGCCGGTACCTCTTCTCCCACTTATTTCATCTCTTGCAGCTCTTCTTGGAAGAGTTATTTATCCGAATTTGCATTTTATGGGATATGGAGCAGCCGGTTCCTTCATGCTTGGATATAGGTTATGGTCTTGCACATCCACTTTGCATTCCCTTATCTTTTTCTTCCTTCGCAAATGCGTGCTACAGGTGTAGATTAATTGGTCATTTTGCTCGGAGCTACCCTTTGCAATTAGGTCAATCTGCTAATGTAAACTGCTCGTTCTCTGTTCCTCATGCTTCTATGACCCTTTAGTTAGACAAGATGCAACAGTTGAAGACCACAAGAAAAGAATGGATATGGGTACACCCTTCGGAAAAAGAGATCATCTCACCTTGTCCTTCGGTTTCCTTGTCAAATCCTTTTCAGGTCTTGTCAATGTCGGATACACCTATCCTTGAAACTTCTCAATCTTCTGGTGTCACTGCTTCTGATTTTCAAGAGCCTTCTTCAACTCAACAGCCCTCTTTGGCTAGAATTGACATTCAGCGGGCTTCTCCAGTTATTGAGACACATTCTATTGAGCTACAAGTGGATCTTTTTCCTTTGGATACAGTTCTTAGTAGTGTACTGGCAATAAATGTAGACAAGGATACTCAGACTAGGGTTGAGATTATGGATGCTTTTACTGGACTGAATGCTGAGCCAAATCTTGCAAGGTCTGCCTCTCCTTTTTCACTAGACACTTTCCATCCCTGATTGAAGCAGGTTTTTGACCCTTTCATCAATTTCAGGTGCCCCCTTATCTCAAGAAGAATCACAAGGGCAAATAGTACCTTCACTTTATTGATGGTGGTGTGGTTCCTTTACAACAGTTTTTGCATGCAAACAATCTCATCGTGGAGGATATCCTTTTTGATAATCCCTTGGTGACTTGTGATATTTTTCCATTTTCTAGTTTTCACTTAGCCTCCTGGCTTTTTCCAGGGGCCATTGTGACGCTCCACATTTTTGTGTGATGCTCCATATTTTGTGTATAAATTTCTTTTAGTTTTATTAGTAGTAGTTATTTGTGAAATATATTTTCATGTCAATTTTAAGTTTTGAAAATACTGATAAGTGATTTGAGATTTAACAAATCCATATATATATATATATGTGCATGGGAGTTGTATCAAGAGTTTGCAGGTTTAAAGGAGGGCCCAGCTTTGTGGATTTTAAAGGTGAACTTGGAAAGGAGTGATTGATGTACAAAGAACTAAATTTATTGCTAGAATGGTCTAGGGATGGAGCAAATTGGTCGTGAAGGGCAAGAAAGGCAAGATAAAGTGGAAAAGCTAGCTAAAAGTGGGGAAAAGCAGGTCACACCTTTGTTGGATAAAAAACAACAGTCACTATTTTGACCATAACTTTTGATTCCAAACTTGCATTGAAGAGCTCTTTTTTGTTGGAAAGCTGAGATTGCAATCTACAACTTTAGAGAAGAGGTGAAGATCTAATTCTATAATCTATTAAGTCAAAAATGCAGAATATGCGAGGCAGCAATGTAGCATATTTCAAAAGCTCCGAGATTGAGTGACAGTGCAAGCGAGAGTGAGATTCTTCTTTCATCTATGATTGTATCATCTTGAGTGAGAGTGAGATTCATTGAAACACCTTGATGTGAGTGAGAGTGAGAAATTTGAGGATTGGTGCTCATGACATAAATTTCCTAATTGATTCAGGTAGAACAAATTATTTTATCTCTCCTAAACTCATACGAATACAACACTTAGAAGTTGGGAATAAGACAAGAAAACCTGTCCACTTAGCTAATGGGAAAATACACTATACCCAAGGTCTTATTGAAAATTTATAGTTTACCTTAGCACATAGAAAGTGTAAGGGAACTTTTTATGCCATATAAGACATGGACAAGTGTGATGTATTTGTTCCCTAATTATCCTTAAATGTTTCCTCAACCTTGTGCTTAGATTTTGTGCACTACAACAGATAGTATGGGTCATCTTCCTCATTCCCCCTAGATGCTGCGACAACTGCAAAGTTATCCCCCTCTTCCAAATAGTCAGTGAGGTCATCAAAAATCTCCCCAAACTGTGGTGTGTCGTTTGTCTCTCCATAGTTTGTCACTCCATTTGAATGTAGAGGGAAAACTTGAACCCACTCCCACCCTTGCCGTGGCTAGACCCAAAGAAATTCTACATCATGTCTAGACCGATCAGGGATTACAACCTTTGGGGATTTTCCTTTTTCAACCATTCTCAATGCAATAGAAAAGCATGTTGCGCAAATAAGGTGTGATGTTCCCTACCATCTAAAATGTAGAAATGCTACGTGTGTTGCACTGAGCTAGACTCTTGTGAGTCAACAAGCAGATTGGCATCAGGCATGGAAGAATCAAGCAAATGACTATACGTGATATGCACAAGAATTGTTACCTTCTTGTTGCACTAGTGAGCACTTTGTATCTCATCTTGTTCTTGAAATGAATAATTTTCAGCAAAATCTATGATAGATACAATAGTGTCACGGGGAAAATTGGCAAGGCATGTCTTGAATTGCTTATCCTACCAACTAGTAGAGAAATTATGAAGCACATATTTTGGGATTGAATGAACCACGTGACCTACAAGCTCCCTTGGCTGGGTGCTCTTATATGACAGTAGCCATCTCTTTTTATCGGATCCTTCAACATTGACATTTTCAAATCTCCTCCATTTTAGAACAACATGGTTGTCTTCCCTCATTTCATTTGCACAAACATTGAATGTCTTCTTCTTCAGCTTCAAACTACAATGCTTGCATGTGCCACAAATGCATTCAATCTTGTGCCACTCATGGTCTCCCTTTGGACAAACCACTGGCTCCCACAGAGACCTTAGGCTACAAAACCTGCCCTCCCTTGCATTACACGATGAGGATCCAAGTGGCCTACAGACTGCGCATTCATCAGGGATACATGGGCATAGATCCCCATGGAGCAATGCTCCAACACAACCAGATCTCAAGTCATTCACAGCTTGCCGGTGGCGGGCCAGGTCAAAGTCTATGTGTTTTTTGCAACAACAAATGTTCCTGTCTTTTGTTTTCCTGACGTACCAAGGCGTACAATGCTCAAAGCTCCTCTGCCCAATTAAAATGTCTAGATTCTGATCCATAAACTTGAGATACGACTCTGTCTGGTCCATAAACTTGAGATACAACTCCGTTTGGTGACCCAACATGTGGGAGCAATAGAACAGTGAGCCCCCTTTTTGCTACTAAAAGAAGATAAAACACAATCTAATTAAAGTATATAATAAAGCAAAACAAATTTCAACCACCGCGCTGGATTAGGGCAATCACAATTTCAATGATTGGGCTAGTTTAGGACATGTTTAGGACAATCAACCACTGGGCTGGTTTACGACATGTTTAGGACATGTTTAGGACAGTCAACCACCAGGTTGGTTTAGGAGAGTCACAATTTCAACCATCGGGATGGTTTAGGACACTGTTACAATTTCAACCACTGGGCTGGTTTATCATGATGGTCTAAACTTCACATATTAGACAATACCATTTATATTGCTTTTCATTTCTGAATTTCACCATTAGAAAATAACAATGTATTGCTTTTCATTTCTAAATTTTACAATTTCAATCACAATTTGCTTGCTGTTTGTTGTGAACCAGCATTGGGTTGGTTTAGGACAATCATCTTAAGTCCAAGCCATCCCGGTCTAGAAATAGTGGTATATGACCCGAATAGCGGGAAATTAAATTTAACGAATTTAACTACTAAGAAACACAATAATTTCAACCATGGGGCTGGTCAATAACTAATGTTTATTCAATCACCAAGTTGATTCAAGACAATCACATAACTGGTGATTGAGTTGAAGCAGCCATGGTCGCATGATGTTCCAACCACTGGGCTGGTTTAGTAAAATAACACTATATTGCAAAATATATTGCTGTTAATTTTGGCTCAACCAAGCCACGAGGCTAGACAACAACTAATGTCTATTCAACCACGTTGGTTCATGACAATTACATAACTAGTGATTGAGCTGCACCAGCCTACGGTTGCTCTATGCTCAACCGTTGCAGCCACGTTGGTCCTTCTCATTGAAAACATCTTCAACATTGTGCACCAAGCCATTTCTCCTTTATTTCAGGGAACACCAACATAGCTAATGCCACCCTCTTTGCAGCCAGTTGATCTAAGTTGTGTATCCCTTTCACTTTCTGTCGGCCATTTCTTAGGTTAGAGAGCATCGCCTCTTGGGCGTGCATCTCCTGAGGTGTTGGTAGGGTTGTTACTCTAAAAACTTTAGGGTGAAGACTGGAGATTGGTAATCACCTAAATGGCCTAATGTTGCTACCTCGAATGCTCCCACCAATTGTGACACCACAACTCATGTTCTTCGCTCCGATGGCAATGATCAAATGCATGCATCTGCAAAAACTGCTTCTTGCTGGTACTTTGCAAGGAGTCTTCTTTTCTCTCATTGTTTCTCCCTTCACATATGTTGCAAAATTGTCTTTTGTTGCCGATTCAATACCATGCCAGCACTTTCCTCGACCCGCACTCTATTCCTTGTGCCTTGACCTGGCTTTTCAGCTTTCTTGTCTCGCAGCCTCTGTTTGCTTCTCTTATAAGATATGGCGAGCTGCATAATTCCATTGATGCCATGGCCACGATCAGTCCAGAATAGACCTAGAGAACCTAACTGGTGAGGCTTGGGGGGTGCACTACTAACAAACTCTATGTATCACATGCGTTCAAAGGGTATTTACAAAACCCCTCTACTAAAATTTTTTCTTAAAATAAAACCACCCCTCCTTACTTATGAACTAACATATTTTTTTCTAAATTTGAATTAAAAAACCCCTTCTGTTATTGTAATCCTATTAAATTTTTTCCAAATGTTGAATAAAAATACTCCTCCTTTTGAATGCACGTGGTACACTAAAATTTCTTAGGTGAACCCCCCGAGTGGTGAGGCAAGCAAAGAATAGAAGACAACTTATGCAAAAGAAGACAATGGCAAACCAAAGTCCACCGCACAAGGTCACATCGAGATGCATGTAGGTTGTAGGGCATTTGCAAGATGGGGCCAGGTTGCAGGTACTTAATCTTCCAAGATTTGATGGGAAAGAGGTGTTAAAATTCAAAATTTGCAAGAGTACCACAACAAAACAAAGCACCTACAGATATGCACACAGATACATTACCTTAAAAAGAAACTTACAGGCGTGTCTATTGGCACGTCTATAGACCCACATCTAAAGGCACATCTATATAATAGACAGATGTGCCTATAGACGTGCAAATAGACGCCCTGCTAGAAATTTAGAAAAATAGATAGATGCGTACATAGAAGCGTTTATAAATGTGCCTATGGACATGCAAATAGACACCCTTCTAGAAATTTAAAAAAAATAGAGAGACACGTACATAGACGCACTTATAGACATGCTTATAGATGCTTTGCACAATATTTTTTGTTAATAAAAGCAAAATTTTGTGTGGTTGAACAAAATGTTGTGTATGTTATGTAGGCTATGTAGTTACAAGAATCCCAGTTCCACATTGTGTAATTCAATTCTTACAGCCAACTGCATTTTAATTAGCATGATTGCAAGCACATCTATAGCCGACGATTACGATTCCGAATAAAACATTACAACTCCAAAACGTTTAGTTCACAAGGCATTAATTGATAGAATGTTGCACAAGGAAATTGAAAGCCAAAAAAATAAAAGGAGTGTATATTAATTTATAGCTCAAAAAGTGCTTGTATGTACATATAGCACGAAGCCAAGCCACATCTCATGGCTTCAAGTACAAAAACTAAGAGGAGTGTATATACAAGAGAGGCACGAAGCCAAGCCAATATCTTTAAGTACAAAAAAGAGTAGCTAGCACTACTTCTATGACTAATCTAAGTTCTCCGTGTCCTTGCTCCCTTCTTCGCCCCCTTCTTCCTCCTAATCAACTGCAAGGCCTTGTAAATGAGGCACATGTATCAATGCATGAAAAATCAAATCGTTACTTAGGATATTGACATTACTTAATTACTTTCAAATACTTGGGGGGGGTGCTCTAGTAGCCTGGATATACTGCTCCTCAGTAATCAACCCATCATCATAGAAGTGCCTCCATGTATCTTCTCTGTGATGGTGGCAGTGGTAGGCTGTCTCAACAAGAGTAGGGTACCTACCCACGGTATCAAGCTACAAGATGACACAATTTGTGGAGGGGTTAGTACAAAGAAAAAACCTCCTAGTAAACTACATAAACAATATAATTTGAGATCGATACTTACAAATTGGGCCTCCCATGATTCAACACCCCCTACTCCAAAATGCACGCTTTCATATTGCTCCATTTGGATCCTTCATGCCTCCACGTGCTGCAGACTGGGGTCCATCTTCACTGCCTTCATTGCTTTCTTCCACTCATGCTTGTGAGTGGTGTGGGGTTGGCCCTTTGGTGGTTGACCTCCCTCGAGCCTGGCAATCTCGACTAGTGACTGCCTCTTAAGCGAAGATCTTTTATTGCCAAGTATCGTAACAATCTTTGACTTGGCCCATTTATATGTGAACTGAACATTGGGGGGATTGGGATACCTAGAGCAAACAACAGCGATGGTCTCATCACCCAACTTTTTTGGATGGTCTTTGTAGTGAATAAAGCAATCTCTATAGTTGTTAGCAATTACAGAGCGCATGAAGGCCATGATGTCCTTCCCTCGTGCATCCATCAAGATGTCTCCTGTCTGAGTGATGTCATAGAAAATCATACCATCACCCTCTAGCATGTCTACATCATCTGAATCATCCCCGTCCCCACCACTACCCCCCCAAAAGCACTGTGCCATGCATCCCCCATTACTCTCCCTGGTACTACACTTGCTGCCCTGTCGTGTTGATCTAGTGTGTTGGCCGCTCGTAGTAGCTAGAGAAGTGACTCTTGACTGTGTGGGAGTATGCTGGCCACTCGTAGCTAGAGAAGCAGCTCTTGATGGCATAGGAGTATGCCGACGGCTCTGTAAGTAGAAGGACCTCCTGACCACGGGGGGGAGAAGGGGATCGGCTCTATATCCGGCTAGGCAATCTCGACTCTCCTGGGGTAATCTCAGCTGGTGTGGGATTGGGGTGGTTTGGAGTCTGTGTACTGCCAACTCCTGGGGGGTGTTTGTAGTACCCATCATGTATGTGTATAACTCTGCAAGAGTGGGAGCGTGTCCCAAAATGTTATATAACTCCCAAAAGATGGCATCCCGAAGATCAGGTGAGGCTAAAGAGCTTCTTGGCCACATGATGAACTGAAGAAAAGAAAAGAAGAAGATTACCATCGAGCATGCCCTTGTCACGAGATGCAAAAGAAAAAATAGAGTGACAACCTGACATTGAGTAAGCATTTATAGACTCCTACATTATTTGAATTAGAGTGATAGAAGTCTGTATCTACTTGCTCAATGTCAAGCTATTGAAGCTTCACATGGGGAAAAAGAGAGAAGGAAAGAAAGGAAAAGAGAGGAAAAGAAAGGAGATAAGAGGGAAAAAGAGAGGAGAAAAGAGAAGGAAAGAGAGGAGAAAGGAGGAAAAGAGAGGAGAAAAAGAGAGAAAAAGTGGGGAGAAAAGAGAGAAAAAGAGAGAAGGAAAGAGAGGAGAAAAGAGAGAAGTAAAGGAGAGGAAAAGAGAGGAGAAAAAGAGAGAAAAAGAGAGAAGGAAAAAGAGGAGAAAGGAGAGGAAAATAGAGGAAAAGAGAGGAGAAAAAAAGAGAGAAAAAGAGAGGAGATAAGAGAGGAAAATTACCACGAAAAGAGAAGGAAAGAGATGATAAAAGAGAGAAGGAAAAAGAGAGAAAAGGTGAGGATAAAAGAGAGAAAAAGAGAGAAGGAAAGAGAGGAGAAAAGAGAGGAGGAAAAGAGATAAAAAGAGAGAAGGAAAGAGATGAGAAAAGAGACGAAAAGAGAAGGAAAGAGAGGAGATAAGAGAAAAAATAAGAGATGAAAAGAGAAGGAAAGAGAGGATAAAAGAGAGAAGGAAAAAGAGAGACAAGGTGAAGGAAAGAGAGGAGAAAAGAGAGGAAAATAGAGAGAAGGAAAGAGATGATAAAAGAGACAAAAACAGAGGAAAAGAGACAAGAATAAAGAAAGGAGATAAGAGAAAAAAAGAGAGGAGAAAAGAGAAGGAAAGAGAGGAGAAAGGACAAAAAAAGAGAACGCAATCCCTTTGTTCAATCATGCTTTCTCTTTCCATCATTCATGCAATCCCTTTATTCAATCATGAAATCCCTTTCTTCATTCATGCAATCACTTATTTCCATCATTCAATATGTAATCCGTTTCTTGGAAGTGGAAGTGGAAGGGGAAGGGAAAGGGGAAGGGAAAGGGAAAGGAAAAGAGAAGGAAAAGGAAGGGGAAAGGGAAGAAGATATAAGACTGTCAGAGCGCATCTATAGATGCATCTAACAACACATCTATAGGCATGGCTATCTATTTTCCCAAAAGATAGACGTGTCTATAGATGCACTGTTAGGCGCGCTCCAATAGATGCCTTCTTCTAAGAAATTGAAAAGGACATGCACCCAACCCCGAAAAGAAGAACACTAGTACCAAAAGCATTCACTCCCTGCATACAACAAAGGACAAAGAGAGCAACTTTCAAAGAAGATCAACCATCGAGAGAATTACCTTGGATAGAGGTATGGAAGCTTCTTGTCCTTTCCCAAAGCTACTTCTCTTTCTTCTCTTCCTTGTTTGAACACCCTCTTCTCTTGTGTTCTTGGGGATGATTGTGTAAGCTTGGAGATGAGTATGGGTGCTTTGAGATAAGTGTGGATGCCCAAAGCTATGTTTGTTAATAGGAAAGCAAGCCGCACGATGCTAAAAGTATGTGAAGAAAAGCAAGCGTGCTAAAAGTAGGTTCAAAAATCAGCTCGCAGTCTGCGCATCTATCTACACGTCTATCTTTGCGTCTAAAAGCGCATCTATCAATGCATCTAAAGTACGTTTTAGATGCACCTATAGATGCATTCCACAGTATAGACGCAGTGTTAGATGCACTTTTAGATGCTCCATAGAGTTTTGGCATTTACAATTCATGCAAGAATAAATATTTTGTGTTGTTTATATGTAGGATGTCTTCATCTTCAACAAGTAGCTCCGGTGAGGATGAATCCCTCTGTATCGACCATCGCGAAATGTGGTTGGAGCAAAAAATCAAATGTATGTGTGATTGATGTCGAGGAAACATGCATCATGCATGTAGAATTACACTCAATCATGTCTCAAAGTATGGAGAATGGGATGTGACTATAAACATGGTAATTGTTAAAAAGTTAAGGCTGATTGAGATACCTATGGGTGTTCATGTGTTTGAGTTATGATCCCATTTTAGTTTGATACAGGATGCAGTGCCACACCTACATATGTTGCCCTATGCTCGTCATGAGGAGGCAAAGCATCGGCGATATGAGGTGGGATCTTCAAGAGGGACTGATACGGATGCATGGAGTGGTGGTGATAGTAGCCCTCCATCATTACCTCACGAGGCCATGGAGGAGGAGGTGTTTAATGATATGGTGTAGGATTTATATGTCCATTAACTCTCAGGTAGGGATGATAGCATGGAGCAGGACAATCTTTTTACTGCAGCATCGACTCCACTATTTGAGGGGTGCACATTCTCTATTCTACGTGCCTCCCTCGACTTACTAAACTTGCAGACCATCTATGGATGGAGCAGTGCAAGTTTGAATGCATTACTCAAGTAAGCTTTAAAGTCTATTTTGCAAACATGGTGAATTATGCTAGTGGGTCAATTACTCGAATGCTTTTCCTCATTTATGGTCTTCACATGCAAGCTATTGTGTAAAATTCTTCCAAGGGAGAATAAATTATCGACCCCAAGAGATATGGCAAAGCAACATGTGACCTCTCTTGGAGGATTAGATTACAAGCGCATCCATGCATGCGTCAACGACTGTGTTCTGTTTTGTGGACCACATAAGGATACAAGAGAGTGTCCTACTTGTCGAGAGGCAAGATATAGAGCATATCTCAAAACTTTGGATGTGCCTCGTAAGGTTCTATGATATTTTCCCATAATCCCTTGCATCCAACATATGTTCAAGTGCAAATCGACGAAGGAGCTCATGTCATGGCATTCCCACTACAAGGCATAGACCATTTTTCGACGGAAAAACCGACGCTTTTTACATTAAAATTTTTTTTTTTCACGGGCGCAAAGGTCGCTATAAAAGTCTTCAAAATCGTCGGAAAAGAAGCGTCGCTATAAACCGTCGCTATATAGCAACGTTGATAATCGTCGCTATATAGCGACGATTAAAATGTCGCTATATAGCGACTCTGTTAATCGTCGCTATATAGCGACACTGGTAAACGTCGCTATATAGCGATGATTAACAGAAGTAAAAAAAAAGGGTTAGTGGGGCTAAACAGGGCTTCCTTTTGGCCCTGTTTAGCCCCACTAATCCTTTTTTTTTTTTGTAATTACAAAAGAAAGGTTTTTTATAACAAAATTTCCCTTGCTTGCAGGGTGATACAAAATTGTTCTTGTGAACGATGAGGAAGAAATGCATATACATATACAACTATGTTTGTAACAAAATTACCCTGTGAAAGGGCGATACAAAATTTCTCAAATGAGCGGATATACAAAATGCTACTACCACTACTCATCCGAATCCGAATCATCTTCGTCTTGTTGGCCTGTTCCTTGGTCCTCGACACCTGTGTCTTCTCCCTCGTCCCCGACACCTGCGTCTTCTCCCTTGTCCTCGGCATTTGCGTCCGATCCTTGCCCCTGTTGATCGCTCGTCTCCGATGATGGGACGCTTGAGCTTTGACCCTAAGAGTGAACCATATAAATTGAAAATTAGATTGGAACTTAAATTAAAAAGTGAGATTACAAGTAGGAGTAAACTTATACCGTGCGAGCAGCCACCTCAGCCTAATCGACTGTCGCTCCCATTGCCTCTTGCTCAATGAACCACGGCTTTGTTCCTATCTGAAATGTGCGCCGTGTCTCTACATCCGTACGAAGACGACCCATCGCATCTTGCTGTGGATCCAATTTACGAGAGTTAGAGTTAGCTAAAGTGCATGTAATATGTAAGTAAAACAAATAGAACAATACATTAAATGGGAAGAAGTAGACTTACCAGGTTGCCTCGAACGCATGATACCGTCCGCCTGCACCAAAGTGCGAAGTACCTACGACGTCCAGTCGTCTCTTCGCAGCCCTCCTCTAACCCTCGAACATTTCGGAATGGTCCCTATGTTGCTTCTTGAAGTACTTCCAATCAGCTTTGTCTGCCCAGCTGGGTTTAGCCAACCCCTTTGTAATGGAAGTATGCAAGGTTGATCTGCGATGCTTTAGGACCAAACCCATGCGCTCGAGCATATAATTGTTATTAAACTCCACATTTGGCGGATTAGGGTATCTTTGTTTTAACTCATCGATCACCGCCTGCTTCTTTTGGGCATCTTGATACCGCCAATCGATATTTATGCCGCTCTTGAAGTGATGACTCATCAACCTCCTCATGGCGGCCATCACTGCTTTGCCCTTTTTGTCTTCTATTATCTCTCCGGCAGATGTGATTTGATAGGAGAGATCCCCTGATGAGTAAGGGGGACTGACGGTAGCAGAGTCTGAAGGAGTGAAAGCTATGCGACCGCTTCCGAATCGAGGAGTAGCAGTGGGAGTAGGAGAGGGAAAGGGACCTGACTGATATTGTGTCTCCGGACCAAGTGGAGACCTAAAGGAGCGTGAGTGTGCTGACTCGTCTACATCTCCTGAGTCAGCACAACATGAGCCGCCCATCCTACTCTTCCTGCTTATGCTCATGCGGAAATAGAGAAGGAGCTTATGCTCATGCATAAGAGAATAAGAGGGAAAGGAAATAGAGAATAAGAGGGAAAGGAAAGAGAGAAGGGAAAAGAGAGAGGGGGAAAGAGAGAAGGGGGAAAGAGAGAATAAGAGAAGAGGGGAAAAAGAGAAGGGGGAAAAAGGAGAAAAAGAGAAGGGGGAAGAAGGAAAGAGAGAGAGGGGAAGAGAGGGTTCCTATGCCCATCACTGCAGCTAGCGCTTAAGGCGCTAGCTGTAGGCCAATGCAAATAACAAAAATATTAAATGGAAAGAAGAGGAAGCACTTACCTATAAAAGTATGTCCCGCTCGGTGTAGTGGACTGGCCCCACAAAAGAGAGAGTATGTCCCGCTCGGTGTAGTGGACTGGCCCTACGAAAGAGAGAAAACAACCCATTTTTTCAAATAAGATGTTAGTGGAAAGAGGAGATTACAAAAGCAACTTCTTGACAGGAGACAAGGAAAGAGAAGATTGAGGAGACAAGGAAAGGAGGAGATTGAGGAGACAAGGAGAAAGAGAAGGAAGAGAAATACAGAAAGAAGAGGTGAGTTTTCTTTCTTTCTTTCTTGAAATCTCGTTTTTTGTTTCAATCCTTTCAAATCAAGCATGAAAACTAGTTTACAGCTTTAACAATACAAGTAGAAACACTCACAAAACCAAAGCTAACAAACAAACAACCTACATTGTTGAAACAAACTCACCTCTTAAAGAACTTTCTTTTTGGAAACCAAAGAGCGAAAAAGGAGAGAGAGGGAGTACAAGAGGTAGAGAAGGGTGAGGAGTGGAAAATAGAGTGGGAGGTTGCTTGGAATAGATGGGAGGTCGTCGAAAATAGGTGGGAGGAGATTTTGGGTTGCTTACTTGAGAGATTAGGAATGGATTGAGCAAAACGCCGCGCGTTTCGGCGTTTCGGGTTTTAACCCACAGCGTCGCTATATAGCGACGCTTATTCGTCACTATATAGCGACGTTTTTAATTTAAAACGTCGCTATATAGCGATGTTTTAAATTAAAAACGTCGCTATATAGCGATGAGCGACGGAAGAGAGCGTCGCTATATAGCGACGCTTACTGTTTATTTTTTTAATATGGCCTCCAATGAAGCTCAAACATGCTATGCTTATAATTGTCAATATCTCCTCTTACTATATAGCCTTACTATATAGGATTTTTTGTTTCAATCCTTACTATATAGCGACATCATTCTTTTTATATGGCCTCAAGAGAATCTCAAATTAAACATGCTATGCTTATAATTGTCAATATCTCCTCTTCGTGCTTATGTTGTGGTTTTATAAGTGTAGTTGGAAGGGACGAGTGGAAGCTCATCCGATGATGTGCCAACGCCCGGGAGCACGAAGTGGATTACGGAGAGGTTATATTATCATTGCACTCATTACAAGCGAGAAGTACGACATCAACGTCATATTATCATGCGCCACTTGCGTATGTATGGGGAGGAGCCGGAACCAATACCCCCCGTTGGTGTTGCACATGTTGATGGATCATCGGTAAGTCAAAGCTATTTAAGTTCGCAATCTTATTGTATACCCGGAAATAGAAGATCTTATATTTACACGAATGAGCTTATGACAGGATGAGGAGGGTGACGAGGGTACACATATACCTTCTCACTTTCAACAAGACTATAGTCTCCCGGATGACGACGAGGGTATGGTCGACATGATGGATTCCATTTTTAGGGGCACTACATCCCACGTACACGTGATGTCAGAGTCTGAGGTCAAAATGCGAGAGTTGCAATCAACACAATTGTACGAGGGTGCTAGGATGTCTAAACTACGTGCTTGTCTCTCAATCTTGAATCTACAAGTATAGTATGGGTGGTCGGATACAAGTGTCTCGGCCTTAATGAGGTTAGCCCTTGCATTAATTTGACTCATTATTTGGATATTATTTGTTTTGAGAATCATCATTTGGATAGTGTCTTTGTCATAGGTTGCTCCAGAAGATGTTGCCTGCACCAAATACCATGCCCGCATCAAGAGATGAAGCAAAAAAGATGCTAACAATGGTGGGTATGGATTATGATACCATCCATGCTTGCCGTAATGATTGTATTCTCTTTCGTCGTGAGCATGGAGATTTGGCTAGTTGTCCAAAGTGTGGGGAACAACGATATAGAGATGACTTGCAGGGTGAGAGGATACCGGTAAAGGTCTTAAGACATTTTCCCATCATTGCAAGAATACAACACATGTTTCGATGCAAATCCATAGCGGAGTTGATGACATGGCATGCATCTCATCGGTCCACTGATCACACATTGAGGATTCCCGCAGATTGTGTAGCTTGGAAGCACATAGATAATCAGTGGCCGGACTTTGCGAGAGAGCCACGCAACTTACATCTTGGGCTAGCCATGGACGGCGTGAATCCTTTCGGGTTACGCTCGACATCTTGGTCGACATGGCCCATAGTCATGGTGAATTACAATATCCCACCATGGCTAACAATAAAAAAGGGACACCTCATGCTTGCACTACTTGTGCCAGGAAAGTACAAGGCAAAAAACATGGACGTGTACATGGCACCTTTGATAGAGGAGTTACAGATATTATGGAGAGGAGTGCAGGTCTTTGATATTTCTAGAGCTCCTAGGCATACCAATGATATTTTGGTCAGGGGTATCTTGATGTGGACCATGCATGACTACCCAGGATATGGAGAGTGCGCAGGTACGTGGATATGTCTTTACATGTACAATGAGGGATTATGATTTTTTTACTCTCTTTTGCACGCATGTCTTGTACTAACATATTCATGCACGCGTGTAGGACTTGTTACAAGTGGGTACCATGCTTGTCCTGTTTGTGGACCCGCTCTGAAATCGCTTGCACGCTACTCCAAACATATGAGGAAAAATGTTTATGAAGGTCATGCTCGATACCTTCCGCTTGACCATCTCGCACGTGGAGGTCAGCTTGATCCACCACCATCATATTTGAAAGCAAGTGATTGGATTCAAGCTTGGAGGGAGAATGGAGAGGAACCTCCTCCTGGTATGAAGAGGCTATCGATCTTTCACGAGCTTCCTTATTGGGGTCAATTACAACTCAATCATCTCTTGGATCCCATGCATATCTTTAAGAATGTGGGGGCTACCATTTGGGCACACTTGGTTGGTTCCAAGGACTTGAGAGGAGTACGAGAAGACTTGCGTGCTATGAATAGGATGTCTCGTTTGTGGCCCCAAGTGCATGCTTCAAGAAAAGTTGTCCTCCCGAAAGCAACGTGGATCCTCTCTACGAGGGAGGAGGCAGCGATCAAGGCAGACATTGCCTCTTTTCAAACACCGACAGGGTACATGCGTTGCTTGAAAGAAGCATTTTCAAAGGACAATAAGCTTAGTGGCCTCAAGTCCCATGATTGGCACAAGGTCTTACAGGTATTCTAAGTAGAATTAGTGTACCGATAATAGTGATGCATTAGCGTAATTATTATTATGTTATATTGTTGACATGATTTCATTGTTGCTTTGATAGTTCATCCTTCCAATTACAATAAAAGGGTGCTTAAAAGAAGATGTTAGAAATGCTATATTCAAGATCTGTGGTATTTTGAGGTATGCTTACTATCAATTCGCATTATGTATATTCTTCATGGACATGTGAAATAGGTGGATATCTCAAATATCTTACATATGCATGGACATGTGAAATAGGTGGATATCTCAAAAAGAGATCTCTATATCGAGCATCGAGAAGGCTAGGGTGGAATCCATCGAAGCCGTATGCTTGCTTGAGAAGCACTTTCCCTCAAGCATTATGACAACTCAAGTCCACTTGCTTGTGCACATAGTTGATGAGGTGGCTATAGCAGGTACCGTTCATAATCGATGGATGTTTTTTCTCGAGCGGTTTATGAAAACTTTAAAGGGGTTTGTAAGACAAAGAGCAAGACTAGAAGCAAGCATGGCAGAGGGATGGCTTGTGCAAGAGTCATTAGTATATATCACATAGTTTCTTGCATCCACGGATCTTGATATGCCGCAAGCTTGGCACAACAAGGATGATGATCGCATCATTGGCGAGGTCCCCCAAGGAAAAGGGATTGAAAGAAAGATGAGCGAAGAGAAAATGGAGAAATTCAATAAATTTTGTATCCTCAATAGCCCTGAGATGCAGAAGTGGATTGAGAGATATGAAGTGGCCAAAGTAGAAAGATTAAATGCAAGGACGATATTCAGAGTAATGTACAGGCGATCACAACCATATCCACGAGATCTGGCTCTTCTCCCTACTCACATGTCACTTGATTGGCTACAACTGGCTGTACGTAAAGCCGAACGTGATGGAGAGACAATAAACGAGCGCGAGCGGGAGTTATCATCTGGATGTATGGTGCATGTAAGTTTCTTATCTCTTGACGTAATTAAGTAATTATTTGTGGCAATATATGCTATAAAATAGGTGCATCTTCATTGTTTTAATGATGCTCTTTTACAGTACAAAAAGTACAGTGCATTATGGTCATATGGACGACATTTTCACGTGGAACGCATCGATTCAAAGAGAGTCACGTATGATTATGGAGTCATGGCTAACTTCACACAAGATAGCCGAGCAAGTGCTTCGGATACCAATCTTCTCTCCTCACAGTTGGATTATTGTGGAACCATACGCGACATCTATGAAATTGATTTCAGACGATTTACTATTTTCATTCTTGATGTAAAATGGTTTAGAACTACTTACAACGGTCCCCATGCGACAGTGAGAAAAGATAGTAGCGGTCTCTTTGCAATAGACTCCACCAAACATTGGACCGATGAAAGTGATACTTTTGTTCTTCCCGAGCACTGTGAGTAGGTGCATACTAATGATTTAATTAGTCGAAGCTTTCGTTTTTAAAGTCCATTGATATATATATAATTGATGACATTTGGCACGTGATTTTTCATCTTCAATATAGGTGGTTTTTCATCCGGATCGTTCTGATCCAAGATGGTGGTACGTGATCCAAGTTGCACCACAAAGTAAGCAGATTTTTGAAGATCGAGATGTGGATATGGAGATGCCACTACCAATGCCGGATCCAATTGATGAATCTAGCGAAGAAGATGTAGATCGCCATATGAGGCAAGAGGAAGATGCGCATAATGACATCGCACGGGAGGAGGATGGAGATCACGATATTGATGAGGAAGACAACAATCATCAAGATCAATCACCACACTTAAGCTTTATTGAAGAAGATGATCAAATACATTTAGGTGAACGTACGATACTAGAGTACGATGATGATATAGGAGATCAACTTGGTATAGAGTTGGAGATAGACTTGCTTGGTGCCTTAGACTTGGCTCAAGATGAAACAGTTGATGTAAATGCTCTTATTTGATTTTTCTCATCTCAAACTTGGACATGAATATATGAGCTTCAAAGGCTTGATGTACATGCTCTCATTTTTTAATTCTCTATGAGCTCAAACATGTATGAAAATTTAAAAAATTTTGTCATTGGAAAAAATTAATTTTTAAGGCCTAAAAAAAAAAAAAACCTCTCTGTAAAACGTCGCTATAATATTTTGTCTCAGTGTCGCTATATAGCGACTTTTAATAACGTCGCTATATAGCGACTTTTGCCAAAAGTCGCTATATAGCGACGATTTACGAAACCCGATTTTTATACGTACGATTAACGCTAAGCGGGCGCTAATCGTCGGTACGTAAACATCGCAATAGGATGCGTGTGTAGTAGTGTCCTCCCATCGATCAACCAATGGCAAGCAGAGAACTCCCGCAAACACTCCTACATGGAAGTATATTGAAGACACATGGCCAAGCTTCAAGGAAGAACCTAGGAACTTGAGAATTGGATTGGGTATGGATGGTGTGAACCCATTTGGTCTCAAAAGCATCTCTTATAGTCTATGGCCAATGATATTAGTGAATTATAATCTTCCACCCTCTATGGCGATTAAGAAAGGACATATTATGTTATCCCTTCTAATTCCAGGGAAACATAAAGTCAAAAATCCTGATGTTTATTTGGAGCCTTTGATTGATGAGCTAGAGATACTTTGGAGAGGTATCGAGGTGCATCATGTGAGCAGGCCTCCCTCATCTCTCATGAGACTTCAACTGCAAAGCAGTCTCGATGTGGATGATGCATGACTTCCCAGGCTATGGTGAGTGTTCAGGTAAGCATTGTATTTTTAATTATGAGTAGGCAATTCATGTGCACTTTAAACCCACCTTCAACTCTTAATTGCATCTATTGTTTAGGTCTCACTACATCGGGTTACCATGCATGTCCTATTTGTGGTCCTTTGTTAGTTGCCTCATGGGGGCAACCGCATTGAATAAGGTCATCTATGAGAATCACCATCGATTTCTCCCACCTAATCATCCTAGATATGTCACCCCTTGGAATGAAGTCCCCCCACAGTCACTAGGGGAGATTGGATGAGAATTTGGGACAGATCCACGACTCCTCCACCACTTGGCATGAGCCTTGTAACTATTGTATGCTATATTGGTTGGAAATAAAGATTGCCTGTTAGCAACAGCTTTTATTTAGATGCTCCATCTTTTATCGTTTACCATATTGGTCCCACCTCAAGATCAATCACTTGCTTGATCCCATGCATATCTTCAAGAATGTGCCATCTACCATTTGGAAACATTTGAATGGGACACGAGATTTTATAGGCATAAGGGAGGATCTATGCACCATAGGGAGGAGGCGTGAAGCTTGGCCACAAGAGAGGCCAAATGGGCATGTCTTTTTACCTCGTGCACTGTGGAGGTCATCAAAGCTAGAGATGGTGGTGGTGAAGCGAGCTATCACTACTACAATTTGTACTCCCACTGGATGCATGAGGTGTTTGAAGGGGGCCTTCATAAAGAGCAAGAAAAGAGGTGTAGAGCAATTATATAGCTTGAAATCTCATGGTTGACACAAGATGCTCCAAGTAAGTATTTTATGTGTATAAAATCTTTTTCCTTCCAAATTTGTGAGTGAATTAGAAGCAACTAATCAACCATCCCTCATGTGTTTAGTTCATACTACCTACTAGCATTTCTCGTAGTGCATCGAAGGACGTGAAAGATTATATTTACAAGATGGGCGAGCTTGTGAGGTACTTTACAGGATGCAAGGTGTTCATATTGCAAATATTTCAAAGGAAATATATCACACCATGCTTGAGAATGCTCAAGTTATGTCAGTGGAGGTGGTTTGTTTGGTGGAGGAGACATTTTCATGTTCTATTCTCACAAGCCAACTACATCTCATAGTGAATTTGGTGGATGAGATTGCTATATGCGGTACTATACATGCACGATGGTTGTTCTTCCTCGAGAACTTCATGAAGACCTTGAAGGGTTTCGTGAGACAAAATGCAAGACTTGAAGGTAGCATGGCCAAGGGTTGGTTGGTACAAGAGTCACTTGTATATATTTTTGAGTTTCTTGTTGATATGAATAGCTCTCTCCCATGACTATGGAGAGATGATGAAGACCTAAGGATGACCTCTATTGTGCCTCAAGGGAAAGGATGTAGCAAACTAATAGACACGGAGTTGCTTAATAATATCAACCTCTATTGCATGCTTAATAGTAGTGTGATGAAAAGATGGGTGATAAGATACGAGGATGCAAAGGCAAGAAGACAAGGAGAAAGGGCCCTCTTTCATACACACCACGGATCTCATGTGCCATACCCTCAGCATCTAAGATCACTTCCAAAGGATATTCATATGGATTGGCTACTTGATGAAATGGAAAGAGCAGAGAGAGACGAGGGGATGCATATCACAATGGAAGAATGGGAGTATGCTAGGGGATGCATGAGCAAGGTCAGTATATAGAATGTTATGCATAAGTTAGGAGCTTTTAACAATTTAGATTGCTTATTTAATTGATTTTGTCTTGGTGTAGCATCTAAGAGCACTTCCAAAGGATATTCATATGGATTGGCTACTTGATGAAATGGAAAGAGTAGAGAGAGACCAGGGGATGCATATCACAATGGAAGAATGGGAGTATGCTAGCGGATCCATGAGCAAGGTCGGTATATAGAATGTTATGCATAAGTTAGGAGCTTTTAACAATTTAGATTGCTTATTTAATTGATTTTGTCTTGGTGTAGTATACTATGTTCAATACTATACGGTGTGAGGGCAAGAATTTTCGAACAAAACGGATTGATGATAAGAGAAACACACAAGATTGTGGCGTCATTGCTATCTTTGAGGGAGCCAATGGAGCCATGGATGATTATTGTGGCATAATCCAAGATATTATAAGCTTGACTTTTGACGCTTCTTTGTGTATGTTTTGGATGTAAAATGGCTTAAGGACATGGTGGAAAGAGGCCCTAATGTAATAATCAAATGCCATGCAAGTGGCTTTGTACCTATTGACTCCACAAATTAGTTTTGGCAAAGTAAGAAGGATACACTAGTACTACCACAACAATGTGAATAGGTATTGTACACACATATAAAAATACTCACATTTAAATATTTGATACCTTCGATGCAAGGAAAATAACGTGATTGTATTTGTGTTTGAATTAGGTTTTCTATCAACCAATGGTGGGTAATAATAGGTGGTGGCATGTCATACCTATTATGCCACGTTCCAGAGTAATGTATAGTACATTTACTAATATGGAGCGTATGGAGGATGATCATGGCCATGGAGGTGATGATGATCATGATACAAGAGAGGAGGATGATCATGAGATAGGAGATATAGATATTGAGGCCACTACCCATGAGGACGAGCCTACCATTGGTGATGTTGATTTCGATGAGCACATGAGTAGCACAAGTAGTAGTGGGTTGAATGTATTTGTAGATCTGAACATTGGTTTGGATTTTGAGGTAGATAGTTTGGCAAGGGTTGATCTCATTGAGGATGAGATTGAACCATAGCCCATCATTGATATTGGTAAAACTATTCTACATATTGTCTCATTCTCCTCACCTCACTTAATTTTTGTATATGTGAGTTTGCCAAAAACCATTGATATTTTAATTAAGATTACGTGCTTTGGTAATCATGGGCTGTGTTTAGAAAGTAGTGATGTACATTTATCAGCCTGCACCAAAATCTCACTTTTTGTATTCTTTGTTTTGCATCTAAATCCACATCTAACTCAAAGTGCAGACGTGCTAATAGACACGCAAATAGATGCACTGTTAAACATGCCCGTATTTTTGCTATTCTAGTAGCGCCTATAGACGCGCTCGCTATTTTGCGCATCTATCAAGCACGTCTATAGTTTCTTTATCTTGTTGTGTACCAAAATTTTAGCCGACGGTTTTCCCCCCTCTAGCAATACACGTCAACAGAATTGGATATCTCAAACAAGTGTCTCAAACAAGTGCAATGTGGCCTAAAATGCTTGAAAACACAAATAGACCAAAGGGAACACTATCGGGTTTGATGCTGTGTATTATTAAATGCAATAACCTTTGGCATGCTTATGAGCCATATAGCAAGCAAGTGGATGGAAAAAGAATTGTAAATAGTGTTGGATTTAGTAAAATACGTTTTCACATGCACAAATTACACTTTTCCAACTTCTTCCATTTTAGGGTGAATCTAGATACCAATACAAACAACTATCAATGTTTTGAGACCACCATGTAGTACTCCCACTAGTTTGGATTCCAAATTTTTAATCCATTTTGGTTTTCAACAAATAAAAAAAAATTTATGGAGCGTGCTCTCAAATGGGTATGCATTACTTTAGCACAACATTGGAGGCCCGTTAACCCATGCCTAATGTTCTCATTTAGGTGCAACGAGAAGCTCGTGTAGTGTACTTTTGAATGATTACTTGGTTGCATGTATGTATAGAATAAAATTTTGATTTTTTTGAATAAATTTCTATACCCTATATTCTTTAGGATGCATGCTTCAAATGCAACATAGCACTTGTAATGCTTTAACAGTCTCATTCCAAATACTTATTTCATAAATTTTTACTCTTATGTTCAATTTGGAATGTGTACTATACCTTAAAGACAAATTATGCCAAATTCCATTGAGCAATGCATAAGTTATGGGTCATGCAAGGTATGGGGAAAATCTTTTGGCGAGCTTTTTAATGTGAGCTTTTTTACCATTTCCTTTGTTTTTGCGAGCTTTTTTTAGAAATCCATACGTGTTTTTGTTATAAGAAAGATGGGGAGGTGAGAAAGAGGGGGAGAGGATATAGAATATGTTCATTTTCATAGCATGTGTGGAAGATATGTCCATATTCAAAGTAGAAGGGAGGAACTATGGGAGATATGTTCATTTTAAAAGTGTATAATTTGAAACTTTTGACCTCGCGTTCTCCACTATGATAATGAATATATGTTTCAACTCCCCTCGCCTCCCTTCTCCATGCCACCTTACCCATGCACCCATCCCACCCCCTTTCCTTTATCGCCCCTTCCCCCCCTCTCTCCTCTTAACCACAACCACAACCCAAACTTTCAACCCACCCCACTCCATGACCCCCCCCCTCTCTCTCTCTCAAGTGAATGAAAAGCTCGCAATATCCATGAAATTTGAGAAAAAGCTTGTGACAAAAAGCTCACCAAAAAATCACACTTGCAAGGTACCTATACATAGAAAAGTCCCTGACCTAACCAAAAGTGGCTACACCCAAGCAAACAATGACCCACATAGGGTAGAAGTACTCCGATGCATATTATTTGACACTCATACATGATGCATCATTAGAAATAAGAAAATATGCATATTGAGCCATGAAAATTATATTCCATGCATGTAATACTTTGCATGAACCTCAAAATTACTGGATAATATTATGTCCCATGCAAAGTATCATACCCATCAAAGACATGCACGTGGGATAGAAGCACACTAATGTGCATTTTTTGATACTGATGCATGATTAACCACAAAGTACTAAGACATTGTAGCCCCACATACATTAGTGAAAAAGTGATCCAAGTAGCATATGTGGTGGAGCTAGTGCAGTGGGCTATCACGGTGCACTTTACCATCATAGCATTTATTCTTTTACATGTAGGGCATGGAAGGCCAACTTAATTTTGATAGGTTTGTACTTGCATCCATATATAGGTAATTATACAAAATTAACCCAGATTTGGACCCAGACATAAACTTGAGGAAGTTCAATGTGTTAAATAAAACTATGATATTATTGTTTTTAATGCCTTAGATGAAATGCAAGAGTTCATTTTGTAGAAACAATTAATAGTTAAGAGCTTAATCTTGTCTAGTACATGATTCTATATTTATTAAAATTAGCACCATTAAAAATTGCAAAGATCTATATTAGAAGTACCAAGTAAGCATTAGTGTATATTGTTGTCGCTTTAATGCTGATTAAGTGTAGTGTAGCATACCAGTAAGTCTCAGTTTAGCTTTTGGTCAATAAAACATAGATTATTAAGTGTAATTTATCATACCATTATATAGGTGGATACATTATCACATTAGATTTAAGGATTGGCTTTACAATGATGAAGATTACTATAAAATTCATAACATTGAAGCTTCATTCTTGTTGAACATTGCCATTATGCCTTAAAGACATCTATATATTGGTAGATTATGATTGTCAAGATAGACCATGAAGATATGCAATAGCATTGAGGTCCATAAATGATTAGAACCAATGAAGTTTAGATAGTAGGTCATTGTTGTAGCCTGCTAGATCACTATTTTTTCATCATTTTGGTACTTGAGATACATTGTCTTTGCAATTAAAAAAATATAAGGGAAGGTAAAGACATACATGAGGATGCTATACTATGGTGTTTCAATACTTTAAGTCACTTTTCTTCAATTTGTTTGAGGTTGCTTTCAAGGAACATTGGACATTTTTGCTTGTTATATGAAACACCTCACCCAAGATGCTGACCTACTCTTTTCTCTCTCTCTCTCTTTCTCTCTCTCTCTCTCTCTCTCTCTCTCTCTCTCTCTCTCTCTCTCTTGTTAAAGGGGTAAGTGCATTAGAAAAATTAATTGCATGGGAAAAAAAAAACATATGATATGAGTGTACATTATTAGGTTACATTTCTTAATTTATGAAAAGAACATCCTTCTATGGTTTTCCAATTTGAATCACATTCATTTACTCCTAGAGGATCCTAGGATTCTCTAAAGTGATGATATCATGTGGCTCTAGTTTGAATTTGTTGTTCATTCTAGGTGGCTTGCATGCTTTTTTATTATTCATGTCATTTAGACTTTTAATGCCATGATGCTATGCAAGTTGATACTATAATGGTTTAATTGTTTTGTAAATATGCTTTCATTGCTTGTAACATGTCATTAATGAGATAACCAACAGTCTTTGCCGTTGTGTCTTGTAGCTTGAATTTGTTGTTGATGCCATTCAATTGTGATTCTTACTCTAGTTGCTAATAACCATACAAGATATTAACCCTATATGTTTAATTGGATGTTAAGAATTTAATGTCAACATCCTAGTGTCATGCCTTAAATACATGATGTCCTTCTATTTATAATTGCGCTTTTAGGGATAAGGGAAGGTATACCTTTTAATGCCCAAAATGTCACGATGCTCATCAACAAAAGGCAAACTGTATGAGAGTCAAAGAGTCCACCATAGAAAACCCTATGGACCATGTGTACTCATAGGGTGCTATTAAAGCCCCTTTATGTATAAATAGCCTTTTAAACAAGTCCATCTTTCCATATACATAAAAATCTAAAATTTCCTTGTATGATGTAAAATGTTTGTACACTTAGGCAACAAAACCCTTCTCTTTGACCGAATTCACTAAAAGAGGAGATGGAACTTCTTTGTGGGTATTGTATTTGGTACCTAATTCCCTATCAGCAAGATGATGAAAGTTTCGATGGGCTATCTCACGCATGCCACTAATGCTTTGAAAAAGTCTTTTAGAATCGAATATGATTGCATGCAAAACGCATGAACGATAGTGAGGTGAGACATAGGAATCGGTTAGTGGCCCTTAGAAGTGGTCCATTGACTCGTTGTGTGATCATTAAAACTTGGATGTAGTCATCTTCGCACGGTTGTGCTAGCACATCAGTCCGCTAAATGATACCTTTGACGGATTGATGGAAAGGAAGAATACACCAAGAATCCATGTGCTAAATTGTGACATGTTAACGAAGAAATGTGTAAGCTAGCGATCACAAGGGGCCATAGTTTAACTCATCCAAATAGCCAACCGCATGAACGTATGCATAGTGTTTGCAATGGCTTGATAGTAGCTGCGGTGCCTCCTATCATTGACTAGGTGTTGTATGGTTCCCAATGCACATGTTGTGTATGTCTCATAATATGATCATTGAAATCCATTAAAATCTTTCTTTGAAATCCTACACTAGTAACATATGTGGAGATTTTCTGATGCTCTTTTGGAAAAATGCCTACATTCTAACTCAATTGTCTCGATATTTGGGTAAACTTTATATTGTAGTTCTTTGTTGAGTTCATTTCAGGTTCTCATCTTACATTGTGAGGGGAAAATGACTATGCAAGCATTAAAAATTTATGCAAAGGGCCTATAGATATTTTTATTTTTAATTCCATTGATAGAGCATTAGTAATGGTGTTAAACAATAAGGAATCAAGTTGATGTTGTTTCTCTAGATTTTCTCTCCTTCAGTCCCTATATTTGTGCAAACTTTATCTTGTAGTTCTTTCTTGGAAATATTTTGTGTAAATTCTATCAAAGTAACCATTGATAAATTTATATCAGTAGTTCCATTGCTAATAGGGTCAAACAAAGAGGAATAAATTTTATGTTGTTTTCTAGATTTTATCAAATCAGTTCCTATATTTCTATAAACTTTATCTTGCAGCTCTTTATGTGGAACATTTTGGCTTTTCATCTTACTAGTTTAAAAGTAAACAAATTCGGCCATTCCTAGTACGTAAAAAATTCCTTTCCATTTGAGAATGTACTTCCATGTTAAAGTAGGGTCCCCATGGTAGGCAATAGGTAGGATAAGGGTGATATGTCAGTTTTTATATAATTCATAATGATGTGTATTTTAAGGAGCTACGATTTAAATACAAAGCAAATAGAATAAATAAAAGATTTCTAAATTTATAACAAAAAAATTATTGATACAAAAAAAGTGGAGAATTCCAAGGTTTTTTAAAGAGTTTTTTTATTATAAAAATATGATCTAATCATTTTAAAATCACAACACACACATGTAAGAAAATAATACGTCTATGCTCAATAGATAACAGGATCTCGTACGCAAGAGAGAAAACAAGATAGTATGGAGAATCAAAAATTTGATTACTGTAGAACTGATACAATAGATGGTGCTACCTCCCAACCGTGCGCTCCTGTGAAAGAAGCTTCGATGGCATGCCAGAAACAGTAGAAGATAGAGGCTAGATGCTAAGGAATCAGGGTTGCTATAGCCAATGATGAAATGGGCTTCACGGGCTTGCTCTTATATAGCCACCAGTCATAGTCAGTTAGGCTCAATTGGGTGGCCGACCCAGTCTACCCAAAACGGTCGACTGGGGGTCAGTCCCAAAATAGGCCACCGACCATACGATAGAACCGGTGTGCAAAATAGAGCAACTAACCTACGGTTATCGTTTGGCCCACAGATTAGAGGATTTACAAAAGAAGGGGTTTATTCAACATAGTGTTTCTCCTTGGGGTGCTCCAGTTTTATTTCAAAAGAAAAAGGATGGAACATATAGGTTATGCATTGACTATAAAGGATTAAATAGGCAGACCATCAAGAATAAATATCCTCTACCTCACATAGATGAGTTGTTGTCTCAATTGAGTGGAAGAAAAATCTTCCCCAAGCTTGATTTAAGATTGGGATATCATCAAATATGTATTAAGAAAGAGGACATCCCAAACACTACCTTTAGAACTCGATATGGTCATTAATGAATTCGCAGTTCTTGCTTTTGGACTCACCAATGCACCTACAACTTTAATGTCTCTGATGAATCATGTGTTTCATGAATTTCTAGATGATTTTAATTTGGTTTTCCTAGATGATATTTGGGTATATTCAAAGAAGGTGAAAGAGCATGAGATGCATCTTAGGAAAACATTTGAAAAATTAATAGAATATAAATTATATGGAAAAAGGAGTAAATGCTTCTTTGCTAAAGATAAAATTGTTTATTTGGGATGAGTTATTTCCAAATAATGCATCCATATAGATTCTGACAAAGCAAAAGTGATTCAAGAATGGCCAAGCTTAAAACAGTGCAAGATGTGAGGAGTTTTATTGGTTTGGCACAATATGATAGAAAACATATCAAGGATTTTCCTAAAATAAAATCGCCTTTGACAAACCTGATAAAGCAAGAAAACAAATTTGTATGGAATGAGAAATGTCAAGAAGCTTTTGATACATTAAATGCAAAGGTGGCAAAAAATTGCATCTTGAAGATACCTGAGTTAGGAAAACCTTTTATTGTGATTTGTGATGCGAGTGGGACACAAATTGGATGTGTTCTTTCTCAAGATGGTAGAGTAGTGGTATACGAGTCTAGAAAACTTAGAAAACATGAAGTGAAATACCCCACCCATGATTGTGAAATTGCTTGTTGTTGTTCATGCATTGAAACATTGGAGACATTTTCTACTTGGTGTGAAATTTGAAATTCGAATGGATCATCAAAGTTTGAAATATATTCTTACTCAATCTTTGTTGAATACTAGATAGAGGTCATGAATGGATCTTCTTTTTGAATATGATTTTGAGATTAAATACATTGAGGGCAAAGAGAATAAGGTGGCTGATGCTTTGAGTAGATGTCATCTTGTGAATGCCCTAACCATTGTTCATTCTGATTTAATGGAAAACATTAAGGCTGAAATTGAACAAGATCATTTTTATGTTTCTATCCTTGACAAGCTTGTCAAGAATCATTATGAGAGAGTCAAGGGAAGATTTCACTTAGTAAATGGAAATTTGTATTGTAATGATAGACTTTGTGTGCCTAAACAATCTTCTTTTTAAAGCTAAAATTTTGCATGAATGTCATGATGCACCATTCTCTGGACATGCAGGATATAACAAAACATATAGCAAAGTTAGAAAGTCTTTATTTTGGCCTAATTTGAAGAATGATGCCCATTGCTATGTTAGGGAATGTTTACATTGTCAACGAGTCAAAATTGAACAACATATAATGCCAGGTCTAATGGAACCCCTAGACATTCCTCTTCGAAAGTGGGAATCTATTTCAATGGACTTCATCACTAAATTTCCTACTACTAGAGGGGGGTATGATACTATTATTGTTGTTGTTGATTGTTTGACCAAAATGGCCCATTTCTTTCCAATGAAAAAGACTGATGGTGCTCTTGAGGTAGCAAAATTATTTGTAAGAGAAATCTTTCGCTTGCACGGTCTGCTGAAGAGTATTGTTTCTGACAGGGATTCAAAGTTCAAATCTAATTTTTGGCGCACTAAATTTAAAGCCATAGGAACTAAACTTAAAATGAGCACAACATTTCATCCGCAAACAAACGGGGAAACTGAAATAGTAAATCATTTTCTGGAAGACATTCTTAGAATGTATGTTAATGAGAAGCAAACTAATTGGATTGAATTCTTATCTTTGGCTGATTTTGCTTATAATAGTTCATGGCAAAGCTCAATTTAAATGACTCCCTTTGAAGCTATATATGGCCAAAATTGTCATTCACCAGTTAATTTCTCTGATTCTGAGAACAAAGTTGAGATTTCAAAACAAATGCTTGAGAGGATGGATGAGGAAGTCAAACACATCTGACATTGTATTAAAAGAGCACAGGATAGACAAAAATGTTATTATGACAAGAACCATAGTTTTCAAGAATTCAAGTTGGGTGACATGGTATTTTTGAAAATCATTCCTAAGAAAAGTAATTAAATGCTTGGCAGAGATAGAAGGCTCTCACCTCGTTTCGCAGGACCTTTCAAAATATTAAAGTGAGTGGTAACATTCGCTTACCAACTTGAATTGCCTCAGAATATCAAAGTACATTCTATTTTTCGTGTGAGCTTATTGAAAAGTTATGTTGCTAATCCTTCTTATGTTTTGCAGGACACATCTAGAATTCAACAAGATGCAATGTTGAAGGTTGAACCCCAGCTTATTTTGGAAAGACAAACCAAGTAACTTAGAAGCAGAACAATAGTAGAAGTTTTGGTAAAATGGGATGTATATCCTATAGAGGATGCTACTTGGGTAGATTTAGATTCACTTATTGTTGAGTTTCATTCTTTTAAACTCTGAGGATAGAGTTTTTCAAAGAGGTGGCGATTGTGACGCTTCACATTCTTGTGTAATGCTCCATATTTTGTGTATAATTTTCTTTTTAGTTTTATTAGTAGTAGTTATTTGTGAAATTTATTTTCATGTCAATTTAAGTTTTGGAAATACTAATAAGTGATTTGAGATTTAACAAATCCAAATATATATATATATATATATATATATGCATAGGAGTTGTATCGAGAGTTTGCAGGTTTAAAGGAGGGTCCAGCTTTGCTGATTCGAAAGGTGAACTTGGAAAGGAGTGATTGATGTAAAAGGAACTAAATTTATTGCTAGAATGGTCCAAGGATGGAGAAAATTGGTTGTGAAGGGCAAGAAAAGCAGGATAAAGTGGAAAATCCATCTAAAAGTGGAAAAAAACAGGTCACACCTTTCTTGGATAAGACCAGCAGTCACTATTTTGACCATGACTTTTGATTCCGAACTCGGATTGAGGAGATCGTTTTGTCTTGGAAAGCTGAGATCGTGATGTACGACTTTACAGAAGAGGTCGAGAACTAATTCTATGATATATTAAGTCAAAAACTCAGAATACACAGAGGCAGCAAGGCAGCATATTTTAGAAGATCCGAAATTAAGAGTGAGAGTGCGAGTGAGAGTGAGATTCTTCTTTCATCTATGATTGTATCATCTTGAGTGAGAGTGAGATTCATTGAAACACCTTGGTGTGAGTGAGAGTCATGAGAAATCTGATGCGAGTGAGAGTGAGAGTGAGAATAGCTCGGGGGTAGTCGGGTGCCGTACATGGAGTATTGTGACTCTAGGATTGATTGTGAATGATTTTGATTCAACAGAAAGTTTCCTTCTATTTCAGTTTTCTCCTTCTCTCTATAGAATCAATCTTGATTTCAAGGTTCGGAGCATCTCAGCCTACTTGTAATCTTTTAACTTTTGTACTTCATGGTGGGTTTTCACCTCTTTTGAGGTTTCCCATAGAGAAATATAAGATTTCACTTTTTAAAAAAAAGGTGTGTGCGTGTTGTTAGATATCAATGCTCCACTCTCACATAACTATGCGGGAACCAGCTAACTCTACTTGTAAGCCCCCCATATGAGCAGAAGGCATTTGAGTAGCTCGGTTATCTGGTAGGTCCTGGTTTGGACACCAGATGGGGGCCATGTGTGGCTTGATGGCTGGACGGCTTTAGATAGAGTTGGCACACCACCAACTAGGCTACATGCAAGTGTGGGAAGGCATCCCTTGACTGACTGCACTGAGGGTAGATGGAGCATTTCCCGAGGCAGCCCACTCTCGGGTTGCGGGGCCCGTTTGGAGCAGCCTTAGATGATCCCAGATGGCTATGAACCTCAGATGATATCGAATGGTTGCTCTGTTTTGTGCACCGGTTCTATCATATGGTTGGTGGCCTATTTTGAGACCGCCCAGTCGACCGTTTTGGGCAGACTGGGTCGGCCACCTAATTGAGCCTAATCGACTATGACTGGTGGCTATATAAGAGCAAGCCCATGAAGCCCATTTCATCACTGGCTACAGCAACCCTGATTCCTTTAGCATCCAGCCTCCGTCTTCTACTATTTTCAGCATGCCATCGAAGCTTCTTTCACAAGAGCGCACGGTTGGGAGGCACCGCCATCTATTGTATTAGTTCTACAATAATCAAATTTTTGATTCTCCATACTATCTTGTTTTCTCTCTTGCGTACAAGATCCTATTATCTGTTGAGCATAGACGTATTATTTTCTTACATGGTATCAGAGCCTGGACTCTAGCAAGAAGATTTGGTAGTGTGTTTTTGTTTGCGAGTAGATTGTGAGAGATGGCCTAGCCCACAAGACTACAAATCCCACCGTTCGGTGAAAGTAGAAAGTTGGATGGCTCTAACTATCCTCTCTAGAAGTTCAAGATGAAGACCATACTAAGTGCATATGAGCTTTGGGACACTGCTAATGGGGTAGACGTGAGGCCGGTTCCGAGGCCAGATCCAGCTAATGCAAGAGAATAGATAGTACCAACTGCGGATGAGATTCTCACATGGACAAGAAGAAATGCAGATGCACTGTGTTCTATTGTCTGCAGTGTTAGTGATTCCATCATGGCATTAATTCAACATGTCACCACAACGAAGGAGGCATGGACGGTCTTGAAAAATTCAATACGAGACCACGAATCAGATGCGGAATCAGAATCTGGAGACTCAACTTGCAAACGAGAAGTTGTCCGAGTCTGAAGTAGCAGAGAAGTTCATCACCAGGGTGAAGAATCTACGTGATCAGATGACTGCGATTGGCATCACCATCACCAGCGAGAATCTAGCACGAAGGTGCATATGGATTCTCCCACCAAAGTACGACGGTCTTGTTATGGTTCTAAATACACAGAACAAAAATCTGCCCCTCAATTTTGAGGATTTCAGTGCGATGCTTCTCGAGGAGGAGATGCGTCAAAAGATGAGGACTGGAGAATGATTCAGCTTTCTGGACCGGATCAAAGAAAGGTAAGGGTAAGGACTCTGCTAACCCATCTTCTTCTATTGATAAAAGGAGAAAGAAGAAGATTAAGTGCTTCTATTGCAACAAGGTAGGGCACAAGCAGAATGAGTGTCGAAAGAAGATTGTAGATGAGAAGAACGGAGTAAAGAAAGAGTCCAACAACGGTGCGCGAGCAGTACCAATAGAGTTGTTTGTCGCAATTGAGGAGATTTGCATGGAGGCAGTTCATGTACGTGCGAATGAACCTTGGATCATTGATAGTGGTGCATCGTGCCACATCACGAGTCAGAAGGATTGGTATACCTCTCTACAGTCGGTAGGGAATGACAGCATGGTAGCAATCGGCAATGATGCAAAATGTCCAACAAAAGGAAAAGGTATGTTTGCTCTCACTAATCTTTTCCCTCCTGTTTAATCTATCCTGTCTCGGCCCTCCAGTCTCAACTCTCTTGCCTCCCTACCTCCCTACTCTGCAACATCAGCATCTTGACTAGCAGCACAGGTTCATCCCCAGCACAGGTTACTCACCAGCAGCACAACACACCCGCAGATAGCTTTCAGGTCAGTATTTATGGGTTCTTCCCTCAGTCTCTACAATCTTCTTGCCTTCCATAGAAACAATCCATCCTACATGGACATGCAAACACATTGAAATGACTGAAGACATGTTCCAGCATGCTGCCTCATGAATTTGCAGGAAAATGCGAGGAGAAGGCTTTAGGAATTTCAAACAGCCGAAATCGCATTTTGTTGCAAATATTGAACTGTTGCTTCATCCACCCCTGTCATTGTGGTTTTGCATCATGGCTGTACTCTCTTTGCATAGACTTAATCCATATTTTATTTAGTTGTAAAGACAGAGAAATCATTGTAGGAATCCAGATCTTCAGGTGTGATAATTGCATGTGAGGGTAAAACTGTACTTATGGGTTCTTCCTTCAGTCTATGCACACTTCTTGCCTTCTATAGACTCAATCCATCCTGCATGGACATGCAAACACTTTGAAATGACTGAAGGCATATTCCAGCATGCTGCCTCATGAATTTGTAGGAAAATGCAAGGAGAAGGCTTTAGGAATTTCAAACAGCCGAAATCGCATTTTGTTGCAAATATTGAACTGTTGCTTCATCCACCCCTGTCATTCTGGTTTTCTGACTTTCATAGTTGTCCATGGCTGTACTCTCCTTGCATAGAATCAATTCATATTGTATTTAGTTGTAAAGACAGAGAAATCACTGTAGGAATGCTCCAGCATGTCACTTCAGGTATTTACAGGAAAACGTGATTTCGAGCTGTTAGAAATTTCAAATTGTCCATATCGCGTTTTATTGCAAAATTGTCAATGTCGCTTCATCAACCCTATCATTGTCTTTTTGTGTCATACCATGTTCTCCATGGTTGTAATCTCTTTCCATTGCTTTGTATGCATTTTGTCAAAGTGATGGCAAGAACCAAGTCAACTGTAAGGAAAGCTGGCAAAGGGCCAGGGCTTGCAGCAACAGCAGCTGGGGCAGGTACCAAGAAATTTAGTGTGCCTCCAAAGGGAAAAGGTGCACATGGCAGGAAGGGTAAGCCAATGAGCCTGCTCCAACAAAAGGCCAAGAGATTGAAACATGGTGCAGGTGTGCTAAGGGAGATGAGGAAGCAATAGAAAGCTATAGGCTTTGCAATCCCCAAGGCACCTTTTCAAAGACTGGTGAAAGACATATATGATAGTTGGCACCTTGGGTTCAGGTGGAACAGGACTGCCATTCTTTCCTTACAAGAAATGGCAGAGGATTACTTGGAAAAATGTTTTGAAGATGCAATGCTGGTAGCAACCCATGCTCACAGGGTGACTCTGATGGCCAAAGACTTCAACACTTTGTCCAGAGTGAGATGGAGGTATGACAAGCTTGTTCATCCTGTGGAATGGCAGGACATAAAGATGAGAGACATATTATTAATTACACCTACAAGGAAGTCGAAGGTAGATGAGGTTCAGGTTGTTGAAGTAACCCACTCAAAGAACACCAGAGGGAAGGCTGCTTATGAGGAGTCACTGAAGGAGCAAATAAAAGAATCAAAATCTATTATAGATGTGGAGACTGGAAAGAGGGAGCTGTAGATACAAAGAAGGTTGCAGGATCTGGGCCCTAATATAGTTGTCCATATTGAGGATGAAACTTCAGTGAATGATTTTGACTTGACAAAACCATGCTTGGCAGCATTGGATCATAAGAATAAGTATTGCTCAGATACTATTATTCTTCCAATGCTCTAGTAAGTGTCTATTATTTTACATTTGGCTGCAAAACAATCCTCCTTGTACCTCCTTTATACCCTACCCTAATTATTTTTTGGTCCCATGCAGCATGATGAGAAGCTGGCTTCACCACTCTGTATAGCATACAGTTCATATTATTGATCCTGCCATTTCTTCCAAGTTAAGAGATGCAAAGGAAACTCCCATCAGTATTTCCAACTGGTTCAGACACTACAATTTTGAAGTTATTGATGTTTGCTACTTCCATATCATAATAGGTATGTGGGTGACTGCTTCTTTTGGGATTCTTCTTTAAGATTGAGAACTCTTATAGCTTTGATTTCTTAATGCTTTTTTCCTTATGCAATGACCACTGGAGTTTTGTTTCTATTGACATCTAGCATAAGCAATGATTTATATTCAACTCTCTTAAAAACACACACAAAGAGTTGAAATTGTAAGTGGTGTGTGTGATTTTTTTAACTTCAAACTTCATTATTTTGATTTCATACTAACTAAATTATATGTATTGCAGTTGTATTAGAAGGCTTCTAGATGCATTGGATCACTGTCCTCCTAATGTCTCTCTTTTGGATTCAATAGAGCCAATAAATCTAGAGGTAAAAAGTCATTCCCTTTACTGATGTCTATTTCATGCTATGCCTTTGAACTTATTGAATAATTTTGTTTTGTTCAGATGTAAACAGTTTCTAACATATCTTTCCAACTGTATAGACACCACAACAAGATGATTCAAGTAGCTGTGTATGGAGAGTGTTGATCAGTGCCAAATATCTACTTTCAAGCTATTTTGATAGACAGCCAGAACTTGTAAGAAAAAATAATTTTCATTTAGCTTCAAGATAATTGATAGTGGTACAAAGTGTTCTAAATCATCATATGCCATTGCAGATGAGAGAAGATAGCTTCAGCTCAAATTATGTATATAATTTCAGAGCTGATATTGGAAGTTTTTGAGCTATGCCTCCCCCAAACATATTGTATCAGCTACTGTCGAGTTGGGTGAGAGCTCTAAAATCGGAGAAGGTGTCATACACCTTGATGACACAGATGAAGCTAATGTGGTGCCACAAGAACAAGGACCTAGTGCTGATGAGGAGAAGACATAGGAATAAGGACCTGCTACTGATGTTGTTGAGGAGAAGATGGAGCAACAACAAACAGACGCTCCAGGGGTAGTAGAGGAGACAATGGAGCAGCACCAAGATATTGTACAGGACAGGATGGAGCAGTAGAAAATAGATTCTCCAAAAAATTATGATACGGAGAGCTTGGACCATGTAGAGCAGCCTCTAGAGTACTTGGTCAGATAACACACCTAAGGGCGTGTTTTTTTGCGGATGTGCATATCACTAGGGGAAAAACAATGTATAATGCGTGATTGGCCATGCAAAGCATATCCGATGGTCATAATACTTTGCACACACCTCAACCTAGTTGAAAGATACTTGCGTGCAAAGTATAACCCCCATCCGATAAGTACTTGTTTGAACAACACACCTAGGACCGTGTTTTTATATGGTTGTGCATGACACTAAGGCAAAAACGGTGTTTTATGCTTGATCGACAATGCAAAGCATATTCAATGGGCACAATACTTTGCACATACCTTCAACTAAGTGGAATTGACTTACATGCAAAGTGGCATTCCCATCGCATAAGTACTTGATCGGATAACACACCTAGCAATGTGTTTTTTTACGGATCTGCATGACACGAAGGCAAAAATGGTAATTAATGCTCGATTGACCATGCAAAGCATATCCGATGGGCATAATACTTTTCCTACACTTTAACCTAGGTGGTATTGAAATGTTATCAAAGAGGCACACCCATCCGATAAGTACTTGGTCAGATGACATACCTAAGGACATGTTTTTTTGCCGATGTGCATATCACTACTGGAAAAATGTTGTATAATGCGTAATCAACCATGTAGAGCATATCCGATGGTGAAAATACTTTGTACACATCTCAACTTAGTTGAAATGGACTTGCATGCAAACTGGAGCCCCCATCTGATAAGTACTTGTTTGATTAACACACCTAGGACCGTGTTTTTTCATGGTTGTGCATGGCACTAAGGCAAAAACAGCCTTTTATGCTTGATCGACAATGCAAAGCATATCGGATGGGCACAATACTTTGCACACACCTTCAACTAGGTGCAATTGACTTACATGCAAAGTGGCACGCCCATCCCATAAGTGCTTGATCGGATAACATACCTAGCAGCGTGTTTTTTTAGGGATATGCATGGCACTAGAGCAAAAATAGTATTTAATGCTCGATCGACCATGCAAAGGATATCCGATGGGCACAAAACTTTTCTTATGCGTCAACCTAGGTGGTATTGAAATGTTCTCAAAGAGGCACACCCATCCGATAAGTACTTGGTCAGATAACACACCTAACGGCGTGTTTTTTTGCGGATGTGCATATCACTAGGGGAAAAACGATGTATAATGCATGATTGGCCATGCAAAGAATATCTGATGGTCATAATACTTTGCACGCACCTCAACCTAGTTGAAAGATACTTGCGTGCAAAGTGGATCCCCCATTTGATAAGTACCTGTTTGAATAACACACCTAGGACCGAGTTTTTTTATGGTTGTGCATTACACTAAGGCAAAAACAGCCTTTTATGCTTGATCCACAATTCAAAGCATATCCGATGGGCACAATACTTTGCACACACCTTCAACTAGGTGGAATGGAATTACATGCAAAGTGGCATTCCCATCCCATAAGTACTTGATCGGATAACACACCTAGCAGTGTGTTTTTTTATTGATGTGCATGACACTAAGGCAAAAATGGTATTTATTGCTCTATCGACCATGCAAAGCATATCCAATGGGCACAATACTTTTCCTACGCCTTAACCTAGGTGGTATTGAAATGTTTTCATAGAGGCACACCCACCCGATAAGTACTTCATCAAATAACATACCTAAGGGCGTGTTTCTTTGCGGATGTGCATATCACTACGGGAAAAACGTTGTATAATGCGTGATTGACCATGCAAAGCATATCCGATGGTGAAAATACTTTGCACGCATCTCAATCTAGTTGAAAGAGACTTGTGTGCAAAGTGGAGCCCCCATCCGATAAGTACTTGTTTGATTAACACACCTAGGACCCGTTTTTTTATGGTTGTGCATGCCGCTAGGTGTGTTATTCGATCAAGTACTTGTGCAATGGGAATGCCACTTTTCATGTAATTAAATTCCACCTAGTTGAAGGTGTGTGCAAAGTATCGTGCCCATTGAATATGCTTTGCATTGTGGACCAAGCATAAAACACCGTTGCGATAAGTATTTGTTTGATTAACACACCTAGGACCATGTTTTTTTATGGTTGTGCATGACACTAAGGCAAAAATGGTGTTTTATGCTTGATCGACAATGCAAAGCATATCCGATGGGAACAATAATTTGCACACACCTTCAACTAGGTGGAATTGACTTACATGCAAAGTGGCACTCCCATCCCATAAGTGTTCGATCAGATAACATACCTAGCAGCATGTTTTTTTACGGATGTGCAAGACACTAGAGCAAAAATAGTATTTAATGCTCGATCGACCATGCAAAGGATATCCGATGGGCACAACACTTTTCCTACGCCTCAACCTAGGTGGTATTGAAATGTTCTCAAAGAGGCACACCCATCCGATAAGTACTTGGTCAGATAACACACCTAAGGGCATGTTTTTTACAGATGTGCATATCACTAGGGGAAAAACGGTGTATAATGCGTGATCGGCCATGCAAAGCATATCTAATGGTGACAATACTTTGCACGCATCTCAACCTAGTTGAAACATACTTGCGTGCAAAGTGGAGCCCCCATCCGATAAGTACTTGTTTGATTAACACACCTAGGACCGTGTTTTTTTATGGTTGTGCATGACACTAAAGCAAAAACGGTGTTTTATGCTTGATCGACAATGCAAAGCATATCTGATGGGCACAATACTTTGCACACACCTTCAACTAGGTGGAATTGAATTACATGCAAAGTGGCATTCCCATCGCATAAGTACTTGTTCGGATAACACACCTAGCAGTGTGTTTTTTTATGGATGTGCATGACACTAAGGCAAAAATGGTATTTAATGCTCGATCGACCATGCAAAGGATATCCGATGGGCACAATACTTTTCCTACGCCCTAACCTAGATGGTATTGAAATGTTCTCAAAGGGCCACACCCATCGAATAAGTACTTGGTCAAATAACATACATAAGGGCATGTTTTTTTGCGGATGTGCATATCACTACAGGAAAAACGTTGTATAATGCGTGATCGAAAATACAAAGCATATTTGATGGTGATAATAATTTGCACGCACCTCAACCTATTTGAAAAGGACTTGCATACAAATTGGAGCCCCGATCCGATAAGTACTTGTTTGAATAACACACCTAGGACCGTGTTTTTTTATGGTTGTGCATCACATAAAGGCAAAAATGGTGTTTTATGCCTGATCGACAATGCAAGCATATTTGATGGACACAATACTTTGCACACACCTTCAACTAGGTGGAATTGACTTACATGCAAAGTGGCACGCCCATCCCATAAGTGCTTGATCGGATAACATACCTAGCAGCGTGTTTTTTTACGGATGTGCATGACACTAAGGAGAAAATGGTATTAAATGCTCGATCGACCATGCAAAGGATATTCGATGGGCACAACAATTTTCCTACGCCTCAATCTAGGTGGTATTAAAACACTCTCAAAGAGCCACACCCATACGATAAGTGCTTGGTCAAATAACACACCTAAGGGCGTGTTTTTTTACGGATGTGCATATCACTAGGGGAAAAGCGGTGTATAATGCATGATTGGCCATGCAAAGAATATCCTATGGTCACAATACTTTGCACACACCTCAACCTAGTTGAAAGATACCTGCATGCAAAGTGGAGCCCCCATTTGATAAGTACTTGTTTGAATAACACAACTAGGACCGCGTTTTTTTATGGTTGTGCATTACACTAAGGCAAAAATGGTGTTTTATGCTTGATCCACGATGCAAAGCATATCCGATGGGCACAATACTTTGCAACACCTTCAACTAGGTGGAATTGAATTACATACAAAGTGCCATTCCCATCGCATAAGTACTTGATCGGATAACACACCTAGCAGTATGTTTTTTTACGGATGTGCTTGACACTAAGGCAAAAATGGTATTTAATGCTTGATTGACCTTGAAAAGCATATCCGATGGGCACAATACTTTGCCTATGCCTTAACCTAGGTCTCACCTAGGTGGTATTGGTATGTTCTCAAAGAGGCACACCCATCCGATAAGTACTTGGTCAGATAACATACATAAGGGCGTGTTTTTTTGCGGATGTGCATATCACTACGGGAAACACATTGTATAATGCGTAATCAACCATGCAGAGCATATCCGATGATGACAATACTTTGCATGCATCTCAACCTAGTTGAAAGAGACTTGCGTGCAAAGTGGAGCCCCCATCCGATAAGTACTTGTTTGATTAACACACCTAGGACCATGTTTTTTTATGGTTGTGCATGACACTAAGGCAAAAATAGTGTTTTATGCTTGATCGACAATGCAAAGCATATCCGATGGGCACAATAATTTGCACACACCTTTAACTAGGTGGAGTTAGCTTACATGCAAAGTGGCATTCCCATCGCATAAGTACTTGATCGGATAACACACCTAGTAGCGTGTTCTTTACGAATGTGCATGACACTAAGGCAAAAATGGTATTTAATGCTTGATCGACCATGCAAAGCACATCCGATGAGCGTAATACTTTTCCTACGCCTTAACCTAGGTGGTATCGAAATGTTCTCAAAGAGGCACACCCATCCGATAAGTACTTGGTCAGATAACATACCTAAGGGCATGTTTTTTTGCAGATGTGCATATCACTACCGGAAAAACGTTGTATAATGCGTAATCGACCATGCAGAGCATATCCGATGGTGACAATACTTTGCACGCATATCAACCTAGTTGAAAGATACTTGCGTGCAAAGTGGAGCCCCCATCTGATAAGTACTTATTTGAATAACACACCTAGGATTGTGTTTTTTAATGGTTGTGCATTACACTAGAGCAAAAATGGTGTTTTATGCTTCATCGACAGTGCAAAGCGTATCCGATGGGCATAATACTTTGCACACACCTTAAACGAGGTGGAATTGACTTACATGCAAAGTGGCATGCCCATCCCATAAGTACTTGATCGGAGAACATACCTAGCAGTATGTTTTTTAATAGATGTGCATGACACCAAGGCAAAAATGGTATTCAATGCTCGATCAACCATGCAAAGCATATCCAATGGGCACAATACCTTTCCTATACCTCAACCTAGGTGAGGAGGAAGAAGATGAGGAAGAAGGGAGTGAAGAAGGAGAGAACTTAGATTAGTCACAGAAGTAGTGCTAGCTACTCTTTTTTGTACTTGAAGCCATTGGCTTGGCTTCGTGCCTCTCTTGTATATATACTCCTCTTATTTTTGTACTTGAAGCCACAGGATGTGGCTTGGCTTCGTGTGCTATATGTACATATAGGCACTTTTTGGGCTATGAATTAGTATACACTCCTTTTATTTTTTTAAGCTTTCAATTTCCTTGTGCAATGTTCTATCAATAAATGCCTTGTGAACTAAACGTTTTGGAGTTGTAACGTTTTATTCGGAATTGTAATCGTCGGCTATAGACGTGCTTGGAATCGTTGTGCTAATTAAAATGCAGTTGGCTATAAGAATTGAATTGCACAATGTGGAAATGGGATTCTTGTAACCACATAGCATACACAACATACATAGCATTCTGTTCAACCACACAAATTTCTGCTTTTATTAAAAAAAAGATTCTGTAGAGCGTCTATAACCGCGTCTATGTATGTGTCTATCTATTTTTTTAAAATTTCTACAGAACATCTAAAAGCGCATCTATAGGCATGTCTATAGGTGCATCTGTCTGTTATATAGACGCACTGATAGATGCGAGTTTGTAGACGTGCATATAGACGCACAAATAGATGTGCCCGTAAGTTTTTTTTCAATTAAAGAGACGTGTCTGTGTGCACGTCTGTGGGTGCGGTGCTTTGTGTTATTGTGTCTCATAGACATCCATGTTTCATGTTACTAGTGCTACATTCTCTTACACGTTATGATAATAACATGTCTATTATTTGTGCATTTTAATTATTCACTATATGTATGCATGTATGTAGCTTTGTGTGTATGTGTGTGTGTGTTTTGGTCCTTTTTTCTAAAAAAGGTGTGTGTGTTGGTCTATTGATGTTGTTTCTTTGCACACTAAGACAAATTATGCGTGTGCATGCATGTGTGTTGGTCTATTCATGTGTTTGTTTGCATACTAAAACAAAAAGCAACACAACGGTGGCATATTCCCCTCTATAATGATAAGAAATTAAGCCCAAAAGTCAATTAGAAGATGAAGACGTGGGAAGATGGTGAGGAGCGAGATCCGAATTAGGAAGCAACGATATATTTTTGATCTAACCTTTCTTGTTTGAAGTTATTTAGGGCGTTGACTATGAAGATGGAGGCCAAAATGGGGGGTTCAAAACCAGCTTGGGATAAAGGGAGGGCTGATGGGCAAGCAAATGAATGCAAGCTCCATCAGGTTGAAGAAGAGAGCTCCGAGGGAAGAGCTGCATGGATACTTCAATTGAAGCAAACCTTTCTTCTTCAATTGAAGCGAAGCTTGCTTCTTCTTCTTGGGCCTCCTTCTTCCATCCTGCATGGATTATCACAAGCTCTTCCTCCCAGTTTACGTCGTTGCAAATTTTTCCTCTGGCATTGCTCGCAGCCATTGCCTGGTTCTACCTCTGCTCTTCCTTCTTGAACCGTCGTCTCCCCCCCGGCCCTCCCTCCTTGCCCCTCATCGGTCACCTCCACCTCCTCCACAACTCCCTCCCCATGGCTTGTTCTTCGACCTCTCCAAACGCTACGGCCCCATCTTGTTCTTCCGTATGGGCAGCGTCAAAACCGTCGTCATCTCCTCCCCTGCCTCTGCTCGGCTCTTTCTTAACGTCCACGATGAATCCTTCTCCGATCGCCCTCACCTCGAAGCCGCCGATCGTGTTTTGTATAATAACTCTGGTGCCGCTCTGATGGAAGCCAACTCTCGCTGGCGTGACATGCGCAAGCTCTATACGCAAGGTGTCCTTTCGGTAAAGAGCGTTCAACAGTACAAGCAAGCCAGAGACGAAGAGGTCTCGGTTTTCCTTCGAGATATCGGAAAGCGGTCGGGCACACCTGTGAGAATCCGAAATATAATGTTCACGCTGGCGGCAAAGCATTCTGTCGCGGGTTCTCTTTAGTCAACAGTCAGACGGACGCCTTATGGCGGTCTTAAACTTGCTCGGGGAGTTGTCCGAGTTGTTAGTGCTACAGATCGTAGGCGATCTATTTCCTTATCTCAAGTGGTTCGATCCCGCCGGATACCGCAAAAGAATGGATACATTGTCCAATAACTGGGATACGCTTTTGAACAAAATTGTGAATGAGAGAATAGAGGAGACGAAGCAAGGAAAGGCGCACCAGGATGTGCTTTCAGGGCTCTTGGAATTCAACGAAAAGATCAAAGCTTATAGTAAAAACTCCGATCCGCTGATCAACTCGTCTTTGCCGATTTGTGTTCTCATGATAGAGACTTCGAAGGATTAAAAAGCAGCTCACCCATTGGAATTTCTGTGCAGGAACTGTTGTCGGGAGGGACGGACACGACGTCGGGAACGGTGGAGTTCATGATGGCGGAGCTAATGCGCAATCCCAAGGCCATGCAGAAGCTGCGGGAGGAGCTGGATCGAGAGGTAGGGGACAGGCAAGTGGAGGAGACGGATTTCCCTAAGCTACCCTATCTCCAAGCAGTGATGAAGGAGAATTGGAGGATGCATCCGCCATTGCCCCTGCTGCTGCCGCACTTCACGAAGCGAGAGACAGAGGTGGCGGGATACAAGATACCCAAGAACACGCGCCTCCTGGTTAATGTCTGGGCAATCGGCAGGGATGAGCAGGCCTGGTTTAATCCCAACGAGTTCACCCCCGAACGGTTCCTTGACAATCCCATGGGATTTATTGGCCGTAACTATGAGTTGCTGCCCTTCGGCAGTGGCCGCCGCGGGTGCCCTGGCATCCAGCTCGGCGCGACGCTCGCCTTCCTCGCAGTCGCCAACCTCGTCCATACCTTCGACTGGAATTTGTCTGTGCCTGTGCTGATGGACGAGAACCTTGGTGTTTCTGTCACACTCGCACATTCTTTCGAGCCCGTCCCGACACTCCGACGCCCTCTTTGATCTCTCGAGTGCTCATCCTTTCGACACTCCCACGCCCTCTCTCATCTCTTGAGTTTCACCATCACCGCTACCAATACGCCCCTCCTAACAACCACCACAAAACGTTATGCATCCTGCTCCCCTCATCGATCTCAACCATCTTATCATCTACCCGTGGTATCGGGTGGAATACATAAGAGATTGTGTAGCTTATGTTGCATTATTGTACCATATGCGCTTAATGCTCAATTTGTGATTTCAAGGACTTTGGTCTTCTTGTTGCTTGCGAACAATTTCCAAGGCCCAAATGTGCCTCAAGCAAGATAAGACCATAACGGTCATTACATGATCGTTGCTCTAGGTATAAAATTAAAGGCGAAAAAGACAAATAACTATTATGCCTAGTTACACTCTATATATAGTGTGGAAAGATGGAAAGTACAATCCACAATCATAGTGGGCTTAAGAGATATTCTTAGGAATCCTATCATCATAGTGGGCTTAAGAAATATTTTTTGATTATATCACATGTAGTATTTCTTTTACAAACACAACTAGTTTACATCATAGAGATATATTATTCTTTTGCCACTTGAAAACAATAGCAGCACCTTTGGGGGAGTAGATGGTGACAACCCATCACTGGAGGAGGCCATCCCTCAACCTTCTCCACCCTATAACGCTATTTGTAAACATGTCTATGAGAAATACTAGAGATCAACCGTATCATTAGGAATGATTGAGATCGACAAATACTTAAAAAATCCTTAGATCCTCTCTACAACAAAGAAAGTTGTAACAAAGGAATAGGGATAGGGCAAGGCCCTTCAAATGCTTTCAATTCCAATCGGGGTGAAGACCAGCTAGAAGTTTTTCCTTAAAGCTAGGCTAGAATCGTACCATGACATGGAGGAGTGGATGCAAGACACATGGGGCATCCAAGACAAGGAAGCTTGTCATGGCTACCACATTAGTAGCCTCAAGAAAGAATTTTGTAATGACTTTATTTCTATATGTATTACCATACACCAGTCTAGAACAATCAACAATGAGGTGGGCAACCCAAGCATATGAGTCATGGCAGTGAGTTGTATTTGGATGATTTTCCCCACCATTGATTTGTACTGAGAGCCTCATGGAGAAAAAATAGAACAAAAGAGATTACTTTTATAAAAACTCATCAACTGCTAAGAGCCTTAGAGGCCAAAAGATTATATCCAGTGAGGATAGCCACTCAGCCATTGCCGGAGTGGTTTATATAAAAACTAACAACAGTTTGTACTAAGAGCCTCATGGAGTAAAAATTGAACAAAAGAGATTACATTTATAAAAACCCATTAATTGTTGAGAGCCTTAGAGGCAAAAAGATTACATCCAACCATTGTTGAGTGGTTATGGGCCTCGTTGACACCAAAAGATTACATCCAGCGAGCCAAAAGATTATATCCAACCATTGCTAAGTGGTTATGAGCCTCCTTGAGCAAGAGGATATATATCTTTACAACTCAGTATTGCCAATTGTTGATAGTAAGAGGATATTTATACAACTCAGTATTGTCAATTGCTGATACTAACAAAGGCCATTCCAACTTGTTGCATTCGAATTTTTTGGGGAGCCGATGGAGGAGACGATGGAGAGGCTAAAGACCATTCACATTGCACAAATGCAGGACTAAGAATATGCCCCTCTGTTAAATGAGAGAACTCTGATCTAAAAATCCTTAGCCCTTGGTCAACATCTCCAGGGAATCCATTGAGCACAACCATATAGAGACTAGAGGTGTGCATGCCATCCAAGGTGGTGATTTGTAGATGTGGGGGGAATTGATCGAGGGAACAAAGAGATTGCACAAGTTCGAGCATTTCAAGTCTCAACGAGTGCAACACAATGATCTTATACGAGAAGGCAGACAAGATTGGAATGACATTGCATCAAGGGGTGATAGTAGTAACAGGCATGGCAAAAAGAGTAAGTGAGTAGTGGAGCGGATGAGCAGGGAAGCAGATGAGTGGATGAGAGTTAGAGAAGAGAGCATGGAGCAAAGTACAATAGGGAAAAAAGAGAGCTGGAGGAGGGTGCATGGAGAAAAGTAGCAGAGCAGGGGTAGATGAGATCAAAGTAGCCAAATGCAAAATTCCACATACGTTATATTAATCAAAGTTAAATCCACCGCAGTGATTGGAGAACCAAAGGAAAAGAGACATGTGTGCTGCCCGAATAATCATGAGCCATTTTAAACCACTATCTTACAAGGAAGGGGCTTTCTAGTGGTGCCATATTCCAAATAATCATGAGCCATTTTAATTACAAGCCACCATGGTGGCTAGTAACTAACTACTAGCCCAGTGGAATCTTAGGCACCACGACCTCGGTGGAATCTTAGGCACCACCACCTTGGTGGAATCTTAGCCGCCATCAATGGATGGGGAAATTAATTACCCACCACTGACATGGCTAGTAATCATGAAGTAGAGGCCACTGACCTGGTAATTAATTGCACTCTATTGAGCATGCAACCCCAATGACTGGTAATTAATTACACTCTAGTATCTAATAATCTTGCAAGACCAGTGGTGGTAACTAGCTTGGTGGTAGTAACTGGTAGGTGAGTAATTGCAGGCCACTACGGTGGTTGGTAATTAATGGCTAGCTTAGTGGAATCTTAGCTGCCACCAGAGACATGGCTGGTAATCATGAAGGCAGACCCCACTAGTGATGGAAGGTGGTAGTAATTACCATAAATAGAATTCACAAAGCTTAATCACCCCTAATCACTGATTACCACCATGAAAGGTAGTATTGTCGCCTTGAATTAATCAAAATTCGAGCCAACCATCGCGGTCGCTCCCACCTTGACAATTCCATTTTCTTCATTGTTTCATCGGATATCCATCTCAATCATTTCTTTCTTAGTTGCAGTAGGGCTACAAACTTAAGCCTCCACTACTCCATTCCCTTCACTATTTCGTCTTCTATTTATTTGTAATTTTAGTTAGGTGATATGCAATAAAGCGAGCATATCAATGCAAAAAAAAAGAAAAATTTTAAGTTGCTCGATGTTAATTATAGGTTTCCAAATCTAGGTTGCATCAGATCTGGGTTGCATCAATTCTATGCTTTTGGAGGTTATGTTAAGCTCAAGGTTGCGCCAAGTTCATGTTCGATGAGTTTATGTTGAAAACAAGTATTTTCAAAAATCAAGGTTTTGGGCCCTATATAAAGGAATCGGGTCTCATTTTCATTTCATTGTTTTAAGAGTTCTCCCCTCCCACACTCCAACACCCCCTCCCACTTGCCCCTGATCCCCCATCCCCCTCTCTCACTCTCGCACCCTCTCTCCCTCTTTGTCCATCCCCCATGGCCAAGACAAAGTAGAAGAAAGCAGAAGGTGAAGAAGCTCACTACTCCAGTAGTTTTCTCTTCTGATTAGATCTCCTCCAGTAATGACGATTCGACCCCCCCCTTAGAACACCCCCGTCAGAAGCTTCCAGTGCGGAAGCCATAGAAGCCCCAAGAAGATACAAAGGAGATAGAATCAGAGAATGAAGAGACCCCAAAAAGACATGAGGAGCAAAGGTTGAAGAAGCACGTGGAGCAGCAGCCCGTCCAGTCCCAGGGAGAGCACAATAGCCACAGCACTGTCTAGCCCCAAGGAGAGGACAACTTCCACCAGTACATCCAGCCAAAGAGGTCCTCCTCGAGTGAAGAGGTATAGGTTTAAAACTAGGCACCATTGCACTTTGGGAGATATAGAAGTACCAAAAGTCTATGGATCTCCTCATCCCAAAGGCGAGCTTTGCAAGGGTAATGCACGAGGTCATACAGGACCTCAACTAGAGCACAATCTCTAGGTGGTATAGGGTAGGGATAGTGGAGGCCCCTTCGCGTATTTCGACAGATGCCCTTCTTAGTTTACAACATGCAGCTGAGGCCTACTTGACAGACCTCATGGATGATACTCAGCTGGCTGCCATCCATACGAAGAGGGTCACCATGCTTGACAAAGATATGCAGTTCATCATACATCTTAGGAAACCCAAGGGTACTTAGGGTTGTTTTATTTACTACACCTTGGGTGATGGCTAGAGATGTTGTATGTATTGCGCCTTGGGCGATTAGATTCTCAATGTTGTATTTTGCTCCTATGAATATAATAAAGTGTCCTTTTTTATATTCTTTGTAGTCTATGTATTTTTCATTACAATCTCCAATTTCTTTACATGCAATATGAAAATAATAATAATATTTTGTCTTTCTCTATTTAACTTACATACAATTCAAAAAAAGGAAATGAGAACAAAGAGAGAAATCAATTAAAAATTGTAGTCTTTATTAATTCATAAAGAGTTTACAAGGATTAGCCCTTTAGGGCATCCTTCACTCTAGCCTATGCTTCTTTTTGCTAGGTTCTGCACCCTCTTTGGCTTGCTTAAGAAGAGTGAGTTGAACGATTTCTTTATCAATATCTTGGGGATCACTGACATCTGTTACTCCTGCAATGGCTATGATGCTATGGAGTGGTCCGGATGGTGTGTCCGAGAACAAAAACAAAGCAATGCTATGCTTTATCAAAACAACACGATCTGCTGTGTGATGGATAGGCTTCATCTTCACCATCATACTAAGGACCCTAAACTTCATAATATTCAATTTTCCTTTGGGTGATAATTATCGATGAAAGATCAAAATGTGCTTTTGAACTTGGTCAATATAGTGACCAATTGAAGTCAATCCTCTTGTAGAAGGTCCTCTGCTTTTGCCCTTGTGCCCTGCATATTCATCAACCCACAAAGTATCCTGGAATAAACATATCACATCAATACCTAAACCTTAATTTGTGATTACATGAAAGCAAGGATAAATCCTAGTCTGAAAATCACCTGAAAATTATAGGGTTTGAACAGATCATTTCTTTTTTGGATTTTAGGGGATCCCATGTACTCCAAATGACCCCAAACTTCACCATATGACTGAACATGCCCACAAGGACCTTGGAAGCACAAAATTTGACATCGTGCGACCAAGGCCATCTTTTGAAGTACATGGGGTCCCATAAAATCCAAAAAAGAAATGATCTATTCAAACCCTAAAATTTTCACGTGGGAATATTATCTTGTATTTTTGGACCTAAAAACTCACAATATGCTTTAGATGTTTTGAATGATCACATAGATTTAATAGAATTAATTTTTGTTAAACCCTAAACTCTAAACCCTTGTTTGATTCCCTGATGAACATTGATTTTTTTGCATGTTTTTAATCAATATTGCACAAATACCCTAAACACTCATGCATTCTATATGCTGGAAGAATATTATTGTGGAAAACTAGAAGAGAATAAGTGATATGAATCAAATAATGAAAATAAACCCTAACTTCAAGCTATTAAAAGTACATACCTTTTCTACCTCATCGCGAAGGGTATTAGCCAACAGTGTCGAGCTAGAATCCCTTTTGTGGTTTGTTTTGCATTTCATATTGACTTGAGGTGCCAAATTCTTTTTGTCCCCGAACAACTTTCTCTGCAAATCTAGGAATTCTTCGTCGAACATTTGGTACTCTAGCTCGGCATCCTCAATTGCTTTTTGTGTGAAGCAGATTGCCTCTAAATCGCTAAGGCTGGAGTCGTCATAGCGTGCTATCTCATTGACCCTTGGATCGATGGGAGCAATGAAGTCAATGGAATCATCGGAGGCATTATTTGCAAGTTGGCATAGCACCTCATCCTCACAAAGACCGGTTTCTTCCATCAATTATAAGAGGGTAAGGTATTCCTCACCCTCAATAGAGATTGGATCGACCGATGCGAGGTGTGGCTTAGTTGCTACCTCATCAGGATTATATGTGGAGGCTGGGTGGATAAGCTGATAGTATGACCTGGCTCTTCGACTAGGTCTATTGCATGGTCCTTAGGTTCTATGTCTAAGTTCACCTCATCCACTCCACCACTTGTGAATGGACCTGCTCCACCACTTGTGGATGCATAAGGACCCTCGGGCTGTTGTTCGACATCCTCATAAACTTGCAAGTTGTGAGGAGAATGGTAATGGCTACATCTCTCTCTATCAAATCAATGGGAGAATCTAAAGCATCCTTGAGGGGAATAGCATGCTCATAGAGAGAGAGAGGGACATTCTCCATGGCCCTAGCAAGATTCTTCCTGAAGTTAGGGCTTTCATCAAGAGACCTCAGAATGTTCAATGGGACCCATTGGTGAGGGGAGGTAGCCATCATGACAAATTGCCCATGGAGAGTCTATCTATAAACTTAAGAGAGGGATTATTGGTAGGAAGGAAAGATCTCAAGTGTGATATTCGAGATCGAGTCATGGCTTGCAAAAAATTGGGTAAATTTGGTCTGCTAAGGCATGAGAATGATCACATAAACAAACAAAACATTATTAGGACCATCTCTCTCTCTCTCTCTCTCTCTCTCTCTCTCTCTCTCCCCCCCTAGTATCTGCCTCAAATTATTCAAAAATATAGTAGCTCAAAATATTATCCCTCTCCCCACCCCTCTCTCTCTCCTTAGTATCTAGATACCTTCAAATAATTCAAAAACATAGCAGCTTGAAATTATAATCTCTCTCTCTCTCTCTTTCTCTCTTTCTCTCTCTCTCTCTCTCTATCCCTCTTATACTGGAGATGAAACAAATGTCGAAATATACTGATGGCTCTAAACATCATCAACCTCTATCTCCTTTCCCTCTCTACCTTTTGCAACAAACATATAGACTACTTCTAAGACAAAGAGACAACTTTCAAAGTGAAATAATTTCATTACCTTGAAACTATGTGTCGTTTCTTTTGAAGTTGATTCTCTATACTCCAATAACACAGAGAAAGAAACAAAAATGATGGAACACCCTTTCTTTGTATACTCCTTCAAAGAATGCCTCAAATAATTCAAAAACATAACAACTCAAAATTATAATCTCTCTCTCTCCCTCCCTCTGTCTCTCTCTCTCTGTATTTTGTCATGATTTAGTACTCATTTAGTATGAGTTTACAATTGATTACTAGTTTTTTCTACAAAAGAGGAATTGATCAAGTCATAACAATGTCTATCCTTGATGTTGAGGAAGTTGCAATCCTTGCATTTAACCATCATAGAGTCGCTACACTCATATCTATGTGTGCATCATTTCAAAATTTGGATACCAGTCAATTGTGGGAGCAAAGAGAGTCTTTCATTCTAAGGATTTGTTCTAAGATCATTATACGTATTCATTCCCCATTTAGAAAAAAAAAACAAACCACAATACTCCCCACCATTCCCAAGATGTATTAAAGCATATTGAGAGCATATCATATTCCCTAACACCACAATTTAAAGTTTTAATACACAGATCTCCACTCTAGAAGATGGCCAATAGAAAGTTCAATAATTTTCTGAACAAAAAAGAGGGCTATTTTATTGTAGAATAAAAAATACTTCATTTTATGTAAATCTCCTTTCAAAGGAGCAAAACAAGGGTTAAGGCGAATGTAGCTAGGGCAAGTAAGCTAGATTGTAGAGGGGAGGCACAACAGCATGCATCTTTAGGTAATAAGCAAATCAAGGTAAGTAAATTGGATTCTTTAGTCCTCCTTCACCCCATCCCGAGAGGGGAGAACAACAACTTGCATCTTGAGCAAGACATTTCAAATTTTATGTGTAATAGCCAAATGTGTTGATACTTGGTAGATCTTGGTCATATCTTCCATCAATGTGAGCATACGTTCCACTAAAGGAACGTTTGCATTCTCTATTCCTAGATTTGGAACTAAACCACACTTGCATGTGGGGTAGAGGTGTATTTTTTTCTTTGGAATTTGGTGCACGCAACTTGTATGTTGGATCTTTCCCATGGCTTTCACAGGATTCACAAGGTTTTCTCAGTATGTAGGGTTTTGAGGCTTTTTGTCACCTACAGATATATCCGGGTTGTCATTTGTAGTATACGTGTAGCTTAGGACCTCGAGTCATATTCTGGTGAGAGACATAGGCTTAAGTGTGGTAAGCAAACATAGTGCATGCATGTGCATAAGGAACGTGCATCATCATGATTGGGGTCATGAAGGCTTTCTCCTTCATTGGGGGTTGAAGGGTTTAGAAGGAGTTTAAGGGTTAGGGGGAGGTTCCGGGTTTAGAAAGAGGTTCTAAGATTTAGAAAGGTTCCACGGTGTAGAAAGAGGTTTCAAAGTTTAGAAGAGGTTCAATGGTTAGAAGGAGGATCCAAGGTTCAGCGTAGAGTACATGGTGCAGATCTCGTCTCCCTCATAGTTCATGGAGGTTAATGGTTGAGGAGCTAAGGGTTTAGGGGGAGCATAGGAGTGGGAGAGAAAGAAGGTGTAAGAGCATGGGGGAAAGAAGAGAGAGGAGGGAGGAGGAGGAGGGAGGAGGAGAAGGGAGGAGGAAGATGGAGGAGGAGGAGGAGGAAGGAGGAGGAGAGGGAGAGGATGGGTTGCAAGGTTTAGAGGAGAGGGGAGGAGGAGTTGCAAGGTTAGGACATGCTTTTGGACATGGAGTGCAAGGAGGCATGGACACTTGAGAAAATTGCTTGGAATACCAAAGAAGAACTAAACACAATACCCCAAAGAGTGTGGGCTTCATTCCATTATGGGGAATTTATACAAGTTGGAGAGCTTCTCTCTTTGCATGTAGGAAATGTAAGACATTCTCTCTCTAGAACTTGCATATAGAAGTTGCATGTAGGAGTTGCATGTAGAACTCGCACGTAGAACATGCATGTAGGAATCACATGTAGGACTTGCATGTAGGAGTTGCAAGTAGAAGTTGCAAGTAGAACATGCATGTAGGAATTGCATGTAGGACTTGCATGTAGGAGTTGCCTGTAGAACTTGCATGTAGGAATCTCATGTAGGAGTTGCATGTAGAACTCGCATGTAGGAATCACAAGTAGAACTTGCATGTTGAGGATTCCTAAGAGATTATTCCTAGCCTTATGCAAGTACAAGCAGAGCTTTGCTACTACTCTACACACACATTCTGTACTACCTAAGTCCATGTTGACACAGAGACAACATAGTCTTGGATCCATTTTATTACTTGTCATCGAGTTATGGCTTATTGTGTGCATGTAGCTAGGTTGCCATGCATGTCGTCTAGTGGATGTGGAACTTGTGTTGTTCTAGTCGATCATGTTGTAAAGCTTGGGCACCATACAATTTTTGCTTAGTTTCCAGGTAGCCTGTATCCACCATTTGTTCAAATTGGGATATGTGGCAGGCTTCTAAGAAGATGACTCTTTGATAGAGTCGGCTTGTAATATGATCATCGACCCATTCATTGGGATTGAAATTGAGTGGAGGCAAATGGCTATCGAGGTGACATGGGACCTTCAAAATGTATTCCAATGTTTTGTAGAAGATAGCACTTAGGCAAAGGAAGCGATCAATGTTGCCGCGCATTATTTTCTCATGATGCTGAAGTACTCAGATCATTGTGCCTGGGATATTCCATTCTACACCAGAGTGTGGTTTGATCATTGTCTAATTAATGGTGTGATCTTCATCCAAAGTGTGTATGTTGCTTCCCATCTTTTACGTCGTGTAACTACATAGAGCTTGGGATGAGTTCTGAGACATGGAGGTGCATGTAGGTACTCTTTCAAGAAGATTACATCAAAGATCTTGGGACGGCACCAATCAACTTGTGGATCTAGCTTGCTTATCCAATCTTCACTAATTTGATGCTAATGAAGGTTGGTAGGGAAGTTGTCTAGGGTCCATCCACCTTGAGTTTTCATATCAAGATATTTGATTCGAAATTCCTTGATGGGGTTATTGGGAAGTGGTATCTCATCAAAATCATACGCATCATTGGAACTTGGCATGGGAATACAAATTGGATTATCCGGATCGTAATATTGAAATCAAATACTATGTCATTTTCTGATGATGGCAACATAAGTAGTGTCGGAGGTGATGACAGGGCAGGGAGATAATTTGGGGACATGGGGGAGAAATATGGAAGAGTATTAGTTGTGGAAGGGGGAGCAAAGGGGAGGGGGGGAAGAACTGGGCAAATGGTTTGAGCAGATTGGTAATCCTCCAGGGTAGGATTAGCAAGAGAAGGGAAGAAGCTAGGTGTGAGAGGCTCGTAAGTCTGTGACTATTGGGTTAGTTGAAAATGGTGAGAGGCATGAGCAAAGAGACGATGGAGGGAATAGATGTTAGGATGGATCTCAAGGAAGGTTAAGAGGGCGGTAGCAGCAAGGGTAAGTGAGGTTATGAGGTTCGCAGAGAGAGTGGTTGGATATGGGAAGTTGGATGTGAGATATGCACTGCCATCTTCCGACACTTCTTTTTACGGGTGCAATGGGATCATCAGTTGCATGGGTGGGATGGTGGTTATGTCATGCCTTGCAAATAATAGTGATGGCTTTTGTAGCAATGGCAACAAACCAGCAATAACCTTGAGGGGAGGCATACCTATTGAATGAAAGCGATCATGCAATCATGTATGTGTCGAAGCAAAAGCATGTGAGTGCACGTGACCTAGTATAGCTAGGTAGGGACTAACTATATCCTTTTTATTGTTGCTGGGATTTCATAGGGAAGCTAGAACTTAGGCATCACTTCTGACCCATAGGTTGAAAAGAATTGATGCTACCTATATGTACGAAAACGTACACTGTGCAAGTGAGTGCTTGTGATACAATCTAATCCTAACTAAGGAAGACTTGGGTTTCCCAAATCTTTGTTTTTGTCGGGGATGGCTTGCGTGTTGAACCTCAGTCACGGCTCCCGTTTATTGTTGTGTTGAATTGGACTCCATCCAATGTTTCTAGCAACACAGCTCCGATGGGATAGCTCCGATGGGATTCATCTTTCTTACTCGGTAGGGTCCTTGACCTAGATACTTCAGTTTCCCCTTGTGTACTTTGGCATTTTATAGCAAGACCAAGTCACCTTCCTTGATGTCTTTAGCCTTAAGATTTCTATCAAACCATGCCTTTCTTTTGTGTTTTTCTATTGTCATGGCATGGTAGGCGACTAGTCTTGTCTTTGTATGCTTCTGCAATTGATAGAGTCTTTCTTTCAAGGATTCATGATCTCCCATGCGTTCTTATACTGCTGTGCGTAGGCTTGGTATTACAAATTCTAGTGGGACCATAGCTTTAATGTCATACACCAATTGAAAAGGTGTGTTCCCTATACTGACCTTGAGTGTGGTTCGGTATGCCCATAAGGCTGCATTTAGTTTTTCTGCCCAATCAGAATGTTGTGGTCCTACTACCTTGGTGAGGATAATGCATGATATTTTGTTGGTGGAATTGGCCTGTCCATTCCCTTGCGGGTAGTAGGGTGTGCTTTTTCTATGGATTACCATAAAGCTAGACAAGAGTTATTGGATTACCTAAATGTATGCCTCTATCCCACACAATTTCAATGGGGCATCTGAATCGGGTGATCACATTCTCATATAAGAATCTTGTTGTGCTTCTGGAGTCTACCTTTCTAATTGGTTTAGCTTCAGCCCATTTTGTAAAGTAATCAGTGGCCACAATGATGTAGCGTGCTTTTGTTCCCTTTGCTGCTAGATGGATGGGACCCACATAGTCAATCCTTAATTTTTCAAATGGTTTTTGTGCAACAACTATTGTTAGGGGATTGAAGTCTTTGTGTTGTGGCTTAGTGGTCTGTTGGCATACATTACAACCTTTGACATATTCATAGGCATCTGCCCATCATGTTGGCCACCATTAGCCTGCGAGGAGGACTTTTCTTTTGCTATGGCTTCCCCCATGGAAGTGTCCTCTTGCAATGCCTTCATGGACTTCACTCAGGATTGGCATGATCTCATGAGGCATTACACATCTTCTTAATACTTGGTCCTTGCCCATCTTGTACAATTGTCCTGCAATGAGTTTATATGGTGTAGCCTTTAAAATTAGTTTTCTGGCATCCACTGCTTTCATTTTAGGGGGTGGTCTTCCTGCCATTAAGTACCCAATGATATCTCCACACCAATCTAGAACATCATCTATTTGAAATAGTGTGGCATCTGGCAAGTCATCTTCTACTCTAGTGGCTGCTTCTCTTGGCTTGACATGAGACATGTGATCAGCAATGTAGTGTTGGGCACCTTTGCGCAGTGTGCTCTATCTCGTATATGAATCCGACATCTAAGAGTTTTTCCAACTCATCTCATAAACCATGGTGCCATACTTAGGATTTGTGTGATAAGGTCCACATACCTTAGGGTGGGCACCTTCCCTTATAGGTATCGTGTGTACTGCCATGTCTGGTGAAATTCCTTTCATTTCCTTGTATGACCATGCTAGGCAGTCACGGTATTCCATTAGGAGTGCTTTGAGTTTGGTTTCATCTCCTTGTTGAACCTATTTCCCAATGAAAACCATATTTTTTTCCTCCCCTTCAAGGGTGAGGTTTATTGTGTGAGTTTTTGCCGGTCCCTCATAGATTGGAGTTTCTCCAATGCTATCGGTTTCTTAAACTTTACATTCTTCTAGAGCCTTGGCATTGCTATGGGGACACTACCACTTGTGTAATTATTGAAGTACTCCGACACTTCTCAAAGATCGGCCTTTGATGGTGTTGAACTAAGCTAACATGTGCCATGTGTACTAGGTGGCATAGTTTCATTTACCTATTTGTTGGGCTCTTTTTGAATTTCTTTTTCTGAAGTCTCTTGATCGAGCTTCATCCACACATGTGGCTTATACTTCCAAAACTTCTTACATTGGGAACTGTGGGGTAACTTTTCCACTCGTAAGGTGTTCCCAAGTAAGGGTCCATTTGCTACGCATACTTCTTCCTTCGGGGGCCATTCAAGAGGCGGTGGTTCTAATTTTGAGTGAGCTGGCTTTGCAAGATACAATTCGACGATCCTTGTTTGGACTCGTTCATATTCATTGAAGTGTCTGGCCTTGGCTTTCCTATGATTTCCTCCTTCAGCTTTCTTGTGGGATCTTTTGCTGTTATTCAACTTTGGAGGTTCAATTTTTGGAAGCTCGATTGCCCATTAGAGCATGCACAATGGCTAAGTCATTGTCATAGACTTGATCTTGAATTTCAGCATTCTCAGCCTCAGTTTCAAGGTCCCAAGGGAAATCTGAGTCATCATTGGTATGAGTACCTTCTTCAGGTTCATTATCCACTGCTCGAGGTCAGCCATAAAGAATGGCACCTCTAGATTGATTGGTTCTTCATGTGTGAGTGGAGGATCTACTTGTAGCACCTTAGCATCTATATGCGAGAAGATGGGGTCTAATGAATGGTAGTTGTCAATGGTTGCCAATGTTTGTATCTAGTTATTGACATTGCTTTGTGAATCGCCCGTTATGGCATGCTATTGCAGGGGAGTTGATTTGCTTGAGATTGTCATTGAAGATGTGTCATCCAATGCTCTAGGCACAATTGGTGTTATAGCTCCTATCCCCACATTCACCCTAACTGCGGTGTCACGATTGTGGATTGTCAGTCTATCAGTTCCCCAGTCATGGAGGAATAATGCTTCTCAGAACCAAGGACGTCCTAGTAAGATTTCATAGGATTTTTGGGGGAGATCCAAGATTGTGAATTGAAGGGAAAAGCAGACTTCTCTAACCTTTGTTGACATGCCATTCACTATTTCCAATGGTTTAGCCCGTGAATCATCAGTAAGGCATATGATAAAATTAGCCTTTTGCATTGGTGGGAGACCCCATTCATCATAGAGCTCCTTTGATAGGACATTTACACTTACTCCACCATCCACTATGGCTTGGACTTCATTATATGCCTTGTGGATCAAAGGCACAGTAATGTTGCGCATGTCATCTCTCTCACCCATCTACAGAGGGATATCTTTGATGTTGTCCATAGGTTGGGGGGGATTTGAGAGTTCAATCCAACCTTTGAAACTCTCCCAAAGATTGGGACAATTCCCTAGGAGGATTCCGATGGGAATTAACATAGGGCAACTTAGGATGCTAGAGAGTGCAACTCCTTCAAGTTGATGTGGTGGTACATTATGTTGTGGAGTCTGTTGTTGGAACAGAGGCTCGAGTAAAATATCAATACTTTGTGAGGCCAAGTCATGGATTGGATCTGCTGCTTGCTTCTCAGCCTCAAATTGAGCTTGTTTCTTAATCTCAAATCGAGCTTGTTCCTTTTGTACCCATTGTTGAAGTGCCTGAAAACGAGCCTTCTCCACCTCTGCATTTGAGTATGGAGTTCCTCGGAAGTTGATGTGGATGAGTTCAGCTGCTCATTGCTTGGCGAAGGTGGAGGCACTCATGCTTTCTTTTTAAAAAGTTGTCTAGGTTGGATTGGAATGTTAGGGTCCTTGGTGTCTCTTTCTACTGGCGTGTAATTACCTCAGGGGGGTCCTAAATATGTAAGCACTGCACATGGGTTCAACAAAAGGAGTTTTTTGAAGCCACTTTTTACACATTTCTCACATACATAAGGGTATCATTTAAAGGGGTATTCATAGATTGAATAGAAAAAGGGTGTCTTTTATTAATGATAAATTCACAGATAAGGAGTTTTACAAATAGGCCTTGAACGCACACGATATATAGGGTTTATACATAATGACCTCCCTGAGGTAATTACAGTCACAGGTTGTGATATTGTGCTTTCCAGGGCCCCTGACTTTGATGGTCCACCCCAATGATGCCGATTGGGACGTGAAGATTAACCTCTCTTTGTTGTGGGACATTATTTTCCATGGGACAATCCATACAGGCAATTCTTATGCCACAATCTCTATAGAGTGGTTGGAAAGTAGTGGGGCTACCATGATGACGGTACTCTATGATCCAGTGATTTTCTCCACACCCGTAGCACTTGATTGGTGCTCGATATGTATTGGGTTGAACTTGATTTGCATAGACTAGTATTAGATCCTCTACGCCTTTTACATAGTACACTGGGTACTTTGCTTCATACTTGAATGGTAGTCTACTTCCTCGGTTTGTAGTTGATGTATTGAAAATGCTTGAGGAGATGGATTTGGTGCTCATCGATATGGTCGTGGATTTGGATTCCTGAGTAGTTGTAGGACTTGTGTCTGAACGGGAACAAGATTCAGCCTCAGAGCTGGAGGTGCTTGTGCAAGTGCCGGTTGCCTGTACACTAGCATGGGTGCCAGTTGGTATTGTTGAGGTCGAGGCGGGTTGTTGCACATATTGAAAATGCAACTATATCATGGCCACCGACTACACAGATATGGCACCACAACCTTGGTGGTGGATTTGCTTGTGTAGTGATCCTATCTCTTAGGACTAGGCATTCATTTGCTATAGGATTGGCCATGCAGTGTGGACACCAGACATTTTATTGTCATGGATAAGTCTGAGGTGGTGGCGACTGAGACAAAATGAAGCTTTTCTTCCATGGGATGCATCATTTCATTTTTTAGCTTCATGCTCATGGCGATCCTTATTTGACATTTCGGCAATGGACTTGGGTTTTTCCTTTTTAGAGTGCTTATCCCATGCGTTGGATCTTCCATCATCACTGTTGGTGTCAAAGTCAGTCATGCCATCCTCGATGTCAATGGTTGCTACATGAGCAGCACTGAGCATTTCATAACTCCTAATCTTTTTCATGTCCTTCTAGATTTTCTTCCTTAGGCATGCAATGAACCATGCCATGGGGTACTTTGCATCGGGGAGTGGGTCACATTTGGTAATTAATATTTTCATCTTGCTCAGATACACGCGTACATCTTCTCAACGGACTTGTTCAATCTTGCTTAGTTGGAGAGCGGGATCATTTTCCCCCAAGGCCTGTGTAGGCATCTTACCACACAAGTCAACATGCACCAACTCTAGAGGAGCATTTTCTCTATTCTTGATTTCTTGTGGGAATGCCTTTCTCTATTTCTTGCCCATCATGCAAGTTTCACACGGTTCTTTGATTTCTGTGATTGCAGGTAAGTGAGCAACCATATCTTACTTCTGCATCTCCTTTGACACTACAAATCCGATGTGGCTGAATCTTTCGTGCAAAAGTCTACTTGTGCCCACTCTAACGATGGCTGTAAGAGCACTTAGCTCATACAAGTTGTTCCTCCTTACTCATGTGCCAACAACAAGATTGCCTGCACTATCCAGAATTTTTGCTCCTATCTTGTTGAACCTCACCTCATGGTCAAGGTCAGATATGGAAGCTCAGGGTGGTCACTCATCATATGTAACCTTATCACGTGAGTTCAACAAAAGGATATTTTTTATTCCTAAAATTTACAGAAATAAATATACATAAGGGACTATTTAAAGAAGTTTTGGAAAAAATTTAAAGATTTGTATAGAAAAGGGGTACATTTTATTAATGAAAAAATTTCCAGATAAGGGATTTTAAATATAAGCTCTGAACGCACGTGATATAGAGGGTTTATACATAGTGACCCCCCCGAGTATGGAAGCAACTAATAGAAAAATTCTCTTGATTTGTGGAACATACAGCACATTAGATAGTTTCTTAACATCTCCATTTACAAAAACAAATGAAACCATACCTGTACCCTCAACAGGGCATTTTGCATTATTACCAACTGTGCTTTTATTCAAGGGCGTATTTATCCTCATCAACAAGCTTATTTCAGCTGAGAGTTGATTATAGAAAATTAAATGTAGCAACAATAACATATCCTTTTCCATTAACTTTTTGTGACACAATGCTTGATGTTGTAGCTGGTCACAAAATATATAATTTCCTGGATGGTTTTAGTGGCTACAATCAAATAAGGATGGCTTCGGAGGATAGAGATAATACATCTTTCATCATAGAGTGGGGAGTTTTGCTAGTTATGTTATGACTTTTGGTCTTAAGAATGCACCTTCCACATTTCAGAAATGGATCTAGGAAGTTTTTGCTCCTTACTTGACTACTTTTATCAGAGATTTTCTGGATGATTTTTTGTGTTTGGAAAAAAGAATTATCATTTGTAGCATCTGAGGCTATGCCTTGAGAGATGCAGAATTGCATGACTAAGCTTAGACCCGGAGAAATGTGCCGCCGTCTTTCTGGGACATATAATTTCAAAAGAAGGGATAATTAACCCACGAAAAGTGGAAGTCATTCAGAAGCCCCTACACCCAGAACTTTGATTGAAGCAGTTATCATGCTTTGTTGGACAGATCAAGTGGCACAGCACATTTTTACGATATCTATCTCATGTTTGTGTACCGCTGACAAAGCTTACCAAGAAGGGAGAATTGTTTACATGGGAAGAACCACAACAGAAGGCTTTCATTCTGTTAAAGAAAATGTTAGTGGTAGCACCCATCTTTAAACCACCTAATTGGAAGTTGCCATTCCATATTTTTGTGGATGCCTCAAATGTGGCTATTGGAGCAGTGTTGATGCAACAATTTGTCAAAGGTTGGTTTCAGCCCATATACTATGCAAGCAAGAGAATGACAAAAGTAGAACAAAATTATAGTGTGACTCAGAGAAAAGCATTGGGGATGGTGTATGCTCTCCATTGACATTATTTGTTAGGAAATAAAGTGGTACTACATGTGCATCATTAGAAGCTTATTTATTTGGTGAATAAACCACAATTGTCTGACCGACTAGCTACAAGATTGTTGAGTGGTGAAGAACCTTTGGGGGCTCAAGATGATTTACCTGATGCTCATTTATTTCTGTTAGTACGGAGGAAGGGCAGGATTGGTATGATCAGATGTTTCTATTTTCGACAGATGGGGTGGTACCTCAGTCATTGTCCCGAGATTAGAGAAAAGAATTTGTTATACAAAATAAACCATTTTTGGTCATAGGTGGACTATTGTACAGGAGAGGCATTGATCAGGTGATCCAAAGGTGTGTCCCAGATTTGGGAGGTCACTATTCACGTGACATCACTGGGAAAAAGATACTCCAGGCCGGTTTGTGGTGGCCCACAGTCTTGAAGGATGCTCATGAATTTGCCAAGACTTGTTTACCTTTTCAGCAAGATGGAAGACCAATAGATGTAGACAAAATGCCACACCAACCTGTACTACATCTAGGTCTTTTCTAGAAATGGGGCCTTGATTTTATGGGTCCTATCAAACCTCCTGCCAAGTATACTGGGAACAAGTATATCCTAGTGGCTACAGATTACTATACAAAGTGGGTGGAAGCAATTGCTTTGAGGGATAATACAGCTGCAAGCACACCTAAGTTTCTATATTATAATATCATGACTAGATTTGGGTGTCCAATTGAGATAGTATCTGATCAGGGATCTGATCAGGGAGTTCATTTTCTAAACAAAGTAATGAAAAAGCTAACAAGTTTACATATGATTATGCATAAGAAATCAACTACGTATTATCCACAAGCTAATGGTCAAGCTCAAAATTCAAATAAGACATTCAAGAAAATCCTTAGGAGAACAATTTCAGAGAATAGAACTGATTGGGACCAGAAGTTACATTTGGCATTATGGGCATTCCAGACAGCATACAAGGTAACTACTAGAATGACACCGTTTTGTTTGGTGTATGGGTGTGAAGCTATGGTTCCGATGGAGTTCATTGTACCAAGCCTTCGAATAGCAGCTGAATGTAGATTATCTCTAGAAGAGTCAGTTCATCATAGGATCCAGCAGTTGCTGAAGTTGGAAGAAGATTGGGTTGTTAGTTCATACATTTTAGATGTGATCCAGAAGCGAAGACAACCATGGGTCAGTAGGAATATCAAATTTAAGGTGTTCTGAAAGGGGGATGTGATGTTAATGTTTAATTCTAAACTAGGCCCTCATCTTGGTAAGCTAAAGTTGAGATATAATGGTCCCTACAAGATTGTTGAGGTCTTGGGTGAGGGAGCATTTAAATTGGAGGATATGTATGGGAATGCAATTCCAAAACTCGTCAATGGATATCGATTAAAACTGTATCATGCTCCAACACTTTCTATGGAGGTTGTGGTAGAGGTGTTGGTGGTGTAGTGCATGGTGGCAAATTTGTATTCAGTGACTGCTTACAGATTTGAAGATCCAAAGTTTCAAAGTGATGTGAGATCCGAATGCAAAGTTGTGATTCAGGTTTTGAAGTTCTGAAGTTTTGAATGCATTAGTAGTAATGTTCATACTCTTAGCGACGTTTCAAGCATGTCGGTGGTGATTTTGCATGCCCAAGGCGAGAGATTGATGCGACGGTCGGCATGGTTGGTTCGTCCAATCCGATTACTATCGGTAACATCTCATCATTATAAGAATTGTCTTCAATGTGAGTTGATGTGTGTGGGGTTCAGCTATTTTTGTCCCTTCCAGTATCAATTTGCTCTGACTTCTATTCAAAGTTGTGTTCAAGCTAGTATTTACTGGAGGATGTCTATTGTGAGTGTTGATCTTCATAATGAAGGAGAGCTCCCAAGGTCTTTTCTAGAGCTTGATTTGCTGTCAGCCACAACAAGTGAACATTTGGCCCTGAAATTGAAAGTAGCACTTGTGCGACACAACAAGAGGGTAAAAATGGAGGTGAAGCTACCAGAGGAGGAATTGTGAGATGTTTTAGAAGATTCAAAAACAGAGTCGGATGAACCATCGAAAAAGCAAACGTCAAAGAAGGAGCAGATGGTTGAGAGTCCGCCGGTTTTTCAACAATCCAAGGTATTTTTGAATTTGATGTTGAACAAAGCATGGTTGAAGAAGATCAAGTTGTACGAGTTTGCATGCTTGCCGTGGGAGCTATGGAGGGATAACCCCAAAGTCTTGAGTCAGTTCCATATATTGCAGTGCACAGCGGAAGAGATTTCTTTGGGGGTTAGAATCACACCAGAGTTGGTAGCTGCAGTTTTTGTCTACCATACTATGAGGAAGAGATTCAGCTAGACAAGTGTTCGGATGATGTGATGATGGCAGAGTTTGGGAATCATTATTCATCTAAGAATTCCTATATGATAAAAGCAAAGTATGGGATCCTGTCCAAGAAACAACAATTAGCTTGGTTCGTAGAGCGAGTGGTTCTATTAGTTTGAAATGACTGTATGGCAAAGGAAAATTATGTCTACCTAGTAGCAGTAGAGCAAGGGGAGAAGGTGTCATGGGCTACACTATTGTGCACAAAGCTGTTGTAGGAAATTTCCAAAAAACTATTGTGCACAAAGCTGTTGCAGGAAATAATGCTCCTTATATCATTCCCAAAGGAAGATGTTGTTGGCATTCAACACGTCCATCTAGCATTGTTTGTTGAAGATGAGGCTGTGGTAATGCATGGTCTTCGAGAACTTGCTTTAATGTTGCGGTTGCATTTATAGTGCTTCCATGGCATTTAAGCTTGTAGGTATTCCCATGAATTGTATGAACCACTTTTTCTTTCACCTCTGCCTAGATGGTCAAGTATGTGCCATGTGATAGTCCACTTAACCATTGCTATCCTCAATTGCAAATGGGTCTCCTATCAACCATGGGTTTCAATCTAGGTTTACAGTGTCTTATGCTCAAATCTTGATTAGTGCCTTCATGAAGAAAGCATGAAAACTCTTGAAGAAGATAGTTATGTCTATTAGGCACTATCTTACTCCAAATACCAAGGTGTATGGCTACACAATCATCTTTCCCAACTTTTCTAATGCAAAGTCTCTTGCAACAAACTTGCATAAGCATCCTTTCCATATTCTCCTCGAATAGTATTACATGTCTCTTTGGTCCTGGAATTGATGCAATGATTCTTCGCCTCTTCACACTCACGTACTTTCTTTTTGCAAATAGTGTCTTGCGTTTTCTAGTTGTAAGACATCAAACCTCGAATCCATTTCCCTTGAATCTTCATCTTTATAATCAAATGCTATGTGGGCTTGAGAATTATTTGATACCTTATAATATCTTGGAAATGGCAATCTGGTAGACATGTTCATTGATGTCAATTTGTTGACAATGCCTCTTGAATTTTGTGGTTGAACTGTTTCTCCTTCATAACTCAAGATTCTCCCATCTATATTCTCTAGCATGCTAGCAACAATATTATGAACAACATGACAAGTCTCAGATTCTCTGCCCCTTTTGCCTTGTGTTCGAGTGGTAACATCATGATCATTGTCACTAATATCATCAATTCCTATTATTGCATCACTTATCCCATCGATCTTTGCATGTATTTTTCTTTGTGGTCCCATCTTATTATTCTCAACACAAGACAAGTCTTCTATATCAATAAGCATGTTTGAGTCACTTGCAACACAAGACAAGTCTTCTATACCACTGAGCCTATTTGAGTCACTTGCAACACAGGTCTATACCAGTGAGCCTATTCGAGTCACTTGCAACACATAACAAGTCTTCTATACCAGTGAGCCTGTTTGAGTCACTTGTAACACAAGACAAGTCTTCTATACCAGTGAGTATATTTGAGTCACTTGCAACATAAGAAACCTTTTCTACATCAACATCTATTACTATAATGTCCTCAATACCTATGAGCATGCCACTATGATACTCTTGATTACTACCATAGCTTCTTATCAATTTGGATCCCATTTGTGTTATAGTCTTTTTCTTCTAATAATATTTTGTTGTGTCTTCCATGACGTTGAAGGAAACTGTCTTGGGCGAACTTGATTTCAAGAAAGCTAACCCCCATTTACAAGTACTATGAACTTGTAGTTGACACATAGTATTATGGACGTCTAAATGTGAAGTACTATCCATTGCATTTTGAATGACACCTGCACTAGTTAACTTAATTATCTCCACTATACAAAGAAAACTCTGAGCATAGCCCTTAAAGTTGCCAATTGCTAAAACTTCTCCCCAAACTGTTGCTCGAGCAACAGGTTGGGGGGTACATCCAACCTATTGCACAAATCAAGAATTTTCTTGATTTGTGTGACAGATCCCCCAACCTGTTGCTCGAGCAATAGCTTGGGGTCATCCCAACCGATGCCTGTTGTTGGATATATCCCCCAACCTGTTGCTTGGGCAACAGGTTGGGGGGTATATCCAATCTCTTGCACAAATCAAGAAAATTCTTGATTTGTGCAATGGGTTAGATATACCCGCCCAACCTGTTGCACAAATCAAGAAAATTCCTTGACTTTTGCAATAGGTTGAGTGCACCATTAACCTATTCCACTTGCAACAGTTTAGGGGATATATCAAACCTATTGCACAAATTGAAAAAAATCATTAAATTTTGATTGTATTTTAGGGTTAGGGCTTAGGGTTTACTATTGAGGGTTAAGGATTTAGGGCTTAGGATTTAAGATTTAGTGTTTAGGGTTTTGGGTTTATGATTATGTTTTTAGGGTTTAGGGTTTAGGATTTAGGATTTAGGGTTTAAGGTCTAGGGTTTAGGGTTTAGGGTTTAAGGTTTAGAATCTAGGGTTTAAGGTTTAGGATTTAGCATTTAGGGTTTATGATTATTATTTTAGGGTTTAGGATTTAGGATTTAGGTTTTAGGTTTTAGGGTTTAGGGTTTAGTATATAAGATCATGAGCTTAGAGTCTAGAATCTAGGGTTTAGAATTGAAAATTAGGTTTTAGAATTTAAGTTATAGGGGTTAGGGTTTAAGGTTTAGGATCTAGGGAGTATAACTCTTATCTCAGTTTAAGAGCTTAGATTGTATAACCTAAGATTTAGGAAACTTTAGGATTTAAGATTTAGGGTGTAAGATTTAAGGTAAATAGACTATATAAAATATGCATTCCAAAGTATTTAGTTTAGATATATATAGACTATATGTTATATGCTTTCCAAAGTGTTTTGTTTATAGGTACGATCCTTTGCAAAGGCTTTACTTTAAGTAATTATAAGTCTACCTAGTTAAAGTATCCTACTGATTAGGGATAAGCACATAGCCTAAAAGCATACCGATTTATATTTTCTTACATTCATGCTGCATGGTGTATCAGAAGGTACGATCCTTTGCAAAGGCTTTACTTTAAGTAATTATAAGTCTACCTAGTCAAAGTATCCTATTGATTAGGGACAAGTACATAGGCTAAAAGCATACCGATTCATATTTTCTTACATTCATGCTGCATGGTGTATCAGACGAAATGAAAAAGTATGTGATAAGAAATATTCAGAAGAAATATGTATTCCATATCATGGATACCATGGATATCTGGTGGTTGCTAAAGTAAAAAAATAATATGGATGCAATGATACTGTAGTTTTGTGCAAAGCCTTAAACAAAGTTTAAGGCTTTTGCAAAGTATTACACATAGTAACAAAGATAACTAAGTATGCTAAACCTCTTCTAGATTCTATGGTTTTAAATACCTACCTTACAAATACATTATCTATTTTTTCATTCTTCGACTAACTAACGAGTATTATACACATGGAAGAAAAGCATAAATGCTAAAAGTAAGTGTGTAAATTTTAATATTTTCTTATTTTTTTAATTAATTCAATTCATTGATTGACTACTTTTTAAAATTGAAAGGTTATTAGTATATAATCTACATAATTTTATCCCCTCCTCTCCCTCCCTGTCCCCCTCCCCGTTAGCCCCTCCTCCTCCCTTCCCCTCCTCTCCCTCCCCCTCCCCCTCCCTGCGGACCCCTCCCTTCCCCACCTCCCCCTCCTCGCCAGCCCCTCCCTCCTCACCGTCCCTTCCTTCCCTTCCCCGCCGTCCCTCCGTTGCCCTCCCCCTCCCCCTCCCTTCCTCGCCTCCCCCTCTGCATCCCCTCCCTGTCATAGGCAGAAGGGATGGAGGGAGGGGAAGGGGCTGACGGGAGGGGGAGGCGGGGAAGGGGGAGGGGAGTGGGCAGACAGGAGGGCAGGGAAGAGGGAGGGGAGGTAGGGAGGGCACAGGCAAAGGGGAGGGGGAGGGGAGGCAGGGAAGGGGGAGGGGGCCGATGAGAGGGGGAGGCAGGGAAGGGGGAGGGGAGGCGGGAGGGCACCGGGGCGGGGAGGGGGCTGACGGAGGAGAGGAGGAAGGGGGGTTAACCCCCCCCACCCCACCGCATGCAACAGGTGGGGTGGGGGGGTTAATAATACCCCCCCATCCCATCTGTTGCGTGCGTAATAGGTGGGGTGGGGGGGGCCAGGCAGGGAAAGGGAAGGGGAGGCAGGAGGGCAGGGGGAGGGGGGATGAGAGTAGGGAGGGGGAGGGTTAAACCCCCTTGTTACGCATGCAACAGGTGGGGTGGGGGTAATAATACCCCCCACCCCAACTGTTGCATGCACAATAGGTGGGGGTAAACCCCCCCTCCCTCCTCTCCTCCCACCCTATTGCCCCCTCCCCACCCTCCCTTCCCCGCCTCCCCTCCCCCTTCCCCAGCCATTAACCCCCCCTCCCTCCTCTCCTCCTGCCCTCCCGTCGCCCCCTCCCCCTTCCCTGCTCCCCTCCCGTCGGCCCCCTCCCTTCCTCCCTCCGCTCTAGTGAGAAAATTGTCGAAGATGAGGGTAGTGAGTCTGAGGGTGATGATTCTAGCTTAGGTGATGATGAGGATGAAAGCTCTACATCCGATGATTTACGCCAAGAAGAAATCCGCACAAAGAATAAGGGTGATCAATTGTCAACTAGAGTCAAGGAGGTTCCACTCATCATACGGAAGGCTCGTGGCAGCAAGAAGGAGTAGTACAACACACCACAGGAAAAGGTAAGGCTAAAGAGGTGGAAGCACTTCCCTTGAAATTAAAAGTGAGGAAGGCACCCTTGATCTTGGGTGAAGGACATGCAAGTGGATCAAGCAAGGAAGCCTTACTCAAAGAAGGTATGGACGAGGCAAAGCATGACCAGGAGGAGTTACGAGGAGGAATAGATGGTTCTTCAACCATGAACTTACAAACTCCAGAGCAACCGACTAGTCAAGAACCTAGTAGCCAGGTCCCTACTCACCAAGAACTTGGTCATGAGACTCTAGAGCAACCTACTAGTCAGGTGCTTGGAACTGAAGAGCAAACTATTGAGGACCTTGCTACTGAGACTCCAGTCTTAGAGCAGCCTATTAGTTAGGACCCTGGTAGTCAAGGGCCTAGCATTGAGGACATTGGTACTGAGTAACATGATGGTTGACGGCTTTGTAATCACAAGTTTTGAACTTCTATGTAAAGCGAATATCTAATAAAAAGTTTACTACTTTTTTTATTTCTTTACTCTCATTATTATGTATAAAGATTGTTTATGAGGTCCATTTTATACTTAATGGTGTATTTTTTAAACTTTATGTCAAATGTATTTTTATAGTTAAGGGTGTTTTTTAATACCAAGTGAGGTATATATGTACATGACTTACACATAAAAGGATTTATCTACACTACCTTTCTAAGGGGTTTATGTACACCACCTTTCTAAAAGAAATGGTCATAAAGGTGTGTGCACGCCACTTATACATAAAGGTGTTTATCTACACCACCTTTTTGAGAGAATTGATTATCTATTATTGGTCATCTATTGATGTTCTTAGGTGATAGTAGCTCAATTCACAAGAAGTTATGAAGATGTTTATGCAGACCACCTTTGTAAGAGATTTTTGTGAAGTTATGAAGATGTTTATGTAGACCACCTTTGTAAGAGATTTGGTTATGCATTGATGTTCTTACTATTGAATCATCAAATCTTTTGTTTTGAGTTGTCAAATCTAGTTCAAAAAACAACATTACTAGTATATTCAAAATTTTTGGACTGTTTTTTAGTCCATTTCTCAAATTGGACTTTACACAAGTCCAAAAATTTTGAATAGTGTGTTGCATCCAACTGGATAAAATTTCAAATGGGCTGGTTGGATTGTTAGTCGAAGGCTGGTGAAAATTCTACACCTTTCTATTACACTACTAGTCAATTTTGAGTTGGAATTTCAAGATTTCTTGTTTGATTGCAATTTAACAAGCAATTAGTTGGTGATTTGTTTTTTTGCCTCCCAACAATGGAGTAAGAAATATGTGATGTGAACTCATTGGGAAAGTGTCTTCCATTCCCTTATGAGTCATTAAACCACATCATCACCATTACTACATATTGGGTCAACGTTTGTTTAGGTGTAGCCAATCACGAAATTATGTTTGGGGCTATTTTCGGCCCGCAACGTGATGCACTTCTAGGTGAATATTTGAATTTTCCATAGACCCGCGCTCTCGCCGAAAATTTTCTCGATGTCATGAAGGCGCACTAGCATAATAATGAGATGCATTCTATTTGTTTTGATTAGTGCATAGCTTGACACATGCCATCTTTACACTACTTTGTACAGCGCAGTCTTTGGCCTGAGCCACCGAACCACTTATCATTGTGCACCCTTTTGCCGCATCCTTGCCACCTGTCATTGGGCACCGCACCCATGCAGATCATTAAAATTGAAGGTTGGCTTGGAGAGACCACCGCGCCAGTTCTTGGCATAATAATTAGAGGCAATCTACCATTCTGTACACCGCCGCAACACATCCTCTGGCTTGCTGACAACCTGTCATTGTGCAGCCTTTTGCCACATCTTTGCCCGCAGTCCATGCAAATCATAGGTTGGCTTGGAGAGGCCGCCGCACTAAATCTATCATTTTGAGCATCGTGCCTTAGTGTAGTCTTTGGCCAAACGACTTATCATCACCCAGAATTCAAGGTTCTTGGAGTTATAGCTCCATCACCTATTTTTACGTATTACAGGAGGAGGTAATATCTCCTTGCATAATTCAATATTTTCTCATGTATCCCAATATCAAATCCTTGTCCCATGGTTGGAACTCTTATTCCAAGAAAGCTAGTGAACTATTCATGAAACTCCAAAGGCCCATGGAGAACAACCATACGCTTCTATATATATTGTAGATGTAAAGAAAGAGGGAGAGAGATAGGAGACTCAAGTTCAGCTTTCTTCACAACACACAAAAGAGAGAGGACACAAGGTTGGAGGGTGAAGCCTTTCTTCACTTTTGCACACAACAACAATACAATAGAAGAGGGAAATACCCTATATGTCAAAACCTAGAATACGTGGTTCATATGTGAACCCAAACCAAAAACATACGTGGTAGTCTAACTACACCACGAGTACAACTAACATAGGCGGTGACATAAATGATAGTCATCCAGGAGATGTATCGGGGGTAGAGCTTGATATCTCAACACTCCCCCTCAAGCTCAAATCCATCTCACGTACACCAAGCAAGCTCCTAAATCTGCGAAGCTTCTCGGTACCCAATGCCTTCGTAAAAATATCAGCCACCTACTCCTCAGTGCTGACATAGACAAGATCAATCTCACCAGCTAGAACCTTCTCTCTCACAAAGTGATAATGCACCTCAATGTGCTTCGTTCTAGCATGATAAACTGGGTTATTAGCAAGCATGATGCTGCTAATGTTGTCACAATGAATGACAACTGCTGCATGAACTGACTGTCCCATATCTGCAAGTAGCTTCCGTAACCAAGCTACCTCACATGCAGCCATTGCTGCACCCCTGTACTCAGCCTCTGTGCTCGACAAGGCAACTGTTGGCTGCTTCTTGCTACTCCAACTGATGGCACCACTCCCAAGGGAAAACATAAAACCACTAGTAGATCTCCTGTGTGAGACACTACCAGCCAAGTCAGCATCTGTGTATCCATGTACCTGTAATGCACACCCAGCTTCATAAAACAGTCCATAATGCAATGTGGACTTCACATACCGCAGTATGCGCCTAGCCGCATCCAAATGTGGCTTCCTCGGTGCCTGCATAAACTGACTCACCAGCCCCACAGCATAGCTCAAATCTGGTCGGGTTATAGTCATGTAAATCAAGCTACCTACTATGCGCCTGTACATAGTAATATCTTCAAGAAGCTCACCTGACTCTGCATTGAGCTTCACATTCTGCTCCAATGGAACAGAGATAGGCTTACAGCCTGTCATCCCATATTTGGACAGCATGTCCAAACCGTATTGCCTTTGCAACACCCATATCCCACTCGGGGATCTAATAACCTCAATGCCCAAGAAGTAACGCAGCTCTCCCAAATCCTTCATCTCAAATTTCTGCTTCAACAACAGCTTCACTTCATTAATGTCTGCATCACTATCACCTGTAATAATCAAGTCATCAACATAGATGACTATAAGCACAATCCCTCTGTTTGTCCTTTTCACATAAAGTGAAAAATCTGAATTGGAAATCTGAAATCCAATAGTGACAAGATATTGCCCTATCTTGTCTAACCATGCCCTCGGCGCCTGTTTTAAGCCATACAAGGCTTTGCGCAACCTGCATACAAAATCGGGGTGTGCTTTATCCTCATAACCTTCTGGCTGCATCATATAAACCTCTTCCTGCAAGTCACCATGCAAGAAGGCATTTTTCACATCCATCTGATGCAAAGACCATCCCTTTGCAGCAGCCATAGCAATTACTGCTCTCACGGTTGCCATCCTTGCAACTGGGCTGAAAGTTTCCTCATAGTCAATTCCATATGTCTGCGCAAAACCTTTGGCAACCAATCTTGCCTTGTACCTGCTAACAAACCCATCAGCATTGTGCTTTACTTTGTAAACCCACTTGCAGCCAATAGCCTTCTTATCATGAGGCAAAGGCATCAGATCCCAAGTGTGGTTTGCATCCAAGGCAGCCATCTCTTCATCCATAGCTGCTTCCCAATTTTTATGCCCTGCTGCATCCTCAAAACATGTGGGCTCTGGCTCCTCTAGAACCTTGACCATATAAGCATAGTGATGTGCTGTATACCCATCATATCTCAGCCTGTCAACTGGATACTTAATACGAGTGGACCTCCGTACAACTGGATCAGTTGCAGGCGTCTTTAAATCATGCCTGCTTTTCCTTGCACCAGGTGTAACAACAGAAGGAATCCCAAGTTCCTCATCAAGGCTCATTTCAGAGCTGCTTGACTCTCCATCAACATGAGAGCTACCAGCAGACACATCAAATACTGGAGCATGGTCCACTTTTTCTTTTCCCTTATGTGATACCTGCACAACACTATCAGGACTGCCATGTGACGATTCACTAGATCTCAATCTCCCTGTCCATGCATTAGATCCACTAGTAGAGGACTCTCTGGGTCCACTCAAGGCTTGAGATTGCTGCTCTGCATTTATTGCAGCATTCCCATTTCCTGCATCTGCATCTCCTACCATAACAGTTGGTGCATACCAGCTGCTCATTTCATCAAAAACAACATCTCTGCTCACTTGCATTTTGCGGGTGGAAGGGTTATAACAGCGATACCCTTTTTGGTGCTGAGCATATCCAATAAAGATGCATTTTTCTGCCTTTGGATCCAGCTTTGTTCTCTTCTCATCAGGAACATGAACATAAGCTATGCAACCAAATACCTTCAAGTGAGAAATATCTGGTTTTTGGCCTGTATACATTTCTTCAGGCGTCATGCCATGGACAGCTGCAGTGGGGGTTCTGTTCATAATATAAACAGCAGTTGCTACTGCTTCAGCCCAAAAATAATCAGGCATGTTTTTCTCATTTAGGATCGCCCGTCCTACTTCTGCAATATGCCTGTTCTTCCTTTCTGCAACCCCATTCTGCTGAGGGGTAGACCTGCATGAGTACTTCCTTTGAATTCCCTGTTCTTTCAGATATTCACAAAATTCTTCTGAAAAGTACTCTCCCCCTCCATCAGATCTTAGCACTTTAATATGCACACCTTTCTCTTTTTCAACCATGGCCTTAAAAGCCTTGAAATAGCTGAACACTTCATTTTTGTGCTTCATAAAATAAATCCACACCTTCCTAGTGTAGTCATCAATAAACGTCACATAATAATGGCATCCACCAATAGAAGCAGCTTTGGTTGTCCAAACATCTGAATGGATCACTTCCAAAGGTCTTCTGCTCACCTTAGCATTTTTGGGAAATGCATGTCTGGCCTGCTTACCCATTTGGCATGCTTCACATACCTTTTGCATTCCCTCAACTCTGAATTTAGGCAAACCTGCAACAATGTTTTTCGTTTGCATAGATTTCAGCCTTTGTATATTCACGTGCCCAATGCGCTTGTGCCATATCTCAATATCTGCAATGACACCTCTCCCATGCGCAAACATAGCAGCTTTCACCTCAGGCATATCAACATCCAAGGTGAACATTCTTCCATTTTTGTTGCCTTTTGCAACCAAGCAGCATTTATTTTTCAAGTCCTCAACAAAGCATCCATCAGGATTAAATCTAACCTGCAGACCTTGCTCAACCATCTGGCCAACTGAAACCAGGTTCTTAGTGATTTTTGGAACATGAAGTACATCTGCTAAGTACTTTGTTTTGCCATCCTGCATAGCCAATGGCACTTTACCAACCTGCGTAATTGGGTGCGTAGTATCATCACCTGTTTCAACATAACCTGGCTTATCCAAATTTCTGACATCATGAAACCACTCACCATGACTGGTCATGTGGTTAGAGGCACTTGAATCAACATACCAAACATCATTGCAAGCTGCAGCATCTCCTGACATGGAGTTAACCATATGCTGCATCACAAAAAGGTGCTCATTTCTGTCGTCACCATGCCCACTTGATGATGCATAGTTGCTTTGCTGCAACTTCCCACTTTTGATGTCATTCTGCTTTTTATAGCATGTATTCTCCTTGTGTCCAGGCTTTCCACAATAATAGCATTCTGTGCTGCTATTTACTTGCTGGTTCCTTTGCCATGAACCACGGCCTCTTTGGCTCCCCCTGCCTCTAGAACTACCACGTCCTCCTCCATAGGACTGGTTTTCCTGTTGTTGCTGTTGGTTCTGATTTCCTGCACGGCCACCAGAACGGCCTCTTCCTCTACCCCTGCCTCTACCTGTATTCGAGTAGAAAGCAGTCTCTTGAGAAGTTGAGGTGGCTGAACCACCATTCCTTTGCTCTTCACTCAGCAAGAGAGCAATAAGTTCCTGAAAATCAGGAAATGTTTCACGGACTCCAATGGATGTCCGAAATTGTGCATAATCTTTCCCAAGACCATTCAAGGTCACGGACACTAAGTCCTCATCATCAACAGGTGCTCCAATGGAGGCAAGAGAATCTACAAGGCCTTTCACCTTCAAGGAATACTCATTTATATTCAGATTTTTCCTTTGCACATTGTGCAACTCCTGCTTTAGCTGCATCTTTCGTGCTTTGGTATTTGTGCTATACAGCTTCACCAATGTATCCCATGCCTCCTTAGGCGTCTCTAGATCCTGTATATGCACAATCATAGAATCTGAAATGCTAACGGACAGCCAATATAGGCATTTTCTGGCTTTTTCATGCCATTCTTTAAAGGCCTTCAATTCAGCAGGAGTGGGAGCAGCACCCAAAACTGGTTCTGCAGTTTCACCACTGATGTAATCCCAAACTCCCTTTCCCATAAAGAAGTTTGTCATCCTGAACTTCCATGCTTGGAAGTTGTTCTTGTCAAGCTTCTCACTGACAATGGTAGACAGATTCTCAGACATTTTACAAATCACGAATTGCAACAGCAACCTGTAAACACAGCAAATGCCTCAGAAGGGCAAATAGCAAAACTTCTGAAAGAGCCTCACATGGGCAGATCTGCAACACTGACGAAAGTGGTATTTCACCACACAGTCACTTCCTCGTGACGATTTTGCATCAACAGGCAACAGGCATGAATCTGCAACTCCCAATATCTCTGCACATAGGCATACGATGCAATTTCTGTGGCACCTTTCCACCGACTAGCCGCGCGGTGGTCGCACAGCAAAAACAGGGCCTTTTTCTGAGTGCTTGCGAAGAACTTCCGCCTTCAAAACGGGCCCCGAAACGGTCTCAAATCAGAGAAATAAAGTCACTTACCCGCAGCATATACTGCGCTCTCGCCGCACCGCGAAGGGCCTCTCAATCTGAAGCAGTGCACTCCTGCACTTCTGGCTGTGCTACCTGCAGAGATTTGCTCCCAAACTCGAAATAGGAAAGCTACACTGGTCCTCTTACCAAGACACCACAAACTTGGCTAGCTTTCTTGAGCTCCTTACCACGAACAAGGCTCTGATACCATGTAAAGAAAGAGGGAGAGAGATAGGAGACTCAAGTTCAGCTTTCTTCACAACACACAAAAGAGAGAGGACACAAGGTTGGAGGGTGAAGCCTTTCTTCACTTTTGCACACAACAACAATACAATAGAAGAGGGAAATTCCCTATATGTCAAAACCTAGAATACGTGGTTCATATGTGAACCCAAACCAAAAACATACGTGGTAGTCTAACTACACCACGAGTACAACTAACATAGGCGGTGACATAAATGATAGTCATCCAGGAGATGTATCGGGGGTAGAGCTTGATATCTCAACAGTAGATACCATAGATAGAGCACTAAATTTGATTGTTTTGTCTTCTTTTGATCCACCAAAGTAATTAAAATATATTTGGCATTGTCAACATCCAGTTGCCTATTGCTATTTGTGAAGATGCTTGATCACTCCAGAGGGGGAGGAGGAGGAAGGGGGAGGAGGAAGGGGAAGGGGGAGGAGGAGGGAGGGGAAGGAGGGAGGGAGGGGAAGGAGGGAGTGAGGAGGGGGAGGGGGAGGAGGAGGGAGGGGAAGGAGGGAGTGAGAAGGGGGACGAAGAGAGGGAGTGTTGAGATATCGAGCTCCAGGGTGACCGTTGTGTACTTATGTCACCGACTTGTTAGCTGGAGATGCGGTTGGTACACCGCCCACGAATAATAGCTGGATGACAGCTATCCTTATCTACTATAGTTTGTGGCTCAGTTAGTATGCCACCTTAGTTAGTTGAGTTTGGTTTGAGACCCACAGATAGGGTTCTTCTATTTCTTTGTACTAGAGTTCTTTTGGCTTTCACAACTAAGAAGAGGAAAACTGTTTTCAGCCTCCACCTTTGTGTGTATTCCCCCATTTGTGATTGTGAGAAAGCCGCAAGTGAGACTCCTTCCCTCTCTCCCACAATCTTCACAGGGAGGAGAGAGAAGGAGGGAGGGAATTCAAACTTTGAATTTTGAATTTTGAATTTGTTGGTTCCCACCTAGGAGTAAGAGTTGTGTAAGAGGTGTAAAAGGTGGGGTCACTTTTGGGCTTAACCCACCTAGGTGAGGGGGGGTTAGGACTTTTTGGGACCTACCTTAGCCTTTTCATTAGGACTAATCCATTCCTTATGAGGTCCTTTTGAGACCCCATTTCTCACCTAATGGGGGGCCCCAAAACGACTTATCATCACCCAAAATTCAAGGTTCTTGGAGTTATAGCTCCATCACCTATTTTTATGTATTATAGGAGGAGGTAATATCTCCTTACATCGTTCAATATTTTCTCATGTATCCCAATATCAAATCCTTGTCCCATGGTTGGAACTCTTATTCCAAGAAAGCTAGTGAACTATTTATGAAACTCTAAAGCCCCATGGAGAACGACCATACCCTTCTATCTATATTGTAGATACCATAGATAAAGCACTACATTTGATTGTTTTGTCTTCTTTTGATCCATCAAAGTAATTAAAATATATTTGGCATAGTCAACATCCAGTTGCCTGCTACTATTTATGAAGATGCTTGATCACTCCACAGGGGGAGGATGAGGAAGGGGGAGGATGGTGGAGGGGAAGGGAAAGGAGGAGGGAGGGGAAGGAGGGAGGGAGGGGAAGGAGGGAGTGAGGAGGGGGAGGGGGAGGAGGAGGGAGGGGAAGGAGGGAGTGAGAAGGGGGAGGGAGGGAGGGAGGAGAGAGAAGGAGGGAGGGAATTCAAAATTTGAATTTTGAATTTTGAATTTGTTGGTTCCCACCTAGGAGTAAGACTTGTGTAAGAGGTGTAAGAGGTGGGGTCACTTTTGGGCTTAACTCACCTAGGTGAGGGGGGGGTTAGGACTTTTTGGGACCTACCTTGGCCCTTTAATTAGGAGTAATCCATTTCTTAATCCATTCCTTATGACGTCCTTTTGAGACCCCATTTCTCACCTAATGGGGGGCCTCCAAACGACTTATCATCACCCAGAATGCAAGCTTCTTGGAGTTATAGCTCCATCACATATTTTTACGTATTATAGGAGGAGGTAATATCTCCTTGCATCGTTTAATATTTTCTCATGTATCCCAATATCAAATCCTTGTCCCATGGTTGAAACTCTTATTCCAAGAAAGATAGTGAACTATTTATGAAACTCCAAAGGCCCATGGAGAACGACCATACCCTTCTATCTATATTGTACATACCATAGATAGAGCACTACATTTGATTTTTTTGTCTTCTTTTTATCCACCAAAGTAATTAAAATATATTTGGCATATTCAACATCTAGTTGCCTACTGTTATTTGTGAAGATGCTTGATCACTCCACAGGGGGAGGATGAGGAAGGGGGAGGACGGAGGGGAAGGGGGAGGAGGAGGGAGGGGAAGGAGGGAGGGAGGGGAAGGAGGGAGTGAGGAGGGGGAGGGGGAGGAGGAGGGAGGGGAAGGAGGGAGTGAGAAGGGGGAGGGAGGGAGGGAGGAGAGAGAAGGAGGGAGGGAATTCAAAATTTGAATTTTGAATTTTGAATTTGTTGGTTCCCACCTAGGAGTAAGACTTGTGTAAGAGGTGTAAGAGGTGGGGACATTTTTGCACTTAACCCACCTAGGTGAGGGGGGGTTAGGACTTTTTGGAACCTACCTTGGCCCTTTCATTAGGACTAATCCATTTCTTAATCCATTCCTTATGAGGTCATTTTGAGACCCCATTTCTCACCTAATGGGGGGGTGGAACGGATGGAGGGAGATATGAGAGGAGGGGAGGGTGGGAGAGAGGGAGAGAGGAGAGGAGAGGGGAGAGAGAGGTTAAGAGAAAGAGTCAAAGAGGTGAGAGAGAGAGAGAGAGGGGGGCAAGAGAGAGACCGATAGAGACATGGGAGGTGAGATAGGAGGGGATAGTGTTAGATATGCTCGATTCCCCACCCTCCTGGTGCTCAAGTTGTAAGGCCCCCATATGAGGAGAAGCCATGTGTGATTGTGTGGGAGCCCCTTGCTCTTGCTGCAGTCTGAGAATATTCCCTGAATATTCCATGGACGACTAGTCGGTTCCACCGACTAGGTTGACTAGTCGGCTTCACCACATAGGTTGACTGGTCAGTTCCACTAACTAGGTTGATCCAACTACTGACCTCATAACTATAAAGAGGTGACCTTCCCAATCCATTGTACTAGATCAAATCTTCCACACGTATCTGTCTACATCACCATCTAAGCTCCAATTTGGGACTGCACAGGTGGACGGAGCCATCATCTGTACTACATCAGTATTGAAGGAAAATTTTGTTCATCTCCAATGTGCTGTGTACTCTCTATTCTTTGTTCACTTTTTGTTCCACTGCGCCGTGTAATTTAACATGGTATTAGGGCCCAGGCGGCTCTAAGGATCGAAGAGTAGAACCAGCTAGATGGTACAAACTACACTCTGAGGATTCACCCACCAACCTTCACTAAAGGCAAGCTAGATGGTACAAACTACACTCTATGAAAGTTTAAAACTACTACTATTTTGGGTTCATATGAGCTTCTGGAGATAGTACTGGGGACTGACCCACAACCACAAGGAACCCCCGACCCAGCAAATTTGGGGAGTATGATAGCTCCTAATGCCGACCTTCTATGAGCTTGGAAATGTAGGAAAGCAAATGCTATATATGCCCTGGTTACAAGTACTACTGATAGTGTTTTGACCTTGATTCACCATACATCTAAGGCAATTGTGGCCTGGAACATATTGAAGAGTCAGTATGAGACGCAGAATTAGACAATGATCCAAAACCTGGAGAATCAGCTCACAACAGCTGAGGAGTTTAATTAAGGAGAGATAGCGGAGGCATTCATAACCCAAATCAAAAATTTTCATGACCAGATGGCTGGTGCTAGGATACAAAAGACTAGCGAAGAGCTAGCTCTCAGTAGTGTCTCTGGATATGTCCACCAAGGTTTGATGGACTAGTAACAGTGCTTAACACTCAGGTGAGACCCCAACCATTGTCATTTGAGGAGTTCTGTGCTTTACTTATGGAGGAGGAATTGAGTCTTAAAGCTCAAGATGGAGGCGGCAATGGGGATGCTGCATTCTCGGCCACTGCGAAAGGAAAGGTGGTTCCTCCACCAAAGGTGAGTCCTCTACTAGTGGTGAGAAAAAGAAGAAGGATGGCAAGAAGAAGCTTCAGGGAGAATGCTTCTACTACAAGAAGAAGGGCCATGTGATTGCAAATTGCCGGGTCAAGAACAGATGAAAAGAATGGTACCCTCAAGAAGATAGATAAGGGAAAAGAGACAGCTAACATAGTGAAAGCAGAGGTGGATCTATTTCTGGCCATTGAGGAAGAGTGTTCCTCAGTTCAAGAAGATTCAACCACTGATTCATGGGTGTTGGATAGTGGTGCCTCCCGTCACATGACCTACAAGAAGAGTCTATATTATTCCATGCAGCCTCTTTTTTTTAAATTGTCGACGACTATAGTAGGACGATGTGGGTGTACTTTCTTTGCGAAAAGGCTCAAGCTTTTAGTAAATTGAAAGAATGGCTACAGTTTGTTGAAAGTGAAACAGGGAGAAAAGTGAAGAAAATTAGATCGGATGGTGGTGGTGAATTTGTTTCTACAGCGTTTAGAGATTTTTGCAAGAGCAAAGGGATCAAGCAACAAATGACAACATCACATATGCCTCAACAAAATTTGGTTGCTGAATGCCAAATGCAGACCACCGTGGAGATGGGGAGGTGTATGTTGAAAGGTGCTCGGCCACCAAACCACTTTTGGGCTGAGGATATCAATACTGCGGTTTACATCCTTAATCATAGCTATACAAAGGCAGTCAAAGGTAAAACACCACATGAATCTTACAGCAGTAAGAAGCCATCTGTCTCCCACTTCAGAACATTTGGGTGTGAATGCTATGTGCATGTACCAGACAAAGAGAGAAACAAGCTACAACCAGAAAGCACCAAATGTATCTTCTTCAGCTATTGTGATGAGAAGAAAGCCTATAAGTTGTATGACTGAGAGGAAAAGAAGATCATAGCAAGCTGCAATGTGGTGTTCAGAGAGCAGCCACATGTAGTGGAGGTAGAGAAGAGCTCTTCCACTTTATCATCAAGCGAAGAGGTAATTCACTATGACCTATCCCAAGAGCTATAAAGGAGGAGGAAATATTAGATGATGAAGGTATAAGTCACCAACTTGTTGTTACACCACCGGAAAATCCATTGTTGCAATGGGTAAGGTAGCTCTATGACCATGATAACCAGATGACTATGTCTATTGAGCAGCATGCAGATGGACCAAGGCGGTCTCAGAGAATCAAGGAGCAAAGGAGGGCTTCTGCTCACATAGTCAATATGGCCTTGATGGCTGATATTATTGCAGAAGTAAGGGAGCCTGCGAGTTTGGAGGAAGCACTTGTAGACTGAGATTGGAAAAATACTATGCAAGTAGAATATGATAGCATCATGAAGAATGAAACTTGGGAGCTAGTAGATTGACCACCTAACAGAAAGGTTATTGGCACCAAGTGGGTTTGGAAGGTAAAGTACAAGGCCGATGGGACTTTGGAAAAGTACAAAGCCAAATTGGTTGCACAAAAGGCTTTTCACAAAAATTGAAGGGTTTGATTTTCAAGAATCTTTCACTCCGACTACCAGAATGACCACTATTTGCACAGTACTATCGATGGCTACTCATAAAAAGTGTCCAATTTCTCAAATGGATGTTAAATCAACATTCTTGAATGGTGACCTCAAGGAGGAGGTGTACATGGCTTAGCCACCTGGGTTTGAGGCCCCCCATTCTAAGAACAAGGTATGTAAGCTGAAGAAGGCTCTGTACAGCGGGTTGAAATAGGCCCCAAGAGCATGGTACCAACAGATAGACAAATTCTTTCATAAATTAAACTTCAAAAGATGTGCCTCAGATGCTAACTTGTATGTGTACAAGAAAGGTGGAAAATCTGCTATTATTGTTCTATATGTGGATGATCTTCTTATTACAGGTGACTATATAGACATGATCCAGCAAGCTAGAAAGGCGTTGAGTATAGAGTTTGAAATGGATGCACTACTGTTTGGGGATTGAAGTCTGGCAAGAGCCAGGCAAGATCTTCATCTCTTAGTAGAAATATGCAAGGGAGATCTTGAAGGCATTTGGTATGTCCGAGTGCAAGGAGATAGCTACATCTATGGAGGTAAATTCAAGGTTGTCTATGGAGGATGCCTCACCACTAGCAGACATCAGGAGGTACAGGAAGTTGGTTGGCCATCTCATCTATCTCTGCAACACCAGACCGGACATTAGTTTTGCTGCTATTGGTGTTTTGAGCAGGTTCTCTAATAAGCCCCAAGAGAATCATTGGAATACAGGGATGCGGGTGCCCAGGTATGTGAAGGGCACTCTTGATTATGGCATCATCTATGGTACGGGCACTTCCTTGGCTGGTCATTGTGACACATGTTGGTCTGGAGATGTTGATTCCACGAAATCAATTTTTGGATATTGTTTCTCTTTAGGTTCAGGTAAATCTCTTGGATCAGTAAGAAACAACCAACAGTGGCATTGTCTTCTATCGAGGCTGAGCACAAGGCAACATGTTTTGCTTGTTGTGAAGTAGTGTGGCGGAGGAGGATCTTATGGCACATGGGAGTGCAAGAGGATGAGGCAATTGTGCTATGATGCGACAATCAAAGTTGCATGGCCATTGCTAAAAATCTAGTGTTTCATGTGTGCACAAAACATATAGAGATTTAGTATCACTATGTGAGTGATTTGATCAAGGATGGGATAGTGGAATTGATCTACTGTCCAACAGAGCATTTAATGGAGCATATATCTTCACCAAGGCACTCGAGAAGAATCAGCTTCAGGGTCATCTTCAGAGACTCGGCATTGGGCCAAGAAGGTAGTTCACCTACGGGTGGACATTGAGGGGGGGTGTTAGATATGCTCAATGCCCCACCCTCCTGGTATCCACCAGTGGTCCAAGGTGCTCAAGTTGTAAGGCCCCCATATGAGGAGAAGCCATGTGTGAGCCCGGGACACTCAATGGATCCTGGCTTGCATGTCAGATGAGGTCTATCAATGAGACCATTAATGGTAAAAAGGTAATTGTGTAGGAGCCCCTTGCCCTTGTTGGGGTTTGGAAATATTCCCTCAATATTTTATGGATGACTAGTCGGTTCCACTTACTAGATTGACTAGTTGGCTTCACCAACTAGGTTGACTGGTCGGTTCCACCGACTAGATTGATCTGACTACCGCCCTCATAGCTATAAAGAGGCGACCACCCCAATCCATTGTACCACATCAGATATTCCAACTAGTAGCTCTTCACCTAGTATCTATCTAGATTGCCATCTAAGCTCCATTGTGGGAGTGCATGGGTGGATGGAGCCATCATCTGTACTACATCAGTATTGAAGGAAAATTTTGTTCATCTCCAGTTTGCTGTGTACCCTCTATTCTTTGTTCGGTTTCTATTCCACTATACTGTGTAATTTAACAAACAGGGGATGAGGGAGGGAGAGGAATGGCATACACATGTGTACAATAGAGAAAGAGATAGAGAGAGAGAGAGAGAGGAGGGAGTGGCAAGAGGTGAGATAGAGAGGAGAGGTGAAACGTAGATGGAGAACATGGAGGGATAAGAGAGAAAGGAGAGGAGGATGAGGAGGTCGAGAGTGATGGAGGACGACGGAGATTCTTACAAGATGAATGTAGTCACCATCTTGGTGGTTTTACAAGATAGGTGACATAAATTTTATTATTTTAATATATACCTTTGTAATACTATATTACATCCAATAATATGGGATTACTAAAAAAGAATGGTGGGTTTGGGATTTATTGTAAAAAACCAAGTGCAATGATTGTAAAACAAGTGCAATGGGGCTTTAGTATTTGGGATTTACATAAAGCAAGTACAGTGATTGTATAAAAAGTATAGTGGGTTTGATATTTGTCCATTTTTCTATGATTGGTGGAATAAATTTTCCTTAGAATGCACTTTTGGAATAAATTTTCCTTAGAATGCACTTTCTTGTATTGTATTTTGAAGGAAACCACCATGACCCTAAAACAGCTCGTATAAATGCAATTGTTAAGGCCCTTGAGGGGTCTCCTTTATGGGAAAAGGAAATATCAACATGCCACTGGACATATAGGGCATATCAATATGGCTCTTTCCCCTAAAGGGGACTGCTTAAGGGCCCATATATTGCATGCAACCAAGCACCATGCTAGTGACCATTTATCATGTACTAAATCCTTGTTGGTTGCGATCCTACATTGTGAGACATCTTATGTTATGCTAACACCGTGCTAGTTGCAATCTTAAAATAGCTTGTTTGTATGTGGAGCCTGATTATTTTTTCAGATATTGTTTTTGACTATGCTTTGGATCCATGCATGTTTATACCCATTCCATGAAGGGGGAATAAGAGGAGGACAAAATGCCCACTCTAGGATATCACCAGGGGGTTACAAGTGGGGCTGGAGACATGCATTAGGACCCCCTTGGCAAGGGTTTGGGCGCAACACCCCCAAAGCCAAAAATACATGAAAATTGGTTTATGAGTTGCTTATGAGTTTTGTGGTCAAAATTGTAAAGTAAGGGTGTGGCTCACATAGCAAGAAAGAAGTGGATATACTGCCTTTCTTATATCTTCTCACTTACTAGTGGGATAATAAAGATACAAGATATTTTGTTTCTCCATGGATGTAGCCCACACTAGGTGAACCACAATCGGTGTCTCTTTGTCTATTCCATTTTGTGCCATCTGTAATGTGTATTTTATGCATTTCCTTTCTTGCATTATTGCTCTATTATCACATTGATCCTAACTAGTATCAAAGCGTATGTTAGAGCAATGTATGTTGACTCATTCAAAAGGAGGTTTTTGTTCCAAGTGGGAGCAACGACAAAAGAAGGCAAGCTATAATTCAAGAATTCCAATCGCATGAAATACCAACATTGGAAGATGTAGATGGAGGATTATCTATACCAAAAGAACCTCTCTTTCTATTAGGTGGGATTGGAAAGAAGCTAGCGAGTATGTCAGCTAAAGATTGGGAGGTTTTTCATAGAAAGGTTCTTGAAATGATACGATTCTATTTGGGAACCTCAATGGCTTCTCAGGGGGGGGGGTCACTCGTCATATGTAACCCTATCACGTGAGTTCAACAGAAGGTTATTTTTAATTCCTAAATGTTATAAAAATTAATTTACATAAAGGAATACTTAAAGTCATTTTGGAAAAAAATATAAATTTGTATAGAAAAAGGAAACATTTTATTAAGAAAAAATTTACATATAAGGGATTTTACAAATAGGCCTTAAATGCATGTGATATAGAGGGTTTCTACATAGTGACCCCCTTGGGCCCCAAGAGTGGCTCTCAACGTTCTTGAATAGAAGACAACAAATGACTTGATGAGCACATTGGAGACATTGTATGAATAACCATCAGCTTACAACAAGGTATTTATTATGAAGCATCTATTCAATCTAAAGATGTTAGAACGTGGGTCTATAGCTGATCATTTGAATTAGCTCAATACAAATACAAGCCAACTAAGGTCTATAGGTGTAAATTTTAATGAGGAGGTTTAGGACCTTTTAATTTTGTGCTCATTGCTAGAAAGTTGGGATAACTTTGTCATGGTTATGAGTAACTCTATTTTTGGGTCAAATACTTTTAAGATTGATGATGTTGGTGGTGTTCTAAGCTAAGCAAGGAAATGTGACAAAAAATCATAGGTGAAATATCAAGTAATGCTTTGACTCTTGAGATCATGAAAAGACAAACGGACAAAGGAAAGATCCCGGTCATGAAAGAAAAATGAAGGATATGGACAGCAAGAGAATATCCAAGAAGCAAATATAGCAGGTAGTGTGTTGTAAGATGCCTTAATTCTTTCATTGGATACTATCACTGATGCATGGATAGTGGATTCAAGGGCTGCATTTCATGCTACACCTCATACAAAATACTTTCAATACTATGTTCACAATGATTTTGGAGTTTTTCCTTTAGGTGATGATGAAGCATTGAAGGTTGTTGAAATGGGCAAGGTGTTGATAAATTCTAGAATGGAAACCAATGGTTATTGAAGGAGGTAAGGCATGTTCCTAATTTAAAATGAAACTTGATTTCAACAAGATAGCTAGATGATGAAGGATGTACAACCTCATTTGTAGGAAGTTTGTGGAAGGTCACAAAAGGGTCCATGGGAATCAAGAAAGGACCCAAGGTAGGTACATTGTATTAATGTACCGATAATGCTCACTCATCTATTGCTTTAGCTTCTAAGAAACAACTCTATGGCATCATAGGCTTGGACACATGAGTGAGAAGGGGATGTAGATTCTTCACTCAAGAAAGCTACTGCCAGGTTTGAAGCAGGTTTATTTGGATTTTTCTGAGAACTGTGTTTATGGAAATAGAAGAGAGTTAGATTTCTCAGAGTTAAGAAATAAAATAAGAGATAAAAGTTAGAGCTTGTGCATACTGCTATATGGGGTCCTACTGATGTATCCTCTCTTGGTGGTTCTCACTATTATGTTACTTTTATTGACGCTGCAACCAGAAAAACTTGGGTTTATTGCATTTAAAGAAAATCCGATGTCTTTAGAACTTTCAAGAAATGGAAAGATTTATCTAAAAGAAGTTGAAGGCTCTCAAATTTGAGAATGGAGGTGAATTCTGTAGTAAATATTTTGATAGTTATTGTTCATACAATGGTATATGTAGAGGGAAGTCAACACTACTACAAAACTAGGTAGAAATGGTAGCCCAAAAGTGACATTTGTACATTATTAAATGGCATTTTATTGCCGTCATTTCCACATGGGCCATTTTTTGGAAATGGCAACCAAAAGTGCCATATATTTTTGCTATCTTTATGTTTATAATCGCAAGTGGAATTGCCATTTTTATGTATGAAATGGCAACTAAAAGTCCCATATATATTTGCCATTTTCACATACAAAATGGCAACCAAAAGTGCCATATATTTTTGCCATTTTTATGTCTGAAATGGCAACTAAAAGTGCCATATATTTTTGCATTTTTACGTATGACATGGCAACTAAAAGTGCCATATAGTTTTGCCATTTCCACATGCAAAATGGCAACCAAAAGTGCCATATATTTTTTCCATTTTTATGTCTAAAATGGCAACCAAAAGTGCCATATATTTTGCCCGTTTTACATATGAAATAGCAACTAAAAGTGCCATATAGTTTTGCCATTTTCACATGCACAATGGCAACCAAAAGTGCCATATATTTTTGCCATCTTGATGTCTGAAATGGAAACCAAAAGTGCCATATATTTAGCCATTTTTATGTATGAAATGGCAACTAAAAGTGCCATATAGTTTTGCCATTTCCACAACTAAAATGGCAACCAAAAGTACCATATATTTTTACCATTTTTAATGTATGAAATGGCACTACATTTGAGATCAACTGTGAAAGAAATGACAAAAGGTGACATAAAAATTTTCACTTATTATATTTGAAATGGCAAAAGATGACATAATCTTTACAAGATTTCATGTTAAAAATGAAAATAAAGTGACATACAAAATGCCGATTATTATGTTACAAATGACAAGAAATGGTAACACAATTGCCATTTCTTATTTTATAAACATCATTCAAATGGGCAAAAAAGTATCTGAAATACTAACTTTTAAAATAGGAAAAAAAGTTACATGACATTGGAATCTTAAATGACTAAAATTTTACATTGGATACTTGGTATCCATGAATGAAACTTATTGTCTAAGTATTTAATTTAGCAAAATATTTTAAACTAAATTAAATATACTTTAAATATACATTTAATGTAAAATGATTAAAAAATTAAAGATTAAATAAAAATTACAAACTCATGAAATAGAGAGTATATAAATACATAAATTATAAACTAAGGTAAAATAATTAAAAATAAAATGATGAAATGATAGATATAAAAAAAATCCTTCATCTTTTTTCTCTTATATATATATTCATATATATATGCATAGATATATATATATATATATATATATCTGATGGCGCTTAATCAACAATGCAAAGGCTATTCGATGGGCATAATGCTTTGCGCATGCTTCAACCTAGGTGGTATTTACTTGCATGCAAAGTGACACGCCTATACCATAAGTTCTTGTTTGCATAACACACCTGGGAGCGAGTTTTTTTAGAGTTGGGCAAGGAGCCTATCTAACAAAACAAAGTCCACATCCTATCTACAAAACCTTCAGCCAGCTTAGCCAGGTATGAAGAATTTATATTCATGTTTTCTTTTCTTAAATATTTAAGAAATTGAAATTGAGAGAAAGGACCGAGAAACAAATCTTTTGGCCGACGGAAGAAGCAAGAGAAGAGAGAGAAAGGATGTAAGAAAAGACATGGGAAGGGTGAGAGAGGCAACGACAAAGGGAGGGAGTGCAACGGAAGGGAGGGAACAAGACTAAAGGAAAGGATGGGACGAGAACGACTGAGGGAGGGAATGTGAATGAAAGGAGGTGTGAGGGAAGTCGCGATGGAAGGAGGTGTGAGGAAAGGGCCATGTGAGGAAAGGAGCACAATGGAAAGGGGCATGACGGAAAGTGCACAACAGAAAGGGCCATGTGAGGAAAGGGGCATGAGGGAAAAGGCCGCCAAGGAATAAGTGAAGGGATAACTCGGCCACGAGGGAATAAGGGGAGAGGGTTTACAAACCCCCTTCCAAAGGGCCTTCTGACCGCCAGGGAATAAGGGGAGGGGATAACCTCCCCTTTAATGAGCGGATGGAGATAGCATAGGGTGATATCGCAGGCGGGTGGGTGATAGCATGGGCCAGCAGCTGGGCAATAGCACTACCACAGGTGACGATTGCACCGGTGCGCGATGGCGGGTGGGCAATAGCGTGATGTTGGTGGGCGATGGAGATGGTGGATGGGCAGTGGCGATGGCGATCGCAAATAATAGGCAGTGACGATGACGGTGGGAAGTGGCGATGGCAATGGCAAGGGCATTGGTCTAATTTTTGGTGATATGGTGAATGATGGAATTTTTTAACATAAATTTTTGAAAGAGGCAAGCGATGTGGCGCACGACGATGGGAAATCGATACTGTGACATCAATGAGAATTCAAGAGCGGGATGGAGGGAGAGAAAGAGGTTGGAAGAAATTGGGATGGAAGAATGTTTAGGAGAATGTTGGGTTTTTTGTTTAGGAGAATGTCGGCTCTTTTGTTTGTAGTTTAAATTCAAATCCTCTCGCACTTTTAGTTTATATATCAAATTTGAATCTCCCAAGCAAAGTTTCTCCTAAACTCTCTAGAAATTTGAATCCTTCTCATTTCTATTCTCACTTTCCTCACCTCTTCTTTTCCTAATCTCCTCCTCCCCTAATTCATCGTCGTCGACTTCGATGATCCTAACACATAGAGATTTTATTCTCTCCTCCCGTTTCTTCCCACCCCTTAATCTCCACCACTGCCTATATCCCCTAATCCCCTTTATTCCCACCCTTTAATCCCTAGCCCTTGATCCCCCAATCACCCCCCAAACTTCCATCGCTCCGTCCGAATCTTTGTCTCACAACACGATAGAAGAGAGGGATGTGGCGACGGAAGAAAGGGGGATGGGGTGATGGAAGAGATGGGATGGGTGCGAACAGAAGAGGGGATGAGGGAAGGTTCACTACCCTCCCATTATTCCTTAGCAATCGCGGCTATAAGGGAGGGCGTTAATAAGTTAGGGGGTTATAAGGGAGGGAGGTTAGGTAATGGAAAGGGGGTTATAGGGGAGGAGGGTTAGTTATAAGGGAGGGGGGTTAGTTAAGGGGAAGGGGGTTATAAGGGAGGGGGGCTAGTAAAGTAAGAGGGGTTATAAGGGAGGGGGTTATAGGGAAGGGGGTTAGTAAATTAATTAGTTAAGGGGAGGGGTTATAGGGGAAGAGGCTAGTAAATTAATTAGTTAATGGGGTTAGTAAATTAATTAGTTAAGGGGAGGGGTTATAGGGGAGGGGGTTAGTAAATTAATTAATTAATTAATTACCTAGCTAATTATTTAGTTGTTTAGTTACTTAGTTAATAGTTATTAGTAAATCTAGCGTAAAGTGGAGAGGGAGGTCTAACATTTCATCATTTTATTTTTAATTATTTATCTTAGTTTATAATTTATGTGTTTACATAAATTTTATTTCATTAGTTTGTATATCATTTTTTATTTAAATCAAAATTAATGAATTTAAGATATACTTTTTTTGTATTTTTGAATTTAAGTTTATCTTAGATAAGGTATTTATATTTTTAATTTTTAATTCATTTTACATTAGATGTATATTTAATTTAGTTTAAAATTTTTTGCTATATATATATATATATATGAATATATATGTATATACATATATAGATATATATAAGAGAAAAAAATGAAATATTTTTTTAATGTCTATCATTTCATCATTTTATTTTTAATTATTTTACCTTAGTTCATAATTTATGTGTTTACATACTCTCTATTTCATGAGTTTGTAATTTTTATTTAGTCTTTAATTTTTAATTCATTTTACATTAAATGCATATTTAAAGTATAGCTTTGCTAAATTAAATAAACTTTAAATATACGTAAAAAGAATCAAACATTATATATATATGTATATATGCTATGTGCATGGTCGATTATGCATTATACATCGTTTTTCCCTTAGTGTTATGCACAACCGTCAAAAAACGTGCTCCCAGGTGTGTTATCTGACTTAGTGCTTATGGGATGGGTGCACCACTTTGCATGCGAGTATATAACACCTATGTTAAGGTAGGTGCAAAGTATTGTGCCCATCCAATATGCTTTGCATGGTCGATTCTCCCATTAAATGCCGTTTTTGCCTCAATGTGATGCACATTTGTCAAAAAACACACACATAGGTGTGTTATCAGAACAAGTACTTATTGGATGGGCACACCACATTTCATGCAACTCAATACTAAATTGTTTATACTCTCTTTTAAAATTCTAAATCGTAAAATCACAAATTTAAATTAGAGATTCTATTAGCTAAATGCTTGTATCCTTGTATGACCATCAAAATTTAATAAAATAAAGTAAAAGTAAAATAAAAGAGATTAATTTAATAAAAAGTTGCAACTGATAAGAAAAATAGTCAGAAGAGACTAATATTTTCTATAATTGTTCCACAAGAAGATGGCAATAGATTTCATTCCTAGGATGCAAGTGATATTATGTTGCCAAAGAGAAGTAGTTGCATTTGCTACAATCCATGATAGTGATCCAAATTCCCTTTTTCACTTTCAAAGACTTGGCGAAGATAAGGTTGCATATTGTATCAAAGATTCTTAGTGCACATATTGAGCTAAAGCATAAGTGTGGAGATATGGAAGTACTTGGAGATGTTATGTGTTATAATGTTTTCAATAAATCATTTATTGCATGGGATAGAGATGAGGCTTATCCACCAACACATATCATCAGGAATACAAAGTGAAATTCTTTGGATTTCAGTGTGGGAGATATTTTGCAAATGATATCATTTGCAAATAAGAACATAGCGGAAGGTCAAGTTTTGGGGTTTGAACACTGGGATCAGTGGGGGTCAGTTGGCAAAGATGAGGATTGTGAAAGTTACTAATGAATATGGTATGGATAATAACACGATGTCATTGGATAATCCTATTATGAGGAAGGAAAAAATTTGAGATGGAGCATGAAATTTTTGAAGATTAAAAAGGGACATGTGGTTTTTGATGATAAAGATAGAGTATACTACAATTTCAAAGGACTTAAAGAATATGCCTACAAGCTAAGCTTTGTTCCTTCAGACATGGCTGATTTCAATGAACTCAATTACAGAAGTGACATCTTATCTTAGGAATGGATGAGTTTATTGATACCAAGAAAGATAAAGAATTCAGAACCAATGCCTACTCTGGAGTGGATGAATTTTTGCATATTGAGAAAGGCAAAGGCATAAAAAGTGTTATCTCTTCATAATTAGATGATTTCAATGCAATCTTCAAGTGATGTATTATCTAGAATCGATGAATTCATGCACATCAAGAAAGATAAAGATATCATTTGTGTTGTCTCCTCAAACTTGGATGATTTCAATGCACTTAACTATAGAAGTGATATCTTGTCGGGAGAGGATGATCATGTTCATTGGTACCAATAAAGAAAAAGGTTTTAGAAGTGATGTCTCATCTGGAGTGGATGAATTCATACACATTGTCAAGGAGCGCAAAGAGTTTGAAAGTGTTGGCTTATCAAACATGGACAAAATGGATATTGACTGAAATGGTACAAAGATTAATTCAAGGAAAAGAATGAAATCAACAAAGGACTATTTGGTATTTGACTTTGACAGTGATAAGATAAAGGATGCAACAAACACGGTGACAAATAAATTCATTGGGGAGAAGTGTACAATTTCCAAAACTTGGATGCACAGAAGAAACCAACAAAGTACTATTCCATATTTAACTTTGATTTTAATAAGATGAAGGATGCAACATCCCATGAAAATAAAGTGACAAATAAATTTGATTAGGAGAAGTGTACAAACATATTATTGAAGAAACAGACATACATATGCATGAAAAGAAAGCGAGTCTAGGCAGATGTAGAAAAGCAACCAAAGAGAATAAGAGTATTGAATGAAGATGTATGCTAAAAGCAATGCGATCTACATGTTGCAAGCAAAGTTTTATGCATTCCATTAACTTACTTGACATCAAGGGATGTAGAGAATAGGTGCTTCAAAGAAGAGGGAGCAAAAGAAATGAATACCTACTCACAAGGCTCTCTTGTTTTCTGGTAAATGACACAAAAAAGCCAATTTTTGAACAACAGATAAAGCCTCGTATAAATGGAAAAAGTAGTTGCAATAATGTATATTGCATTACTACAAGATTATCACATGGCACATACTGGGATTTAGCAAACAAAGAGAAGTATGGAGTAAAGTTTAACATTCATGGAAATAGAGGAAGGTCCAAAAAAATAGCCTCAATAGTCTCAGCAACAACAACAATTTTAAAAGACTACATTCATGAAAATGCTTTACCTCAACCCCATCTATCTGAAATGCATCTTTTGATAGGTTTGACAAAAAAAGAAGTGTTTAAATCTATTGGAGAAACACAGAGGCAAAGAGGGCATGATCGACATCTTTTCACAATCTGTATACTCTTTGGAAGAAGAGCTTTGTACATGTTGAAATCCCAAAAAGGCAAAAAATATCAAAGTGCCATGATTGTGATGATCTGAAGTGAGCACTTGAGAGTGCAACATATCCAAAACAAAGAGAATCATACAAAAAAAAAAGAGAATTTCATCATGGACTAGTCTTGGACTAGTTCTGCATTCTAGAATAAAATATGCATTTTGGAAGGAGCAAGCTATTTCTCATCCAAATGAGTACATATGCATTATTGTAGATGGTATGGATCAAAACACAACATTACATCGATTCATAAAGACTCCACCTAAGCTACAAGGAAAATACTTTTTGAAGACACATCTATGTGGAGTGTTAGTGCACGGATTTAAGCTTTTTGCAGACATATGGATTGATTCCTTGCATCTACATGATAGCAATCAAGTTGTAACCTCAGTTATGAAGGCAATTCATAGTGTACATGTAGAAAAATGTCACCTACTAGCAAATTTGAGAATACAAGCAGACAATTGCGGATGAGAGAATAAGAATGTACTCTTTTTTTGCATTTTTCTCAATGCTAATCACTCATTGAACCTTCAATGAGATTGAAGTTGGGTTTTGGTTGGTTGGACACACTCATGAGGATATCGACGATCGGGTTTTTAGCATAGTCTCAAGAGAGCGAAAACACAAGGACATGGAGACGATGGATGACTTGATAAGAAAAATGTGGGAGGCAAGTTTGTGGCCACAAGGAAGGTATGGTATGCTCCATGGTTGAAAGGATGTATGATTGAAAGGGCTTTATTCTACCTCTCGGGGGGGTCACTCATCATATGTAACCCTATCACATGAGTTCAACAGAAGGATATTTTTTATTTCAAAAATTTACAGAAATAAATATACATAAGGGACTATTTAAAATAGTTTTGGAAAAAATTTACAGATTTGTATAGAAAAGGGGTATATTTTATTAATGGAAAATTTACAGATAAGGGATTTTAGAAATAGGCCTTGAACGCACGTGATATAGAGGGTTTATACATAGTGAACCCCCCGAGTTCTACCTTTTATACAAAAAGGTGATGATGCCCTGATTGGTCATAGCGCTGCACACTACTTTTGCTTTTTCTTGAAGGATGAAAAATCAGTGATGCAATGGCAACACTATTCTCCTCGGGGGGGTCACTCATCATATGTAACCCTATCACATGAGTTCAACAGAAGGATTTTTTTTATTTCTAAAATTTACAGAAATAAATATACATAAGGGACTATTTAAAATAGTTTTGGAAAAAATTTACAGATTTGTATAGAAAAGGGGTACATTTTATTAACAAAATTTTTTACAGATAAGGGACTTTAAATATAGGCCTTGAACGCACGTGATATAGAGCGTTTATACATAGTGACCCCCCTGAGCTATTCTCATGAGATACATGGAAACCTAGCGAACCTTACTGTCTCTTAACTTCAATCTCAAGCAAAGAAATGCATCCAGTATGGGCTCCTATAAAAGAATTCAGTGAAAAATCTAAAGGTTAAATAGAAGCCTTAAAATATGTTATTGCATACAAAGAGGAAATGCTTCAACGTAGATTTCCTGATTGGAAGCCCTCTTGGAAGGAACAAATTGCTGTTGTAATTAAGAAGACGTATCAATTCATAAAGGACCTTGAGAAAATGTGAGCAGATGATGCCAAGGCAAAACGACTTTTATTTTGGCCAAATGTTGATAACGACTTGTGCCGATCGTTTAAATGAGTTTGATTTGCTACTCCCACATCCATATTGTGGTCTAAGGAAGAGAGAGTTTATGTCAAAAGTAGACATAGGCATCCACTATTTTGTTGCAGTTCGACCATGGGATGATGAGCATGAGAATGTTAAGTTCTGGGTTGCAAAAGTGGTGGACATGAGCATGGATGACAAGGGAAAAGTTGCAACATTAACAGCACTATGGTATGAGCCAAGGGGTAGGAAGGAGAACCACAATAACAATAAACTATATATTGGCTATTTGAAAAGGGTCCAAAATCGAAACTGCGGACATCTCCATTGCTGAAAAACTATGCCTTGAAAGACTCTTGTAATGATCAAGAATACTTAGCACATCCATTTCAAAAATTGGCACAAGAGATGGATTTCTTTCCAGGAACCATTCCTCCTCATCATCTTCCACTTCAGCCACCATGTTAATGCCTTCAATTGCCAAGGGCTGAACCCTTTTTGGTACACTCCTTGTTGGAACCATTGTCATCTTAAATTTCTTCTTTTCTTTTTTGATGGTCACCCTATCAGCCCTCCAATCCTACTTGATCTTGGCTACTTGAAACCATGGCTTGCCAGAGCATCGAATAAGACTGGTCATCTCCTTCCAATCTTAGGACCACAAAATTGACCATAAACATCAACCACAAACTCCAATCCACTGATTCCTCAAAATTCCCAGAGGTTCGATCCTTCTTTGGTCCACCATATTCACCTGAAAAGGGGTTTTTTCTAATTCATTAAGACGGATTTTCTTGTAAAGGTCTTTGGACAAGATGTTCACACCGACCCACCATCTAACAACACCTATTTCATTAATTTTGGACTAGTGCACTGTCCAAATTCATTTTGTGAGAGAATTTTTGGATAAAGCATTTAAAAAAAAGAGGCTCTTATAAAACAAAGCTTTGAGTCAAAAAGTAAGATTTTAAAAAATCAAATTAGAAAAAATGACGTGACATGTTATTAAAACTAGAGTATATTAAAAAAAGAGGACTTCATGTTGTTAAAAGAGACAAAAAGTAACGTTTTAAAAAATCAAATTAGAAAAAAAACTAGAGTACATTTAAAAAAAAGCATGACACATTTGTACAAGAAGTAGATCATATAACTCAAAGCCATATGGTGTTAAAAACACCTTCCATTAGCTCAGCCTAGAAGATGTCATCTTTGTCTCTCTTGTCTATTACAACTTTACATTAGAGAACTAAAAATTCTTTGTGGAACTGTAGTTTTATTTCTTGTCTATTACAGTTACTTTAGAAAACACATAAGTCTATGGAATTAAATTTCACAGTTACTTTAAATTTCTATGGAATTAAATTTACATCACTTGACTATTAAGTCATTAGAGAGAGCATATGTCCTCAAAAGTGCCTACTATGGCATTGGCTTCATGAAAACAAGCAGACTTTAAACTTGCAGGCCATGCGTAACCAGGGCTAGCATCGCAAATCTCCTCACAGACTCTCCTCACAACTTGTTTCGAATCTTCTCCTAACTTGTAAGCATTCAACAACTCTTCTTTTCTCTCTTGGCTTTCCTCATCTTCACCATTTTTTCAATACAGCTTCTAGCCACCGCCATATCTTGTACGAAAATTTAACTCGTTCGCATAAGAAGTACGTGATTAAAAGAAGCGAAAAAGAAAGCTAAGGATATTCACCTCTTTTGCTAAGTTCAAATCAAGCAGCCATGTGCGTAACATATCCTCCTCGAATGATTTCCCCTTCATTGGTCCATGCAAAAGAGATCTAAGATAGAATTTGAGTTCAGTAAATGAAGTCGGGTAGTAAGTAGTCATTGTCTTAGACGGAAAGTGGGAGAAGGAGAGTGAGGGAGCGATAGTGAGGGATGCACAGTGAGCTACCCCTCCTTCAAGAGTGATAGAAAGTGAGGGAAGACGTAAAGTGTAATCAGAAGGACTAGGATGTAAGAAATAAGAGTGTTTGTGGAAGGACTATGATGGAAGATTACAAGTGCACTAAGGCACGATGTGTTTGCCAGTGAGTTGCCCCTCCTTCAAGAGTGATAGAAAGTGAGGGAAGACATAAAGTGTAATCAGAAGGACTAGGATGTAAGAAATAAGAGAGTGTTTGTGGAAGGACTACGATGGAAGATTACAAGTGCACTAAGGCACGATGTGTTCGCTATGATAAGGATAAGGGTTGGAATAAAGTGAGAGAAGCATTGGAAATGCTCTACTTTAAGTGAGTGGAGACTGTCCAACTGAATAAAATTTTGCAGAGCATTGGGAATTGATACTTTGCCATGAAATAGGTTATATTTCCTAATAATCACATCATCACACATTCGTATCATAAAATTGTGTGCATGAAATAAATATATAAATATCATGACTAAATGCCACTTAAGTAATAAGTCAGAAATTGGTGTATAATCAACAAAAACTACATCATGATTCATACATTGCAACAAATAAATGTCAACCATAATATTCATGTAGTAAACAACATCATGAGAATATGCTCCTCATGCATATATACAAACACAACATCATACATGCATCACAACTCTTCTGATGCTTCTAGTGGAGACTGTGCCAACTCTTCTGATGCTTCCAATGGAGGCTGTGGTGCTCTAGATGTATCCTCAGTCTCTACTTCTTCTCTGTTGTATGTAGTGCTTTCGGAGTAGACTCAGTATCCTCTTCCTTAAATGCAAGCAGAGGCTATGGCAACTCTTCTGATGCTTCCAGTGGAGGCTGTGGTGTTGTAGGTGTACACTGAGTCTCTACTTTTTCTGTAGTGTGCAGTGCTTTCATAGTAGACTCAGTCTCCTCTTCCTTTAATGCAAGCTCTGATATTGCTTTAGTTGCACGTTGTATTCTAATGGCAGCAATTAGGTCTCGAATGATTTCAGCCCTAAACAATTGTATATCCTCCTCTGAATAGTTGAGCTCCAAAGAGTCTTCCAATGAGATTTGTGGCTTAAGTGAGAAAATTTCTTTGAAAATCAACATGCAGTTGTAGGCAACTCTCCACCCACAACTATGCCCATCTTTCTGCTCTACTACTAAACGCTTTTGGAAGTCTAGCGAGTCTTTGTACTGTCCTGTTTCTCTGATAGCAGATACCAACTTCTCAATCGACCTGCTCATCATGACATATTAAAAAAACTTAGTGTGTCTATTACATAAGGTACGTAATATAGAAGTAACAACAGATTAATATTACGTTTGCACTAAGCCATGAAAGCCTGCAATCGAGTTAACAAACCAACAATAGTTGTCTTCAAGGTCCCAAACCACCAGACTCCAATGTTCCCTACACTAATAATTAAGAACCATTCTTATTTAACACAATGTTGGTAGTATAAGATGAAAACAAAGGTTGCCATGATACTTACATCTCGTGATATGCCATAAATAGGACTCACATGCCATGTAAATGTAAAGGTTGTAGCATTTAGAGACATTAGCTATCGTCTTTCTGCTATCGCTAAGTAGAGGATAAAGGAGGGAATCCAACATATACACACGTTTTTGTATGGCTCTACCAAATCGTGAGATAACTATACTGCACCAACAAATAAATGAATATTAGCTTATTAGATTTAATCAAAATATTGAATTATCAAGCAGAGAAAAAAGTTTGTATCAAATCTGAGAATGGCCATCATAACGTTGTTATTGACCTCATTTGAAGCTCTAGAGAGGATTGAAATCTCCTCTCCCCCAAATTCAAGATACTGAGGTCTATGTTGAATCATAACCCTAACATTAAAAGAGCTTCCCAATTCTTCCAATAATTCCATGTTTGTAGAGTTGTCTTCTATCCCCTTTGACTCTTTGACGGCATTCATTTCGCACTCCTCTGAGCCATTATCTATTTGCCTTGTGGGAGGGTCCATAATGTCGCCCTTAATGATTGCTCAAATGGTACATGTTATAAATGAATAGAGATGCAAATCCGTATATGTTGACAATGTGGTGTCATTTTGTATCTCAAAAATTTGACCAAGTACCAAAAAGCAATTGTAGCCCATCCTCCATCCACAATTATAGATGTGGCTATTCTCTTGATGTGATACCTGACATGTTATATACTCTATTTGTTGTGCCAAGTCACATTGCCGCATTACTATGTCGATAGCACCTACTAACTTTCGAGCTGATCTGCACATCAAAACATATAACAATAGTGAATATGTGCATTGCATATCAATCTACATGTCAAGAAGTGACAACAAGTGTAGTCTATACTTACTCTAATGCAGTGCCATGGACGGATGTCATTGAGTTGGCAAAGAAGCACTTCTTCGCAAAGATGTCCACGACTACCAAACTCCAATGTGAGCTGCATTATCAATAAAGAATAATTACTGTGTTTGAGACAATTCTAGCAATGCAATAGAAAAAACAAGTAGTGTTTGATGCTTACTTCTCATAATATGCTGTAAAAATAACTCATGCCTCATTCATAGGAACGTGCTTCAACCACTTGCAAACATCCTCTATGGTTTCTTCTTTGTTGCTAAGCACTTTTGAAATATGAGGATTGAGCATATATGAAACGCTTTGTATATTTTGCGAAAAATTTGCTATAACATTACTATATTTAAAAAAAAAGTATTAGCTTCTTGGGTTTAATCAAAATAAGCAAAGTATAAAGTCAAGGAAAAGGCTGCATCAAACCTGAGGATGGTTGTAATGACTTTGACATTGACCTCTTTCTTAGGATTCAAGAGGATTGAAATCTCTTCTTCACCAAATTCAAAAAAATGAGGTGGTTGTCGAATGAACAACATAGCGGTGAATGAACTTGCAATCTGCTCCAATAGATTCACATTTTCATGACTCATCTTATTGAGAGACTAGTCTACATCGTATTCTTCTTCACTTGTATGTCTTCTACATCCTCCTTTTGCTATAAAAATATAAAAAAGTTATGTGATGTACACATCCCAAATAAAGGCTTAAACAAGCAGATAAGGTTTCATACATGCTTTCATTAGAGTGAGTCTCTCCTCCGCTTGGAGCAAAAATTTAAAAAGTAAGGTTTCGTACATGCTTTCATTAGAGTGAGTCTCTCCTCCTCTTGGAGGAAAAATTTAAAAAGTTATGAGATTTACACATCCCAAATAAAAATAAAGGTTTAAATAATCATAGAAGTATAAAGATAGCATGCTTTCATTAGACTCAGTCTCTTCTCCTCTTGGAGGAAAATATAAAAAAATTATGAGATTTACACATCCCAATTAAAGGCTTGAACAAGCATACAAGTATAAAGATAAGGTTTTATACATGCTACAATGTAGTCATATTTTCAGGTTGTTTCCCAATGGCAGCAATTAGACGCTGAATACTCTCAGCCCAAAATGCTAGCAGATCGGCTTCTGTATATGATTCCATTTTGACTGGTAACTCCAAATCGAAAATCTTTTTAAGAAGCAACATGCAATTGTAGGCAACTCTCCACCCACAGCTGTGCCCATCTTTTTTCTCCACTGGCAGATGTCTTTTGAATTCTACTTGATCTTGTTGCTCTGTGGTTGTTCTGACAGCAGATACTAGCCGATATGCAGCACTGTCCATCATGACATATTAAATATATTAATATGTCATGATCATAAGATACAAAATAAGAAAGTATCAAAAATATTAAGAGAATAATTACCTTGGGGAGTTGGCATGATAGCCTTCCATTGAATTCACAAACCACAAATGGTTGAGTTCAAGGTCCCAGACGATCAGACTCCAATGTGAGCTACACGACCAGAATAAAAATGATTATTATTTTACACAAACTTGCCAAAGAAATAGTAAAAATAAGGTTAGAGTTGATACTTACGCCTCATGATAAGGCATAAAGATGACTCGCACCCCATCTAAATTCAAAGGGCTTAACCAGGTGGTACAAACATCTTCTATATAGTCTTTTGAGGAGAGCTAAGAATAGAAGAAAGGAGAGCATCGAGCATGTAGACACGATGCTGCACTACACTAGGAAGCTGAGAAATAACTACACTGCACCAAGAAATAAACAAACATTAGCTCATAGAATTGATTTGCATTCTGCACTAGAAAACTGATATATAACGACACTGTAAATAAATAAACAAATGTTAGCTCATTGAAGTAGCAACAAATAAACAAACATTACCTGAGAATGGCCAAGATAACATTGTCATTAACCTCTTTTAAAGGATTGGAGAGAATTGAAACCTCCTCTCTACCAAAGCTCAAATACTGAGGTTCTCGTTTCAAAATGATCCTAACTTCAAATGAGCTCTCCATTTTATCCAATGCAGCTAAATTTGTAGAATGGGTCTCTGTCATAGCTTGTATTCTATGTTTGGGGTCATTCTGCTTTTCCATGGTGTCTTTAAAGCTCTTGTGCTCATGGGATTCTTCAATCAAATTTAGAGGTGGTTGCATTGTTGAAGTAGAAGGGAGTGCCTCCATATTGACTTCATCCATTTCTTCTCCCTCTATTGCCTGTAAACAAATATGAGAGATTAGATTCATTATCTTTAAATTTAAATCTTATTTAAAAAATTGTATTTAGTTGAGAAATAGAGAGTTCATACCGCTAAGTATTGTCATAGTGGCCTTTTTTCATAACCCTGCAAGCCATAATTATCAAAGAAGGCATCATCATGTTTGTCTTCATCCACCAACCTCTCTCTGAATAGGTCATGTAAGTCCATCTTTTCATCATCATCAACTGGGACATTATAATCTTTAAGGTAATCATCCATGTCATCAGTGTCCTTGTGGTCTATCTCCTTTTCATAGCCTGTGGTTAGATCTGCTTGAAGCTGAAAATAAGCCATGAAATGCTTATTTTCAATAATATTTGTGGAGTTGCCTTTTCTGAGGAGATCCTCAAATAAATATCCCATCCTACACAAGGTGACCTCCCAACCTGCCGGTAGCAAATTCTCCATCATGGTAAGCAAGAGACTCCCACTTTTTGCAGGACTTCCATAGTTGTTTTTTTGATAATGTATGGACCTGGGAATATCTTGCTCTTCTAGCATCAATCTCAAATTATTTGAATTCCCTCTTATGTTCTTTTGTAAGGAGTGATCAGGGTGTTGGAACACTGAAAGGAAAGAGTAGAGTGGACACAAAATCAGAATACTTGCATATAGAATGAAGAAGAAAGAGGTCCTTAAGTAGGCACCTCATACAAGGTCACTGACATCACTGATGACCTCAAAGCTCCACAATCATCTCCTCAATCTGCTCCTAGATTCACTCAATCATCCTATGTGGCTTTTCCACCACCTAACTGTGCTTGTGGGCACCTAACTGTGCCTCTAGCACTCACACATAGAAACATAAGGTGTGCCTGAGGCATACACCTTGAGATATCCCAACAAACCCCCCCTCAAGGAAATGCCTCAGGCTATGTCATGGATACATTTAGTCTCATAGTTTCTCATGCCATCTCATGGTGGTCAAGGATTAATCTATGGCTAGGTTCTCATGCTAGCAAGGGTTCCCTTGGGTGTAAGGTAAACAAAAGGGATACAAAAAGACCTTCCAATGGTTATCTCCCCTGCATGTACATGCACACAATGTCTGCAGGAGGTACCATGGAACATACACATGGCCTACATCATAAGGTGACCAGAGGTGTTTACAAAACACACAAAACAAAATAGTTTATTTTCATTCATTTTGGAGGACTATCCAGGCTGAGTACCTTGACATAAAAAGAGAGATCTGGAGCATACATAGAGATGATTTAAAATGCATAATCTTCATGGGATGCCTCATCTTGTGGAGACAAATTCACTGTAAGTAGATTTGCATTTTCTGTCTTTGCTTTGTCTCTGCAAAACTTCTCACTATGGTTGTTTTTGCCACAGTGCTTGCATGGATTAACTTTGAAGCAGTCCTTTGAAAGGTGATTTGTCTTTCCACAGTGATTGCAAGGAGAATACTTGCCCTTCTGGAATTTCATAACATAAGCAGTGTCATTGCCTTTCCTTAGCTCCATATGTCTTTCTTCTTCTTGGAGAGCTGAGATAATGCCTTCAAGGATTGGATTGGGAAGATTCTTCAAAGTGCTAACAATGTGATCAAAACTTTCAGGCATACTCTTAAGTAGCACTGCCATAGCATCATCAGGTGTGATAGGAGAGTTAATAGAAGTCATAAGACTCCGCATATAGTTGACATGAGCAGCTAAAGTAGTATCACTTGCCATCTTTAATTCAAAGAAAGAGATTTTAAGTGATAGTTTAGATATGTGAGAGCTTGCACCAAAAATCAAGTCTAGCTTCTGCCATGCTTCCGATGGAGACTCCAAGTCAGATATATGATGTATGTAATCATCACCCAAAGCTAAAGCAATTATACCATATGCTTTTTCTTCTCTTACTGGATCCCTTGCCGGTCATGTCGGAGTTGAAGATTGTCCAGCATTTGAGGCCGTAGAAGAAGCGGTAGGAGGAGGTTTGACAAGTCCCCATAAGTTCTCCCGCATCAATGCAAATTTTACCTTCATTTGCCATGTATGGAAGCCCTTTCCATTGAACTTCTCAAGATTATATAAGGTAGCCATGAGAGGGTCTAACCCAGATATTGGGCAGTGTCTATCTCTCTTACAAGGCAAAAAGAACTAAAATACTTCCAAAGTATAGGCAGTTGATGTAGCAAATAGTAGTGACTAGTTTTCAAACAATGATGCTACTTTTTGCATGCTTCATAGAAGTGGATGAAATAAAAACTTTCCAATCACAACCAGGTCTAGCAAGTCAAAACAAAACTGAAGCAACACTTGTAGTGAAGTTATTGAAAACTTCAAAAGACCAGAAATGCTAGAGTAGCATTTTATGTAGCATCATTTTCAAAAGTATGTCAAAACTATCAAAACTAGAGAGCTGAACTTGGAGGGCTCATATCACACTCTTCAAAGCAAAAGAAAGGGGGCTTTCTGAGGCAAAAGAAAGCTGGTATACCACAGTAGATCCTCTGGAAAGAAGAGGCGAAAATATGCGTCAGGTCGCCTTCACCTTCTTGAACAAAGTCGACTGGTTTTTCTTTGTTTTCTCCTTCAATATGCAGCCATTGCTGCTCAGATTTCAGCACAAGGTAGATCTAGGTATGGGGAAGCTTGCCCTGAAAGGAATTAGACAAAGACAGAGCAGGCACAGAGAAATCGCAGGAAGAAGAAGCGATGATTTTCGTGCAATGGCGACCAGCAGAGCGCATATTTCGTCAATTCCTTCCAGCCCAAAATTTGCCCCAACAAGAGGGATCTCCAGCAGAAAGGGCATGGGAAATGGGTGAGAATCAGAGGAGAACAAGCTCAAGCAAATTTTTGGAAGAAGAGGGAGAGATGGTGAAGAAGAAGAAGAGGAAGAAGATGATGATGTGGCAGAAATGGGCTCAAGGGGGATCAAATGGCTCTAATACTATGTTGGAACACTGAAAGGAAAGAGTAGAGTGGACACAAAATTAGAATACTTGCATATAGAATGAAGAAGAAAGAGGTCCTTAAGTAGGCACCTCATACAAGGTCACTGACATCACTGATGACCTCAAAGCTCCACAATCATCTCCTCAATCTACTCCTAGATTCACTCAATCATCCTATGTGGCTTTTCCACCACCTAACTGTGCTTGTGGGCACCTAACTGTGCCTCTAGCACTCACACATAGAAACATAAGGTGTGCCTGAGGCATACACCTTGAGATATCCCAACAAACCCTTTTGGGACTCCGCATACACAAAAAGAATGATTCAAGAGATTGAATCGCTATGCCACATTCTCTCTTGCCTCTCTTTGCTGCATAAACACCACTATAGATCTTCAAATCTCATGAATATGTGTAAAGAAAGAGGGAGGGAGATAGGAGACTCAAGTTCAGCTTTCTTCACAACACACAAAAGAGAGTGGACACAAGGTTGGAGGGTGAAGCCTTTCTTCACTTTTGCACACAACAACAATACAATAGAAGAGGGAAATACCCTATATGTCAAAACCTAGAATACGTGGTTCATATGTGAACCCAAACAAAACATACCTGGTAGTCTAACTACACCACGAGTACAACTAACATAGGCGGTGACATAAATGATAGTCATCCAGGAGATATGTCGGGGATAGAGCTTGATATCTCAACACTCCCCCTCAAGCTCAAATCCATCTCACGTACACCAAGCAAGCTCCTAAATCTGCGAAGCTTCTCAGTACCCAATGCCTTCGTAAAGATATCAGCCACCTGCTCCTCAATGCTGACATAGACAAGATCAATCTCACCAGCTAGAACCTTCTCTCTCACAAAGTGATAATGCACCTCAATGTGCTTCGTTCTAGCATGATAAACTGGGTTATTAGCAAGCATGATGCTGCTGATGTTGTCACAATGAATGACAACTGCTGCATGAACTGACTGTCCCATATCTGCAAGTAGCTTCCGTAACCAAGCTACCTCACATGCAGCCATTGCTGCACCCCTGTACTCAGCCTCTGTGCTCGACAAGGCAACTGTTGGCTGCTTCTTGCTGCTCCAACTGATGGCACCACTCCCAAGGGAAAACATAAAACCACTAGTAGATCTCCTGTCTGAGACACTACCAGCCCAGTCAGCATCTGTGTATCCATGTACCTGTAATGCACACCCAGCTTCATAAAACAGTCCATAATGCAATGTGGACTTCACATACCACAGTATGCGCCTAGCCGCATCCAAATGTGGCTTCCTTGGTGCCTGCATAAACTGACTCACCAGCCCCACAGCATAGCTCAAATCTGGTCTGGTTATAGTCATGTAAATCAAGCTACCTACTATGCGCCTGTACATAGTAATATCTTCAAGAAGCTCACCTGACTCTGCATTGAGCTTCACATTCTGCTCCAATGGAACAGAGATAGGCTTACAGCCTGTCATCCCATATTTGGACAGCATGTCCAAACCGTATTGCCTTTGCAACAGCCATATCCCACTCGGGGATCTAATAACCTCAATGCCCAAGAAGTAACGCAGCTCTCCCAAATCCTTCATCTCAAATTTCTGCTTCAACAGCAGCTTCACTTCATTAATGTCTGCATCACTATCACCTGTAATAATCAAGTCATCAACATAGATGACTATAAGCACAATCCCTCTGTTTGTCCTTTTCACATAAAGTGAAAAATCTGAATTGGAAATCTGAAATCCAATAGTGACAAGATATTGCCCTATCTTGTCTGACCATGCCCTCGGCGCCTGTTTTAAGCCATACAAGGCTTTGCGCAACCTGCATACAAAGTCGGGGTGTGAGTTATCCTCATAACCTTCTGGCTGCATCATATAAACCTCTTCCTGCAAATCACCATGCAAGAAGGCATTTTTCACATCCATCTGATGCAAAGACCATCCCTTTGCAGCAGCCATAGCAATTACTGCTCTCACGGTTGCCATCCTTGCAACTGGGCTGAAAGTTTCCTCATAGTCAATTCCATATGTCTGTGCAAAACCTTTGGCAACCAATCTTGCCTTGTACCTGCTAACAGACCCATCAGCATTGTGCTTTACTTTGTAAACCCACTTGCAGCCAATAGCCTTCTTATCATGAGGCAAAGGCATCAAATCCCAAGTGTGGTTTGCATCCAAGGCAGCCATCTCTTCATCCATAGCTGCTTCCCAATTTTTATGCCCTGCTGCATCCTCAAAACATGTGGGCTCTGGCTCCTCTAGAACCTTGACCATATAAGCATAGTGATGTGTTGTATACCCATCATATCTCAGCCTGTCAACTGGATACTTAATACGAGTGGACCTCCGTACAACTGGATCAGTTGCAGGCGTCTTTAAATCATGCCTGCTTTTCCTTGCACCAGGTGTAACAACTGAAGGAATCCCAAGTTCCTCATCAAGGCTCATTTCAGAGCCGCTTGACTCTCCATCAACATGAGAGCTACCAGCAGACACATCAAATACTGGAGCATGGTCCACTTTTTCTTTTCCCTTATGTGATACCTGCACAACACTATCAGGACTGCCATGTGACGATTCACTAGATCTCAATCTCCCTGTCCATGCATTAGATCCACTAGTAGAGGACTCTCTGGGTCCACTCAAGGCTTGAGATTGCTGCTCTGCATTTATTGCAGCATTCCCATTTCCTGCATCTGCATCTCCTACCATAACAGTTGGTGCATACCAGCTGCTCATTTCATCAAAAACAACATCTCTGCTCACTTGCATTTTGCGGGTGGAAGGGTTATAACAGCGATACCCTTTCTGGTGCTGAGCATATCCAATAAAGATGCATTTTTCTGCCTTTGGATCCAGCTTTGTTCTCTTCTCATCAGGAACATGAACATAAGCTATGCAACCAAATACCTTCAAGTGAGAAATATCTGGTTTTTGGCCTGTATACATTTCTTCAGGCGTCATGCCATGGACAGCTGTAGTGGGGGTTCTGTTCATAATATAAACAGCAGTTGCTACTGCTTCAGCCCAAAAATAATCAGGCATGTTTTTCTCATTTAGGATCACCCGTCCTACTTCTGCAATATGCCTGTTCTTCCTTTCTGCAACCCCATTCTGCTGAGGGGTAGACCTGCATGAGTACTTCCTTTGAATTCCCTGTTCTTTCAGATATTCACAAAATTCTTCTGAAATGTACTCTCCCCCTCCATCATATCTTAGCACTTTAATATGCACACCTTTCTCTTTTTCAACCATGGCCTTAAAAGCCTTGAAATGGCTGAACACTTCACTTTTGTGCTTCATAAAATAAATCCACACCTTCCTTGTGTAGTCATCAATAAACGTCACATAATAATGGCATCCACCAATAGAAGCAGCTTTGGTTGTCCAAACATCTGAATGGATCACTTCCAAAGGTCTTCTGCTCACCTTAGCATTTTTAGGAAATGCATGTCTGGCCTGCTTACCCATTTGGCATGCTTCACATACCTTTTGCATTCCCTCAACTCTGAATTTAGGCAAACCTGCAACAATGTTTTTCGTTTGCATAGATTTCAGCCTTTGTATATTCACGTGCCCAATGCGCTTGTGCCATATCTCAATATCTGCAATGACACCTCTCCCATGCGCAAACATAGCAGCTTTCACCTCAGGCATATCAACATCCAAGGTGAACATTCTACCATTTTTGTTGCCTTTTGCAACCAAGCGGCACTTATTTTTCAGGTCCTCAACAAAGCATCCATCAGGATTAAATCTAACCTGCAGACCTTGCTCAACCATCTGGCCAACTGAAACCAGGTTCTTAGTGATTTTTGGAACATGAAGTACATCTGCCAAGTACTTCGTTTTGCCATCCTGCATAGCCAATGGCACTTTACCAACCTGCGTAATTGGGTGCGCAGTATCATCACCTGTTTCAACATAACCTGGCTTATCCAAATTTCTAACATCATGAAACCACTCACCATGACTGGTCATGTGGTTAGAGGCACCTGAATCAACATACCAAACATCATTGCAAGCTGCAGCATCTCCTGACATGGAGTTAACCATATGTTGCATCACAAAAAGGTGCTCATTTTTGTCATCACCATGCCCACTTGATGATGCATAGTTGCTTTGCTGCAACTTCCCACTTTTGATGTCATTCTGCTTTTTATAGCATGTATTCTCCTTGTGTCCAGGCTTTCCACAATAATAGCATTCTGTGCTGCTATTTACTTGCTGGTTCCTTTGCCATGAACCACGGCCTCTTTGGCTCCCCCTGCCTCTAGAACTACCACGTCCTCCTCCATAGGACTGGTTTTCCTGTTGTTGCTGTTGGTTCTGATTTCCTGCACGGCCACCAAAACGGCCTCTTCCTCTACCTCTGCCTCTACCTGTATTCGAGTAGAAAGCAGTCTCTTGAGAAGTTGAGGTGGCTGAACCACCATTCCTTTGCTCTTCACTCAGCAAGAGAGCAATAAGTTCCTGAAAATCAGGAAATGTTTCACGGACTCCAATGGATGTCCGAAACTGTGCATAATCTTTCCCAAGACCATTCAAGGTCACGGACACTAAGTCCTCATCATCAACAGGTGCTCCAATGGAGGCAAGAGAATCTGCAAGGCCTTTCACCTTCAAGGAATACTCATTTATATTCAGATTTTTCCTTTGCACATTGTGCAACTCCTGCTTTAGCTGCATCTTTCGTGCTTTGGTATTTGTGCTATACAGCTTCACCAATGTATCCCATGCTTCCTTAGGCGTCTCTACATCCTGTATATGCACAATCATAGAATCTGAAATGCTAACAGATAGCCAATACAGGCATTTTCTGGCTTTTTCATGCCATTCTTTAAAGGCCTTCAATTCAGCAAGAGTGGGAGCAGTACCCAAAACTGGTTCTGCAGTTTCACCACTGATGTAATCCCAAACTCCCTTTCCCATAAGGAAGTTTGTCATCCTGAACTTCCATGCTTGGAAGTTGTTCTTGTCAAGCTTCTCACTGACAATGGTAGACAGATTCTCAGACATTTTACAAATCACAAATTGCAATAGCAACCTGTAAACACAGCAAATGCCTCACAAGGGCAAATAGCAAAACTTCTGCAAAAAGCCTCACAGGGGCAGATCTGCAACACTGACGAAAGTGGTATTTCACCACACAGTCACTTCCTCGTGACGATTTTGCATCAACAGGCAACAGGCATGAATCTGCAACTCCCAATATCTCTGCACATAGGCACACGATGCAATTTCTGTGGCACCTTTCCACCGACTAGCCGCGCGGTGGTCGCACAGCAAAAACAGGGCCTTTTTCTGAGTGCCTGCGAAGAACTTCTGCCTTCAAAACGGGCCCCGAAACGGCCTCAAATCATATACTGCGCTCTCGCCGCACCGCGAAGGGCCTCTCAATCTGAAGCAGTGCACTCCTGCACTTCTGGCTGTGCTACCTGCAGAGATTTGCTCCCAAACTCGAAATAGGAAAGCTACACTGGTCCTCTTACCAGGACACCACAAACTTGGCTAGCTTTCTTGAGCTCCTTACCACAAACAAGGCTCTGATACCATGTAAAGAAAGAGGGAGGGAGATAGGAGACTCAAGTTCAGCTTTCTTCACAACACACAAAAGAGAGTGGACACAAGGTTGGAGGGTGAAGCCTTTCTTCACTTTTGCACACAACAACAATACAATAGAAGAGGGAAATACCCTATATGTCAAAACCTAGAATACGTGGTTCATATGTGAACCCAAACAAAACATACGTGGTAGTCTAACTACACCACGAGTACAACTAACATAGGCGGTGACATAAATGATAGTCATCCAGGAGATATGTCGGGGATAGAGCTTGATATCTCAACAATATGCTCGCTCTAGAGTAACCTGCATGGCTTCTTTGTCTTTTTTATCAACAAAAATTACAATGTTGCAAATTGCCACTTTGCTAATGGTGGTATATACTATTCTATCAATGAACTTATGGATACCATCGCTAGAAACTTCATTGATAAAGAATAGTTGTGGCTTATCCCATGGTGACTCATTCTTGAAGAAGTCATCTTCTGAGACTCCCGTGAAGTTCACAAGCTTTCCAGACTCTGCCGTAACCTCTACATTGAATTGAAAGCTTTGGTGCATATCTGTCGGCATCCTTATCTCGCTGATTAATCTTTCCACGTATGCAACCACTTGTTGTGGGATTTCTTTTCTCATATAAGAGGTTACTATTTCTGACCCATCTTCATCCTTTTTAATCCACCTGTTTCCCCATAGCTTTACCTTGGGTGTTGACAAAGAAGCTATATGCTTCACCACATTATAGTCAATGTTACAATGAGTAAGTGGAATTTGTTTCTCTGACAGCAAATACTTAATGGCACTATGCACTGCATCACGCCTCACCTGTACATTGATGCATTCTTCCATGCAGTGGTCTTTGTCTTTTTTTCCAAAAAACCATTCTTTCTTTAAAATTTTTTGTGCTGCCATGGATGCATACTTGTCAGGGAAGTACTTTATAGGCCTCCACATCCTTGCCGTCAACTCCTTCTTATCCATTACCTTTGACTTTCCGGAGATAAACAAAGGAGCTTCATAGGTCAACTATCCACGCTCACAAGCAACGCACGTTTCAAGCATCTCATTGAACACTTCAACAAGACGAAATATGATAGAAGTGTAGTCAGCATATTTGTCCCTCACCACCTTGAGGCTTGTCATACTTTCTTCTCGCTCTTGAGTTCCCCTAGGCACAAAGTATAGAAGTTTGTGAGTGTGTCGGCGTCTGCTTTTGTGACCTTTTGCTTCAAATCAAGATTTGGAGAACCAAATGTTATCCATATAACCCTTGCCTTCTGTAAGACCTCTGATGTTGAGGATATCTTATGCTTTCCATGGACATAATGATTAAGTCTTTCAGACTCAATCAAATACTTGATCTCATGCTTGAATATACAGATTGTTGCAGGATAATAATGGAATGAACTTATCTTTGCAAATTGTTTTGAAGTGAGTCTTTTGACCTCCTTTGCTTCCTTTGCGATCTGATTACAAGCATAAGCCCAATGTTGACCATCAATGGGCTAGAATCTACAATGAAGGAGGAATTCCTTCTTTGCTTCCTTTAGCATATTCTCACCTTGTGCCTCTTCACCTTGTTCATGTGGAATATTTTTAAGAGTGTCTTTAAAGAATCGACTGAAGGTTTCCTCGAAATGTGTAGGCCCTGTAAATGTTATTTGATCTAGAAAACTATTTTTGATTGGACAAAACATTATTGGGCACAAGACCACATTGCTTGCCACAGGGTTCTTACCATCTCTCAAAGCCTCGTATATTTGCAGTGCATAGGATATATCAAGGCTTCGGCTATTAGTAAAGACAGCTGCAGCTTCCACATCTTTGGCATTCACAAACCACGTCCTTTGACCCCAAATATATCCCACATCATCATCTGTAACTGCTTCATTAAGATGCAGATTAAGATTTTTGATTGATGTGAGTTCATCCTGATCATCTTCAGCCTCGAGTTCTGAGTCTTCTTCATCTTTCTCTTCTTTTAACCGTTTTTCATCCACATTATCTCTCTCTACAGTGGGACGATGCCTTTTTTTATTGCTTGGAACTGTGGCTCTTGCAGTACTAGCCTTTTGCATGTCACGTCGTGGTTTGCTAGCAAGATCTTCTAGCATAACTGTAGTGGATCAACCTTGATCTTCTTCAATTTTTTTTAATTCCCGTGCACTCAAGGCTTGTGTTTCATCATCCTTAGTTACATCCACCATTTCTTGCTCTAGAAGTTTGTGCTCATGTTCTACACATTTGTGATAGTGTGCCTGTTCTTCTTGTCCCTGCATCAAAGTCTGATCTTTTTGATCTCCTTCATGTGAAGATCCTTGAATATGAGGAGCATATTGTGCATCCTGAAAGTACTCAAACATTATCTTTGCATGCATCCTTTTTGCCACCACACTAGAAAATTGCTCCCAAGTATATGAAAGAGCCTGCAATGCACTTTGTAGCTCTGGAAACTTTGATGGTTGAGGAGGCATCACAAAGGTCTTTGAGTCTCTCCTTGACACAACAAAATGAAGACCACCAACTTCAGGATCTGAACTCTTTGTAAAAATATCCATAAAAGTCTCTTTTGGCTCTATCATTATGCCTACTACAAGGCTTAAAGTCATACCTTTTTTGAAGAAAGTAGCATCCCATGGATCTTCAACACCATTGAACTCCCTTTTTGACATAAGTAGAAAGAGTCTCTTTTCCTTTTGATGAAGAAACCAAGCTCTTCTGCCCATGTGATATCGAGTCCACCTATTAAAGCCATTGGGGCTATATTCCTTTCCTTTCAAATTCAAAGTGATATCAAAAATCCATTCTCTAATCTCAGAGTCATTTAAGGTAGCCACCACATTAGTTGATTGCTCCATAATCCTACAAGAAAAGATAATGAAGAATTTAGATACATACAAGTAAAGTACAATATACAACGCTTGATACAATAAATGTGGGAAATAGCCCAAAAGGCTTTACAAGGCTTCATATAGCAATAAATGTGGGAAATAGCCTAGAAGGCTTTACAAGGCTTAAATATTTGTACAAATGTAAAAAAATTAGCCAATAAAGCTTTATAATAATATAAAATGTCATCTAGTGATAAAGCTTCAATCTTCGTGAAGACATGTAATCTGTCCATCCATTGATTTGCCCTCTGGTCATAAAGCTTCAATCTTCGTGATGACATGTAATTTGTCCATCCATTGATATCTGTGCACTGATACCCAACTGATGCAATCTACCCACTAAAAACTATTCCACTGATATCCACTTATGCAGCCCACATGATATCCACTTATGCAGCCCACTGATGCTCGTTAAATAGTGAATGGTTGGGATGGTCGGGTTTATTACAAGGCGCTTCATATGAGAATAAATGTAAAAAATAGCATAGAAGGCTTTACAAGGTTTTTTATGACAATAAATGAGCTTAAATATTTATACAAATGCAATAAAAATAACCAATAATCATCAAGCTCCAATATGTCCCATGACATGTAATCTGTCCACTGATATATGTAATCTGTCCACTAATATCTGCTCATGCAATCTGCCCACTGATAAACTTCTTGGTAAATGGTAAAAGGTCTTATTTAATAGCATGTTATGAGTGTTAAACCGCATATGAGCGAAGGGACTGACAACGATTAGGAACTAGTTAGAAAAACTTGAGCATGGCTTCGATCGGCAACTTGGAGAATTGTCTCTCCTCTAAGGCAATCTAATCTATGCTAAACTATGCTAAACCAACCGTCGAATCAAAGAAAAGCAATAAATAATTTCTTTTTTTGTGTTTATTTTAATGTGCTGGGGTTTAAGAGGCTTAGATATGCAAAAGAAGGGGTTTTGATGTAGAGGCTAAACCTACATGTGAGAGAAATGAAGAACAAGTATCTAAAGAAAAGTTAACATTTTTCAATTTAAAAGATGAATATATATATAAATATTATCTCACCTTGAAAACAAACCATAAATTCACTCTTTTATAATTTTTTAAAAGTATAATATAAAACATGTAAATATATAAAACTCTCTTTACTTTCTCTCTCTCTCTCTCGACTCCTAAATCTCTCTGTAGCCATAGTCAAGACACCTCATTCTCTCTCTTAATCTCTCTCTCTCTCTCTTAGACAACTCTTATGTGTTTCCCTCTGTGTCCTCATCTCACTCATTCTCTTTCTTAGTTTATCTCAAGTCTCTCTTTCTCTCCCTCCCATGGCGGCTAAGATTTTTCATTCTCTCTCTTTATCTCTCTCTCCCTCTCTAGGATTTGTAATTATTTCTCTCTCTCTCTCTCCATCTCTCTCCTCTCTCTCTCTCTCTCCTCTTCTCTCTCTCTACCTCTCTCTCTCTCTCTCTCTTAGCCTCTCTACCTCCCTACCTCTATCCTCTTGGCCGCTAGGATTTGCCATTCTTTCCCTCTCTATGTCTCTCTCTCTCTGTGTGAATTCTCTCTCTTAATCTCTTTCAGCCTTCCTCCCTCCCTCCCTCCCTCCCTCCCTCCCTCCCTTGGCGGCCACGGCCGCGAGAAGTCTCTCTCTCTCTCTCTCTCTACCTCCTCTCTTGGTGGCCACGGCTGCTAGAAGTTTCATTCTCTCTCCCTCTCTCTTTATCTCTCTCTCCCTAAGTCTCCCTCCTCTCCTCTCTCTCTCTCTCTCTCTCTCTCTCTCTCTCTCTCTCTCTCCCTCTCTCCCTCTCTCTCTTTCTCTCTCCCTAAGTCTCCCTCCTCTCTTCTCTCTCTCTCTCTCTCTCTCTCTCTCCCTCTCCCTCCCTACTCTCTCCCTCCCTCTAGCATAGAAGTTTCATTCCTCCCTCTCTCTCTCTCTCTCTCTCTCTCTCTCTCTCTCTCTCTCTCTCTCTCTCTCTCCCTCTCTCTCTTTCTCTCTCCCTAAGTCTCCCTCTTCTCTTCTCTCTCTCTCTCTCCCTCTCCCTCCCTCTCTTTCTTTCCCTCCCTACTCTTCTAGCAGAGAAGTTTCATTCCCTCTCTCTCCCTCTCTCTATTTCTCTCTCTCTCTCTCTCTCCCTCTCTCTCTTTCTCTCTCCCTAAGTCTCCCTCTTCTCTTCTCTCTCTCTCTGTCCCTCTCCCTCCCTCTCTTTCTTTCCCTCCCTACTCTACTCTCTCATTGCTGCGAGGAGACTCTCTTCTCTCTCTCCCTCTCTCAACTCTCTCTTTCTTTCCCTCCGTACTCTTCTCTCTCATTTAAGGAGCCCCTCTTCTCTCTCTTAATCTCTTGTCTCTCTCCCTCTCTCTCTTTCTCTCCCTCCCTACTCTTCTCTCTCATTTCTCATTCTCTCTCTCCCTCTCTCTCTTTCTCTCCCTCCCTACTATTCTCTCTCATTTCTCATTCTCTCTCTCCCTTTGGCAGTCACGTCTCAACTCTCTCTTTCTTTCCCTCCCTACTCTTCTCTCTCATTTAAGGAGCCCCTCTTCTCTCTCTTAATCTCTTGTCTCTCTCCCTCCCTACTCTTCTCTCTCATTTCTCATTCTCTCTCTCCCTTTGGCGGCCATGGCCCCGAAGAGCCCCTCTTCTCTCTCTTAATTTCTCTCTTTCCCTCTCTCCTCTCGCCATGTTTCATTCTGATAAACATCTCTCTCTCTCCCTCTCTCTCGCTCTCTCTTTCTCTCTCTCTCCCTCTCTCTTTTTCCCTCTCTCTCTCTTTCTCTCTCTCTCCCTCTCTCTCTTTCTCTCTCTCTCCCTCTCTCTCCGTACTCTCTCCCTCCCTCAAGCAGCCACGGCCGCCAGGAGACCCTCTTCTCTCTCTTAATCTCTCTCCCCCTCTCTCCTCTCTCTTTCTTTTCCTCGTTACTCTTCTCTCACATTTAAGGAGCCCCTCTTCTCTCTGTGAATCTCTCTCTCTCTCTCCCTCTCTCCTCTCTCTCTTTCTCTCCCTCCCTACTCCTCTCATTTCTCATTCTCTCTCTTTTTTCTATTCTCTCTCTCCCTTCGGTGGCCACGGCCGCCAAGAGCCCCTCTTCTCTCTCTTAATTTCTCTCTTTCCCTCTCTCCTCTCTCCTCTCTCTTTCTCTCCCTCCCTATTCTCTCTGATTTCTCAAATTTACAAACTCAAATATAAATAAGAAACTAATTAAAATAGAACTCAAAAACTCGAATAAGAAACTAATTTAAAAAGAATTGCAATGCCTTCTAAAAGACCCCCCTCCTCAAAAACTTTAACAATAAACTAATTGAAAAAGAATTGTAAGTAAAGAAAAAGAATTACAAGATGAATTTTAAGAAATAGAACTCAAAAAACTTTAACAAGAAACTAATTGAATAAGAATTGTAAGTAAAGAAAAAGAATTACAAGACGAATGAAAAAGAATGCAAGTACCTGGAAAAAGTGAAAAAAGTAAGGCTCCGCTTATCCTTTCTCTTCAGCTCTTGGTTGCTTCACTCCTCCTACGCATAAATTTGAATTTTTAAAAAAGAGAGGGAAATTTGAATTCAACATTCTTCTTATACTTTTTTCTCGTACGTTCCTTTTGAATTCAAATTTGTGTTCAGCATTCTTCTTGATACTTTCTTCTCGTAAGTCCCTTTCATTATTCTCGTAAGTCAAATCTTATTTGTTGTTCTTGCTCGTGATAGTAAGTCAAATCTTATTTGTCGCTCTTGCTTGTGATAGTAATCTTATTTGAGCAAGAATCTTATTTGTCGCTCTTGCTCGTGATAGCAAGTCAATTCTTATTTGAGCAAGAATCTTATTTGTCGCTCTTGCTCGTGATAGTTCTACTCTTAGTTGTAAGAATTCAAATTTGTATTCAACATTCTTCTTGATACTTTCTTCTAGTAAGTCCCTTTCATTCTTTTCCTAAGTCAAATCTTATTTGTCACTCTTGTAAGAATCCGACCTCTCTCCCTCTACTCCCTCTACTCCCTTGTTTCTCTCTCCCTCACTCTCTCTCTCTCTCCCATACCTTCCCCTTCACTCTCTCTCTCTCTTTCTCTCTCCCTCCCCTCTCTCTCTCTCTCACTCCCCTCCCTCCTCTCCCCTCTCTCTCCTTCGTCTCCCTCCTCTCCTCTCCGTCTCTCTCTCTCTCTCCCTCTCTCTCCTTCCACTCCCCTCCCCCCCTCCCTCCCTCCCTCGACCCCGCCCTCCCCCCCTCCCCTCCCCTCCCTCCACCGCCAGAACCCCTCCCCCCCTCTCCGCCCCCCCCTCCCCCCCTCTCCCTCCCTTGACCCCTCGACCCCTCCCCCCTCCCCTCCGCTCCCGCTCCCTTCCTCCCCTCCCCCCCATCCCCTCCCCTTCCCCCCTTGCCCCCCTTCCCCCCCTTCAGGGGGTCTGGCAGCCCCCCCCCCTTCCGCCCCCTTCACCCCCTCCCCCCCCGCACCCCCTTCCCCCTCCGCCCCCCTTCCCCCCTCCAATGGCCGCCAGCTCCCCCCCCGCTCCAGGGGGCCTGGCGGCCGTGGCCGCCAGCCCCCCAACCCACTTCCCCCCCGCAGCCGCCAGTCCCCCGCAACCCTGCCCGCCCCCTTCTCCCTGGAGGGGGGCGCCAGCCCCCCCTTCCCCCCCACGGCCGCCAGCCCCCCCCCTCCCCCCTTCCCCCCCCTTCCCCACCTCCAAGGGGGCTGCCAGCCCCACCCCAACCCCCTCCCCCCTTCCCCCCCCCGCCCCCCTTCCCCCTGGAGGGGGGCGCCAGCCCCCCCTCCCCCCTTCCCCCCCTCCAAGGGGGTCTGGTGGTCGTGGTTGCCAGCTCCCCCCCCTTCGCCCCCTCTAGCCACCAGCCAGCCCCCCGCCCTCGTGCCACTTCCCCCCCTCGAAGGGGGTTGGTGGCTGTGGCCGCCAACCCCCCGCCCCTGCACCCCTTCCCCCCTCCAGGGGGGGTTGGGGGGCTGGTGGCCCCCCCGCCCCTCTTCCCCCCCTCTAGAAGGGTTGGCGGCCAGGGGGGCCGCCAGCCCCCCCTTCCCCCCCCGCCCCCCTTCCCCCCCTCCAGGGGGGCCTGGCGTGGCCGCCAGCCCCCCCTTTCCCCCCCGCCTCCCTTTCGCCCCCCTTCCCCCGCTCCAAGGGGGTCTGGTGGCCTCCTCCCCCTTCCCCCCCTTCTGCCAGATCCCCCCTCCCCCCCCTCCCCCCCCTCCCCCCCCTCCCTCCCCTCCCCCCCCCCCTCCCTCCCCCACCAAACCTGCCCCCCCCCTTCCCTCCCCCACCCGGCTCCACCCCCTCCCTCCCCTCCCCCCTCCCTACCAAGACCCCCCTACCCCTCCTCCTTCCCTCCCTCCCCCTCCCTCCCTCGCCTCCACCCTTCCCTCCCCCCCTCGTCCCTACCTCCCTCGACCCCATTAGAACCCCCCTTCCCTCCTCGACCCAGCCCCCCTCTCCCTCCCCTCCCCCTCCCTCCCCTCCCGCCCCTCCATCCTCTCCTTCTCCTTCCTTCTTGGCAAGAACTTTTCTCTCTCTAGTTCCTCTCTCTTTTTAAAAAAAAATCTAGATAAAGAATTAATCAAAAAAATTTGCAAGTACTTGGAAAAAGTTTGTAAGTTTGCTCTTTCTTGTTTTCTTGCTCTTCCTTCCTTGCTTTCTTGATCGTCCTTGCTTTGTTGCTTCAATGAATGAAATGAGGGGAGAATGAATGAAGAAGGAAGACTATATATAAGAAAAATTAGGTTTTCCTCCTCCTCTCCTATTGGCTTTCCATTCCTCCCCTCTCTCCTATTGGCTTTTCATTTATCCCCTCTCCCATTGGCTCCCATTACTCCCCCTCTCCCATTGGACCCGCATCCCTCATCCCAATCTTCCATTAGCCCTCCCCCCATCCATTTCTTCTTCCTCCCCCATTGCCACCACTCCCATCCCACATTTCCACCACGTCCCATACTCCTCCCATTTCCCAAAATCCCATATTTCCCCATCTCACCCTCCTCTTTTTCATCCCCTATTAACTCCCCTCACTCATTTCACTCCCTTATTATCCTACTCCCCTATTACCTTCCCCTCTCCCATTCCATTCTTCCCTCCCCACAATCACTTTCACTTCCCATTACTCACTTGCCATTTGAAAACTATTAATATATTATTATACTATTTTTTATACTTATTATCATACACCCCTATTACTTTCCTCTCCCATTCCACTCCTACCTCCTCACTCCCACTTCCACTTCCCATTACTCACTTGCTATACACATTTGCAAACTATTAATATATTATTATATGATTTTTTATACTATTTGCAAACTTACATGTGGGCAAAATCACAGGTGTCCAAGTGATCCTATTGTGGTCATACAACAAGTGTGCTTTTATTCAAGGGCGTATTTATCCTCATCAACAAGCTTATTTACTCAAGGTATGAAGTGCATAATTTGTGCACTAGGTGTTTACTTTGTTGTATCAAAATTGTTTGCCACACACACACACATATACACATACCGAGAATTTTCTAATATTATTGCATCTACATTTCTCCGATCGGCACAAAACTTTGTACACGCCTCAACCTAGGTCGTATTGACTTGCATACAAAGTGGTGCACCCATCCCATAAGTACTTGTTCGGATAACACACCTCCAAACGTATTTTATGACAATTGTGCATAACACTAGGAACAAAATGGTGTATAATGTGAGATCGACTATGCAAAGCATATCCAATGGATACAAGACATTGCACGTTTCTCAACCTAGGTAGAATTGACTTGTTTGCAAAGTTTCATCCCCATCTGATAAGTACTTGTTTGAAAAATACACCTACGATCGTGTTTTTTGATGGTTGTACATGACACCAAGGCCAAAAACGGTATTTAATACTCAATCTACCATGTAAAGCATATCCGATGGGCACAATACTTTGCACGTGCCTCAAAATCAGTGGTATGGTATTCCATGCAAAGTGGAATGCCCATTCAATAAGTACTTGGTATGATAATATACCTATTAAGAGCGTGTTCTTTGATGGATGTGCATAACACTAGGGGGGAAATGGTGTATAATGTGTTTCTCAAAGAGGCACACCCATCCGATAAGTACTTGGTCAGATAACATACCTGAGGGCATGTTTTTTTACGGATGTGCATATCAGTACGGGAAAAATGTTGTATAATGCATAATCGACCATGCAGAGCATATCCGATGGTGATAATACTTTGCACTCATCTCAACCTAGTTGAAACGGACTTGTGTGCAAACTGGAGCCCCCATCCAATAAGTACTTGTTTGATTAACACACTTAGGATCATGTTTTTTCATGGTTATGCATGACACTAAGGCAAAAAATAGTGTTTTATGCTTGATTGACAATGCAAAGCATATCCAATGGGCACAATACTTTGCACACACCTTCAACTAGGTGTAATTGACTTACATGCAAAGTGGCACACCCATCCCATAAGTGCTTGATCGGATAACACAGCTAGCAACGTGTTTATTTTACAGATGTGCATGACACCAGAGCAAAAATAGTATTTAATGCTCGATCGACCATTGGATATCTGATGGGCACAATACTTTTCTTACACCTCAACCTAGGTGGTATTGAAATGTTCTCAAAGAGGCACACCCATCCGATAAGTACTTGGTCAGATAACACACCTAAGGGCATGTTTTTTTGCGGATGTGCATACCACTAGGGAAAAAATGGTGTATAACGCGTGATCGACCATGCAAAGCATATCCGATGGTGACAATACTTTGCACGCACCTCAACTTAGTTGAAACAGACTTGGGTGCAAAGTGAAGCCCCCATCCGATAAGTACTTGTTTGAATAACACACCTACGGCTATGTTTTTATATGATTGTGCATGACACTAAGGCAAAAACGGTGTTTTATGCTTGAACGACAATGAAAATCATATCCGATGGGCACAATAACTTGCACACACCTTCAACTAGGTGGAATTGACTTACATGCAAAGTGGCATTCCGATCTCATAAGTACTTGATCAGATAACACACCTAGCAGCGTGCTTTTTTATGGATGTGCATGACACTAAGGCAAAAATGGTATTTAATGCTCGATCGACCATGCAAAGCATATCCGATGGACACAATACTTTTCCCACGCCTTAACCTAGGTGGTATTGAAATGTTCTTAAAGAGGCACACCCATGCGATAAGTACTTGGTCAGATAACATACCTAAGGGCGTGTTTTTTTCCAGATGTGCATATCACTACGGGAAAAACGTTGTATAATGCATAATCGACCATGCAGAGCATATTCCATGGTGACAATACTTTGCACGCATCTCAACCTAGTTGAAACGGACTTGTGTGCAAACTAGATCCCACATCCAATAAGTACTTGTTTGATTGACACACTTAGGACCGTGTTTTTTCATGGTTGTGGATGACACTAAGGCAAAAACGGTGTTTTATGCTTGATCGACAATGAAAAGCATATCCGATGGGCACAATACTTTGCACACACCTTCAAATAGGTGGAATTGACTTACATGAAAAGTGGCACACCCATTCCATAAGTGCTTGATCAGATAACATACCTAGCAACGTGTTTTTTTTACGGATGTGCATGACACTAGAGCCAAAATAGTATTTAATGCTCGATCGACCATGCAAAGGATATCCGATGGGCACAAAAATTTTCCTACACCTTAACCTAGGTGGTATTGAAATGTTCTCAGAGAGGCACACCCATCCGATAAGTACTTGGTCAAATAACACACCTAAGGGCATGTTTTTTTGCGGATGTGCATATCACTAGGGAAAAAACGGTGTATAATGCGTGATCCACCATGGAAATCATATCCGATGGTGACAATTTTTTGCGCACACCTCAAGGTAGTTGAAACAGACTTGCGTGCAAAGTGGAGCCCCCATCCAATAAGTACTTGTTTAATTAACACACTAAGGACCGTGTTTTTTCATAGTTGTGCATGAGACTAAGGCAAAAACGGAGTTTTATCCTTGATCGGCAATGCAAAGCATATCCGATGGGCACAATACTTTGCACACACCTTCAACTAGGTGGAATTGACTTACATACAAAGTGGCACTCCCATCCCATAAGTGCTTGATCGGATAACATACCTAGCAGCGTGTTTTTTTATGGATGTGCATGACACTAGAGCAAAAATAGTATTTATTGCTCGATCAATCATGCAAAAGATATCCGATGGGCACAACACTTTTTGTATGCCTCAAGGTAAGTGGTATTGGAATGTTCTCAAAGCAGCACACCCATCCGATGAGTACTTGGTCAGATAACACACCTAAGGGCGTGTTTTTTTGCAGATGTGCATATCACTCGGGAAAAAATGGTGTATAATGTGTGATCGACCCTGCAAAGCATATCCGATGGTGACAATACTTTGCACGGACCTCAAGGTAGTTGAAACAGACTTGTGTGCAAAGTGGAGCCCCCATCCGATAAGTACTTGTTTGAATAACACACCTAGGACCGTGTTTTTTCATGGTTGTGCATGACACTAAGGCAAAAACGGTGTTTTATGCTTGATCGACAATGCAAAGCATATCGGATGGGCACAATACTTTGCACACACCTTCAACTAGGTGGAATTGACTTACATGCAAAGTGGCACTCCCATCCCATAAGTGCTTAATCAGACAACATAACTAGCAGCGTGTTTTCTTACGGATGTGCATGACACTAGAGCAAAAATAGTATTTAATGCTCGATCGACCATGCAAAGGATATCCAATGTGCACAACACTTTTTGTATGCCTCAACCTAGGTGGTATTGAAATGTTCTCAATGAGGCACACCCATCCGATAAGTACTTGGTCAGATAACACACCTAATGGCGTGTTTTTGAATAACACACCTAGGACCATGTTTTTTCATGGTTGTGCATGACACTAAGGTAAAAACGGTGTTTTATGCTTGATTGATAATGCAAAGCATATCCGATGGGCACAATACTTTGCACACACCTTCAACTAGGTGTAATTGACTTACATGCAAAGTGGCATTCCAATCGCATAAGTACTTGATCGGATAACACAGCTAGCAGCATGTTTTTTTACGGATGTGCATGACACTAAGGCAAAAATGGTATTTAATGCTCGACCGAGCATGCAAAGCATATCCAATGGGCACAATACTTTTCCTACACTTTAAACTAGGTGGTATTGAAATGTTCTCAAAGAGGCACACTCATCCGATAAGTACTTGGTCAGATAACATACCTGAGGGCATGTTTTTTTGCGGATGTTGATATCAGTACGGGAAAAACGTTGTATAATGTGTAATCGACCATGCAGAGCATATCCGATGGTGATAATACTTTGCATGCATCTCAACCTAGTTGAAACGGACTTGCGTGCAAACTGGATCCCCCATCCGATAAGTACTTGTTTGATTAACACACTTAGGATCGTGTTTTTTCATGGTTGTGCATGACACTAAGGCAAAAACGGAGTTTTATGCTTGATCGACAATGCGAAGCATATCCGACGGGCACAATACTTTGCACACACCTTCAACTAGGTGGAATTGACTTGCATGCAAAGTGGAACTCCCATCCCATAAGTGCTTGATCGGATAACATACCTAGCAGCGTGTTTTTTTACGGATGTGCATGACACTAGAGCAAATTTAGTATTTAATGCTCGATCGACCATGCAAAGGATATTCGATGGGCACAACACTTTTTATAAGCCTCAACCTAGGTGGTATTGAAATGTTCTCAAAGAGGCACACCCATCTGATAAGTATTTGGTCAGATAACACACCTAAGGGCGTGTTTTTTTGCGGATGTCCATATCACTAGAGAAAAAATGGTGTATAAGGCGTGATCGACCATGCAAAGCATATCCGATGGTGACCATACTTTGTACGCACCTCAATGTAGTATAAACAGACTTGCGTGCAAAGTGGAGCCCCCATCTGTGATAAGTACTTGTTTGAATAACACACCTCGGACCATGTTTTTTCATGGTTGTGCATGACACTAAGGCAAAAACGGTGTTTTATGCTTAATCGACAATGCAAAGCATATCCGATGGGCACAATACTTTGCACACTTCAACTAGGTGGAATTGACTTACATGCAAAGTGGCACTCCCATCCCATAAGTGCTTGATTGGATAACATACCTAGCAGCGTGTTTTTTTATGGATGTGCATGACACTAGAGCAAAAATAGTATTTATTGCTCAATCGATCATGCAAAGGATATCCGATGGGAACAACACTTTTTGTATGCCTCAACATAAGTGGTATTGGAATGTTGTCAAAGAGGCACACCCATCCGATAAGTACTTGGTCAGATAACACATCTAAGGGCGTGCTTTTTTGCAGATGTGCACATCACTCGGGAAAAAATGGTGTATAATGTGTGATCGACCATGCAAAGCATATCCGATGGTGACAATACTTTCCACGGACCTCAAAGTAGTTGAAACAGAATTGCATGCAAAGTGGAGGCCCCATCTTGTTTGAATAACACACCTAGGACCGTGTTTTTTCATGGTTGTGCATGACACTAAGGCAAAAACAGTGTTTTATGCTTGATCGACAATGCAAAGCATATCCGATGGGCACAATACTTTGCACACACCTTCAACTAGGTGGAATTGACTTTATCCAAAGTGGCATGCCCATCCCATAAGTTCTTGATAGGATATCCAATGCGCACAATACTTTTCGTATGCCTCAACCTAGGTGGTATTGAAATTTTCTCAATGAGACGCACCAGTACTTGGTCAGATAACACCACTAATGGCATGTTTTTGAATAACACACCTAGGACCATGTTTTTTCATGGTTGTGCATGACACTAAGGCAAAAACAGTGTTTTATGCTTAATCGACAATGCAAAGCATATTCGATGGGCACAATACTTTGCACATACCTTCAACTAGGTGGAATTGACTTACATGCAAAGTGGCATTCCCATCACATAAGTACTTGATTGGATAACACACCTAGTAGCGTGTTTTTTTACGGATGTGCATGACACTAAGTCAAAAATGGTATTTAATGCTTGATCGACCATGCAAAGCATATACGATGGGCACAATACTTTTTGTGCACCTTAACTTAGGTGGTATTGAAATGTTCTCGAAGAGGAACACCCATCCAATAAGTACTTGGTCAGATAACATACCTAAAGGCATGTTTTTTTGTGGATGTGCATATCACTACAGGAAAAACATTGTATAATGCCTAATCGACCATGCAGAGCATATTTGATGGTGAAAATACTTTTCACGCATCTGAACCTAGTTGAAAGAGACTTGCGTGCAAAGTGGAGCCCCCATCTGATAAGTACTTGTTTGATTAACACTTAATGCAGATGGCACCTGGCAAGGGACTATCACATTGAGCAATAAGACAATGGGGAGTCAATGCACCCAAGGGGCAAGGCTTGGCAAGATAACTTGTGGGAGTTAATGCAGATGGCACCTGTATTTTGCACTGGATGTCACCCAAGGGTCAAGGCTTGGCAAGAAAATAGGGAGTTAATGCAGATGGCACCTGGCAAGGGACTATCGCATTGAGAAATAAGACAATGGGGAGTCAATGCACCCAAGGGGCAAGGCTTGGCAAGACAAGTGGGAGTCAAATTATGCAGATGGCACCTGGTAAGGGACTGTCATGACATTGAGCAATAAGACAATGAGGAGTCAAATTATGCAGATGGCAAGAATTAAGGCTCTTTAAGAGCAACAATTTAAATTGTAAACATATGTTCAATCTATATCATTTTGGATATAAAGACTCTAGCTGAGAGCAACGTCTCTCAATGTAATCATATAATAATAGCTATAATTGCTATTATACCTCTTTGGTTCAATACAAAACTTGGGTCTTATGGCATCATGTCTTTTTTCTATTTATTAAAAGTTTTAAAAATTTTGTGCATATTGTGAGTGACTGTTATTTTCATGAAATATTTAAGTCTCCTTTCATGGATTTATAAATTTATCACATCAAGGAAAAACGTCAAGGAAAAATATTAAAAATAATTAAATTAACAAATAACTTAGATATAGCTAGAATTTCTAATATAGGATTATTTCAAATTCTTGCATGTTGGTGCAAAAGTATAGATTGAAAAAACAATATTTTTATGTGAATATGATAGTGCCACAAAGTGAACTTTTGATTTGGGAAGAATATTTTCAGAAAGTAAAATTTTGATTTGGAAAGGATATTTTCACAAAGTAAAGTTTTCATTTGGGAAGGATTTTTGGGCTTCGTCCAAAAACAACACAAAAAGTCTAAAATTAATGAAATAGGTGTTTAACAAGATTCTGTTATCATCTGTGACTTATATTTCACCTAAATAAGTGGTACAGTATAATCCACATCCTCAATCTGTGTTGCATTAACAACCGGCTCAACTTCCAAAGACTCTTTCTCTTCCTTTTTCGCCTTATCCATTGGCTCCCCATGTCAACTGACAACTTAGCCAACAATTGTGTTTTGAATTCTAGTACCAGATTAAGAAGCTAGTCCAATGTGATTAATCTTAGCCTTGAGCAGAGGCTATGAAACAATTCTTCTTGTTCCCCTGTAACCTCCTTTTCTAAATCCTTAAGTACTCCATTCCTTGGCTGAACCTCTTTGCAAGCCCCTTTCTTTTTTAGAATGTCTACTTTCTGGCTTTCATCTTGCATATCAGATACCTCGGGTTGTACCATGCTCCCTTTGTTACTGTCAGCCTGATCTTCCTTTGGCTCCACCTCAATCACTACTGAATTTGCACATTGAGGTTGTAATTTGTTCTCTTCTGGTTGTACTGATTCATCCATCTTTACTTTAGCAAGTATGGGTTGTGTGGTGTCCATCAATGCCCACTTAATCTTTTTATCTGCATTTACCTTATCCAAGGCTTTAAGAACCTCATGTCAAACTTTCTTTTGCTCATCCCAATCAATTGGGTGTTTGCGTTTTTATGCCATTGACACTTTTTCTTTCTTTGGGATTGGTCCTTTAGACCTTATTATAGAGAGTGGTGCTGGATCATTTTGTCCTTTTGACATGTCACTCTCCTGCTTACATCCTGAGCAATCACATAAGCCAACCAATACCGGCTCCATAACCTTCTTCTCTTGTGCTTATGTCTACTTCCATTTTCCCGATCCTTCCTCTACCCCATTCTGCTCGAGCTGTATTATCACAGCATTGGCCTGGGCTGGTGGTGGACAAGGTGGATTTTGCATTTGTGATCATGTCTGGTATTGAACTATTGGGATGCCCCTCTCATTGTGGTGTTTACACTAGAGTTCACATCTTGGACCTTGCCTGTGTCCAACTTTTCCACAATATGTGCAATTCTGTGCATCATTACTTGTATTGGCTTGTCGAGGATTATTTCCCCAATTCTGATATGCTAGTCTTCTCATCTGGTTAGCATTCTCATTTACCCCTTCTTCATTCGCTGCAGGTGGTTGTCACTACTATAGCAGCTTGCATGTGAGGAGGCAACAACCCCCTATAATTTGGATTGTACCAACAATTGGCACTGTCATGATTCTGTTTGAGGCAAAACTCACATTGACCTTTCTCAGATGAACGGGCTTCTAATAGCCCCATAGTTTTCAAATGCTTTTTGATCTTTTTCTCTAGCTTTTCATCCTTTGAGGAAGCTTTTGCCTTTTCCTTGGACTTGGAACTCCCCTTGGACTTTTCCTTCTTGGATTCCTTTTTCTCTTGGACTTCATGTCCTCATCATCTGAAACATTTGAATCATCTTCCTCGGACTCGGATTCTACATCATCATCCTCACTATCAGTGTCAAAATCTTCGTCCAAATCTGTGCCCGAATCTGAATCCTCTGCATCCTTCTTTTTCCCCTTCTTGGATTTGCTTTTGGTCATAGCAAATCTCCGTTCTGCACGTTGTGCAGCTGCGACCATGTTGTCAAAGTTGGCTCTCCTGCCAATGTATCCCTTCCCGCCATAGCACTTCTCAATTCCTTATTTAACCCTTTGCAAAAGTAATCCCCCAATTGTTCCTCAGTCTTGGTCTCTCAACGGTGGCTAGGATTTTAGATCTTTTGGGCATAGTCTTCTACCAACATATCCTTTTGTTTCAATTGTCAAAGTTTCTTAAGGATTGCTTCTGGTGTTTTCTCTTGTTGGAATCTTGACAGTAAAGCTTGTTTCAAAGCATCATAATTTGGAAAGTGATTCATACCATGAATGAACCAACTCATGGCCTTGCCTACCACGGTTGCTACCAATTGTTCCCTCTTGACTGCATTGCCAAGTTGACCTTCGAAACCACTTGCTACCCATCGCCCGTCTCAAATTGCCCAATGTGACTATCACGGTCTTGTTTTGTCTTGCCATTGAGTTTAGCAGAGCGGACTCTGGGGTTCTACATGTTGACTGCTAGATTCATTGGAACTACTGGTTTTGCTCTCCTCCTTGGGTGGGGTTTGTGCTCAAGAGTGGATCAAACAATTGCCTTTGCACTCCTACATACAGCCCCAACTGCTGCTGCGTGGTACCCAAAAGTTGCCCAAATGAAGGTTTTTGATGGAGACCATGCGATATTTTCTACATTAACTGCATCTTGGTATTCTGAACTTCCTCCAAAACTAGTGGAAGGATCTTCACCGGACGCTATGTTACCATGAACCCAGTCTTCATCTTCCAAACTCGAAGCAGCTTCATTGAATTCTTGCTGGATTCTGGATGGTTCTCCTACCTCTTCCTACGTTCCAACCTTCTCACTAGTTCCTTCCTCATTTGAATCAATGCGACCCCTTGCCTGAGCCCTTGTAAAGTAGAGACAACTGATACACTGAGGAGATGACTCTATTTCCTCTGTGTCTGACATTTGCTACCACTCTCTCCATAAACATTCTGTGATATTGCTCGACTCCTCGGGGGGGTCACCTATCATATGTAACCCTATCACGTGAGTTCAACATAAGGATATTTTTTATTTCTAAAATTTACATAAATAAATATACATAAGGGACTATTTAAAATAGTTTTGGAAAAAATTTACAGATTTGTATAGAAAAGGGGTACATTTTATTAATGAAAAAATTTACAGATAAGGGATTTTAAATATAGGCCTTGAACGCACGTGATATAGAGGGTTTATACATAGTGACCCCCCTGAGCTCGACTCCTTCTCCTTTTGGTCTTCAGATTGAATTTTCTGCACCAGCCTCAATGCTCCCTAACATTTCCATCCATGATTTCTCTTGTAAGGAATTCTTGCCTCTTCTGCTGCAAACCATGGATTAATTCTCGCACATTGTTGATGATCTCTCGAAATTCTTCACAATTCCCACCATTCACAGTTGTTTGTTGGAGGTTCCTTAGCACCGGAATAGCACAGTAGAGAATATTGATTTCTCCTTGCAAGTGTTGGAGGTTCTCCTTCCACAGACTAGATGTTGTGTGTGTGCATTCTACCACATGCACTCTGCTTCCACAACATTTGCACGAAGGAGCCATATGCTCTCTCTTCTCATGTTCACAATCGAAAATGGCTAATTACTTTGCAGAGTCAGATTGCTTGTAGGTGTGGATTGTGTTGACTTCATCTCTTTGATCATTAACTGTTTCAGAATTCAATTCATTCATTCTGATTGTCCAGCCCCTTGTGGGTAAAATGCTTATGGCTTCGACATGTTGGCTGCCTTCTTTGTCTTTCAACTCCTTTGCCACATTCAGTCAGTATGCCCAACTTATTTTAGGATCGCCAATGTAACAGGTAGAGATTAAATCCCAAAATCTACTTGTTAGTAGAAATACAGCATCTTCAAGAATGCATGAAAATTTCTGAAAGAGAACACATAAACTCAAGATCAAGTGCACCATAGATAGTGGATTAAGGTAAACAACTGCATATTTCTTGTATTGCAAATGCTTCTATCACAACAGCATATATAGAATAGACATAAAACTGGACAAAACAGAGTCCAATCAGAAACATCATATCCGCATTAGGAATACTACATGACAGATACATGAGTCGAACAACTAACTTCCTACATATGGTAATTGCTTTACTAACTTGCAGATGCGCCTCATCATCAGTTGCACAACTAAATCCCATTAAGATTTTCCATACATCCCATATCATGGTTAAAGATAAATAGTTCATAAATGTGTTTGAGCTACACTTGCCCATAGGCATTTATTTGTATTCACTACCATGCATTGAAATATATTTCACAAAATTGTATCAAATGCCACACTAAAATCTTCTCAATGATCTAGTTTGCATCGAGACATCTCATGAATCATGAATTACTCAAACCAAAGATAATGTGTGTGTGTGTGTGTGTTTTGTCACGAAAAAAGCCACGACAAGTTGATAGGCGCAAAGCTTGGTGATGCTCTATAGCCATTGGGAAGAGGGACGGAGAGAGAGGAAGCGATATACTCGGGGGGGTCACTATGTATAAACCCTCTATATCATGTGTGTTCAAGGCCTATATTTAAAGTCCCTTATCTGTAAAAAATTTCATTAATAAAATGTACCCCTTTTCTCTACAAATCTTTAAATTTTTTTCAAAACTATTTTAAATAGTCCCTTATGTATATTTATTAATGTAAATTTTAGAAATAAAAAAAATCCTTCTATTGAACTCACGTGATAAGGTTAAAGAGGCAAGGGAAAGGGGAATGAGAAGAATATACATGGCAAGAGGGAATGAATAGATGGAGACATCAAGGAAGAGGAGGCATACTTTATTGAAAGTGAGAAAGAATGGGAAATCAAAGTGCAAGACGGCTATACAAGAATGAGAATGTCGCATCAAGGAATAGCCCCTCCTTTTATATCCAAAGAGAGGGCATCCCATAATAAATGCATCCTCTCACATGCATGATGTGTTAGGCATCTTCCATGTGAGCTAGGGGGTAGGCATTCTCAATAGTATGTGACAATTTCTTTCCCCAAAAATCAAATATTCTTATCCTAAGTCTAAGATGCCCCATGGCTCCTTCTCAATTTTATAATACCTAGGAGGAAAAGTGGAGGGCTAGCACAAATATTCTTGCCACTTCATCCAAATCTTCCCCATATTGAGATATTATTTCTTGGAGTATCCGCAACCAATCCAAATGGGACTAGCTCACATGAAGGAGTAAGTCCAAGATCCTTTGCCACCTCCATGAATTTTATATTGTATCCCATTGACCTTGGCGGTATCTCACTTAATTCTTGCACGGGACCATCTAGGTGGAGGGGTGGCACATGGGGATTCCTTTCCAACTCATCCTACTATATTATTTTTTACATGGACTATGTAGAAGACAGCTATGGGTCCTCGAAGGGTGACACATGGACTTGCCCTGCCACCTCAATCTTGGGCCATTAGCACACTATATTTTATTGTACTAATTCCACACACATTCACATACATTTATTTACACCAATTTCCTTGCTAAATTTTTTGCCTATAAGAGTTCCCCCCCCAAGGCATGGGAGGTGTAGCATCCCCATGCTTGGGATGATCATGCATAAAGAAGGGCTTGAGATGTCACTTGTTGAACACTTTCCTTCCATGCAATTCTTGCAACCCATGGACTTCTACCGATCCATTGCTATGTTCTTTGGCGACCTAGTATGGTCCTTACCACTTTGGAATAAACTCCTCCATTTGATGGTCCAATCTACTATCAAAGCACATCAATATATCACCTTTCGCAAAATGTCGCTCCCATCCCTTATGGATCTCAGCATCCAAGTGGGCCTTTTGTCGATTCTTATGAACCTTTGCATGGTGTAATGCATGCTGTGATGCCAAAAATTGATATTTTTGATTTGGCATTGGTATTGTTCTTCTCTATGTTTGATAAGATTTTGAGTATGAAGTGATAGCCTAGCATCTCTCACTTATTTCTATTTTCTAAGATATTGTATGGGATTGAGAGGATGAGTGGAATGGATCATTGTAAATACCATGTGTATGAATGATGAATACCTTGGTATGGGATCATGAGAGTTATTTGTGATGGGATATTGTGGGGTTTTAAGAAAATAAGGAAGAGTGAGTCATATAAAGAGGTGGGCTCATGTCCATGTGTTCCAATAACATAAGAGAGGTCACATGCCAAGCGTGTGGAAGGCATGTGGAGGAGTGTGGAGTCAGGAGGAATCCTTCTAGAATTCCTATGTTTAATAAGGAGAATGTGGACATATAAAAAAGAGAGGTCCCTGTGGGCTCCATGTGGGGAGACTCTTGACTTTCTCAATATTTTAAGAGTCGAGCATCTTTTGATGGGACACATGGCAAGAGTAGCCAAAAAGGACATGGATGGTGACGTAGTAACGGGCTTATGTGATTGATGGGGAAAGGAATCTATAGGTAGCAATTGTAAATGGGTGAAGGAGGGTGACAAAATCTCTATAAAAGTAGCCCTCCTCTCCCTTGTTCATATCTTCTACCATTAAGCCTCATGTTGTTGTAGCTCTAGTCTCCTCAAGCCTCTTCCATGAGTCTGTTTTCATGATAGTTTTTACCCCTGTCTAGTAAACCGCCCATAACTTTCTCGTCGCTTCTTTGTTTTTTGCGAGTGGCATATGTAGTGGTACAGCTTCCCTTGAAAAATGTCAATGAATACAACACGTGGTGTCTCCTTCCCCAAAAGCTGCAACCTCCTCGATTGTGCACCACCATCTAATGTCAAGGTACCGTACTCATACTGCTGCCAACGAACCATCTGCACATCACAAGTATCTAGTGCAACTCGTGGCACTCTAGCAAAGTCACCACATAAAGTACACATACCTTCCACACAATCAAAGGAGTGGAATAAAGCATCACCATCTCGTGTACACAATATGGAATGAATAAAGTCATCACTCCCCTATGACCATCAAGGGAACGGAATATGTCATACATCAATCCAAAATCCACATGGTAGCGACAATAGCATGTGTCACGCTCCTGAGAGCATCTCACAAAACATGGCCTGCATCGCTCAAATGACCTCTGCCCAATCCTGAACTCCAGGTGTGCCTCTATAAACTGATGTACAACTCAATCTGGGTACACTCCAAAAAACATGCACCATGCTCAATGTACACATCGCATGACACCCTCTTCCACAATGTGTTCTTGAACACTGGGGATGCTTTGCAATGCTCCTCCAAAAACTGTTGTATGAAGGACCTAGTGGAATCATCCATCGATGCGAGGTGCACGGCCACTCGAAGCCCAAAGAGCATCAGTCTCACTATCCTCTAGACTCTGCCTCCTAATCATGCCTACTCGCAATGTGTGCAGTGCAATCTGAAGAAGATGTGAAGCGGTACGCACATGGCCTATCATATGAGGTCTACTAATGGCAGCCACAATAGCACGATGTGCTGCCAAGGCATCACTGGAGTTCCTATGCTTAATAGAAGCATAGGAATGTCAAACACTGCTAAGGACCTCGCTACATACAATGCTATCTCTACATGCACCAAGACCAACAAGCCTGCTACACTCTACCAAGTCAAGGTGATCAATCAGAAACGTGAGAAGAGCAGAATGCGAAGTTGGCGTGATGTCACTAAAAAAAAACTGCACAATCTTGCTAGTACGATGACAGATAGTGGACTTCGGCAAGTCACGTTGTGAAGCAACACTGCTACTGCAAGTTGGGGCAAGGGGATCAATGGGAGATGGTAGGGTGGAGGGGGGAAGGGAGGCGCCAAGGGGAAGGGGGGGAGGGGGAGGGGGGAGGGTGGAGGGGGAAGAGGTAGAGGTGGAGGCCAAATTGTAGGTGGCTAGGAAAAGGGCGGAGGCTGGAGGTAGGGGAGCGGATGAGGGATGGGGGGACAATGGAGGTGGGGGTGGGGGTGGGGTTGGAGGTGGAGGTGGAGGTGGAGGTGGGATGTAGAGGTGGAGGTGGATTGGTGGTGGCAGCATGAGCTCTAGCTCTAGAGGCTCTCTTGCACTCATGAGCCTTCCGCTTGCACTCCTCGTCAATGAGACTTGGGGGGGGGTTTCTACATCTTTCACATCCACTAGCTCTACGGCTTTGAGAACCCATTCGCAATGAAAATAGGATGGAAGGTGTGACAAAGTGATGAGGAGGCAAGAATGGCTAAGAATGGGTGAAATGAACCAAAACGTGGTGTCTTATAAAGAGCCTCAACTCATCCACTAGATTGCTCTTAGATTGCTCTTGATAATTATTGGTGGAGAAGGTGCTAAGATTGAAACTAATTGGCTAGAATCCAATGTTAATTTTGAATATTTGCATCGTTTGATTTTATTATAGTTTTGTACCTCCAAATACCTCGATCGTGGTCATAAACCTCGATCTAGGTATGCTATGCCTAGGTCATATACCTCGATCGAGTTATTCAATGCCATAGGTCATAAACCTCAATCAAGGTACTATGCCCCACGGTCATATACCTCGATCGAGGTATTCTATGCCTCACGCAGGTCATAAACCTCGATCGAGGTATTCTATGCTCCGCACATCGCGGTCATAAACCTCAATCAAGGTATTCTATGTCTCGCGCACATCATGATGTGTATACATGTGGCTGATGTGGCACCATGCATGGTCATGATGTGGCAATATGGTATGGAATATATGAGTCTCTTCCATGATGTGGAAATGTGATGTGGCATGATGAGTTGGAATTCATGAGGTGGTAGATTGACATGGCAAATTGAGGTGGAGGGATTGGTGATGTGGCAAGGTTGACGAGGTATGCCAAGGTGGCAAGGTGTGATGACATGGCTCTAAGAGTTTCTATGATGTGGAATGATGAGGTGGCACATGTGGCTAATGTGGTAGCACGTGTGGCAATGTAAGGTGACATGGCAAGGAGTGATGTCACATCTCCTTGATGACATGGCACCATGCGGTCTAACAACGTGGCATGGTTGCAAGGCAAAAATCGATGACTCAGCCTTCAGCATGGGCAGCATGCACACTCCAAAGGCTTGCCACTAGGGTCAGTGATGCTCCTAGCTTACCTCACCAAGCCTAATACCAAGCCTACCTTGTTTTTTTATTAGGCTTGGGTGGCCCTTTTTCCCCCACAAAAGGGAGATTTCACTCTTGGAGGCCATATCATACGTTTCCCTTACTCAAATTTAACCAAAATTTTTTCCTCTTATTCATCACACGGAGGACTAAAAACATTGACATTTTTGAAATGTTTGGTCATGTTTGAGAATTACTAGTTTTATTTTTAATATTCTTTATTGATCCTCTAAGGAGTAAAAGTAAGAATTAAACTTCAATCTTCCTAAATCTAACCATTGGATTTGAGATTTGATGATTCAACCACACACCTTTATGTGCCTACTAACCTTCCACCAATTGGATTTGCTTAATTATTCAAAATACTAAAAAAATGTGGTGTGCTACTAAAATGCATGTATTTTATGACTTTATTTATTATAAATAATTATTTATAATTAGATAGTTCATTGAAAAAATTACCAATAAATCAAGTTAAGCTCTACATAATGTAAAGAGACTACCTACAAAGTTTCAATAACATTTAATCTAAAATATGTGAGAAATTTAGAATTTAATATGACACTCTCTATTCGTGACAAAGGTGTGACCACCCTGGTGTTGAGATATCAAGCTCCACTCGTGATATGCCAGGGTGACCATTGTGTATTTATGTCACCGACTTGTTAGCTGCAGATGTGGTTGGTACACCGCCCACGAATAATAGGTGGATGATAGCTATCCTTATCTACTCTAGTTCATGGCTCAGTTAGTATGCCACCTTAGTTAGTTGAGTTTGGTTTGAGACCCACATATAGGGTTCTTCTATTTCTTTGTACTAGAGTTCTTTTGGCTTTCACAGCTAAGAAGAGGAAAAACTGTTTTGAGCCTCCACCTATGTGTGTATTCCCCCATTGTGTATGTGACAAAGCTGCAACTGAGACTCCTTCCCTATCTCCCACTATCTTCATATGGTATCAGAGCCTTGTTCGTGGTAAGGAGATCAAGAAAGCAAACCAAGTTCGCAGTGTCCTGGTAAGAGGACCAGTGTTGCTTTTCTTTTTCGAGTTTGGGAGCAAAATCTCTGCAGGTAGCACAGCCAAAAGTGCAAGAGTGCACTGTCTTAGATTGAGACACCCTTTGTGGTGTGGCGAGAGGGAAGTATATGCTGCGGGCGAGGGTGAAGCCCTCAGTGACTTTATTTTTCTGATTTGAGGCCATGTCGGGGCCGTTTTGAAGGCGGAAGTTCTCCGTAGGCACTCAAAAAAAGGCCCTGTTTTTGCTGTGCGACCACTGCTCTGTTAGTCGGTGAAAAGTTGCCATAGAAATTGCATGGTATGCCTGTGTGCAGAGATATTGGGGGTTGCAGAATCATGCTTGTTGCCTGTTGATGCAAAATTGTCACTAGGAAGTCACTATGTAGTCAAATACCACTTTCGTCAGTTTTGCAGATCTGCCTGTGTGAGGCAAAGGCTGTGTTTTTTTGCAGTGACAGAATATTTTGCAGTGTTCTGTAATGGCGTCTGATTCTCTTTCACAGATTGTCACTGAAAAGCTTGACAAGAACAACTTCTAGGCATGGAAGTTTAGAATGACGAATTTCCTTATGGAAAAAGGCTATTGGGAGTTCATTACAGGAAATGAAGAAGAACTAGTTCTTCCTAATGTTCCCAATCAACAAGAAATGCAGGAATTTAAAGCATGGCATGAGAGAGCCAGAAAAGTTATGTACTAGCTGTCTATCAGTATTTCAGATTCTATGATTGTGCGTATTTAGGATGCAAGTACGCCAAAGGAGGCATGGGATACTTTGGAAAAAATGTATAGCACAAATACGCAAGCCAGGAAAATGCAGCTTAAATAGGAGTTGCACAATGTGCAGAGAGAAAATATGAGCATCAATGACTACCACATGAAAGTGAATGAAATTGCAGATGCACTTGCTTCCATTGGGTTGCCAGTGGAAGATGATGATCTAGTTTCTGTGACCTTGAATGGTCTAGGAAAGAATTATGCACAGTTCTGGACATCCATTGCCGTTCGTGAAAAATTTCTTGATTTTGAAGAGTTGTTTGCTCTTCTAATTTTTGAAGAGCAGAGAAATGGGGGTGCATCTTCTTCAGGAGGAACTTCAAAAGAAACTGTCTTCTACTCAAATGCTGGAAGAGGTAGAGGCAGAGGTAGAGGAGGTCGATCTGCAGGCCATGGTAGAAATCAAAATATGCCACAAACTCAAGAAAACCAGTCCTATGGAGGAGGACATGGTAACTCTAGAGGCAAGGGGAGCCAAAGAGGCCGTGGTGGATGGCAGAGAGGCCAAAATGCAAACAACAATGTTGAATGCTACTACTGTGGTAAAATGGGAAAGGACTGCTACAAAAAGCAGAATGACATTATGAATGGAAAATTGCAGCAAGGCATCTATGCATCTTCCAGTAGATAGGGTGATGACAGAAATGAGCATCTATTTATGGTGCAGCACATGACCAATTCTATGACAAGTGCAAAAGAACAAAATGATGTGTGGTATGTTGACTCAAGTGCGTCAAACCACATGATAGGTCATGCAGAGTGGATGCAGGATGCAAGGAAAATGGAAAAACTAGGATTTGTGGAGACTGGTGATGATACTGCACATCCTATTGCGCATATTGGTAAAATTCCTTTGTCTATGCAAGATGGGAAAAAGAAATACCTTTTTGATGTATTTCATGTCCAGAACATCACTAAGAACCTGGTTTCTATTGGTCAAATGGTTGAGTAGGGCTTGCAGGTCAGATTTAATCCTCATGGATGCTTTGTTGAGGATATGAAAAATAATGATCGCTTGATAGCAAAAGGAAAGAAGAAAGGCAGGATGTTTACGTTGGATGCAGACATGCTTGAATTGAGTGCAGCAATGTTTGCACATGGGACCGGTGTAGTTGCAGATATTGATATCTGGCATAAATGCATTGGTTATGTTAATATAAAGCAACTTAAATCAATGCAAGCCCAAAATATTGTTGCGGATTGCCTAAATTCAACGTTGCAAAAATGCATAAGGTTTGTGAAGCCTGTCTATTTGGAAAACAGGCAAGGAAACCATTTCCTAGGCATGTTCAAGAGAGTAAAAAGCCATTGGAATCAATCCACTCTAATGTGTGGACTACTAAAGCTGCATCTATTGGAGGCTGTCACTGTTTTGTCACTTTTATTGATGACTTCAGCAGAAAAGTTTGGGTGTATTTTATGAAAAAGAAAAGTGAAGTATTTGGGCACTTCAAATCTTTTAAAACTATGGTTGAAAAAGAAACAGGCCTTCAAATAAAATGCCTAAGGTCAGATGGAGGGGGAGAGTACCTCTCAAATGAGTTTGCAAGGTTCCTACAGGAGCATGGCATAAAGCAGCAATATTCATACAGTCATACCCCACAGCAAAATGGACTTGCAGAAAGGAAAAAGAGGCATATTGGAGAGGTATCTCGGGCCATGCTAAATGAAAAAGATCTACCAGATTATTATTGGGCTGAAGCAGTTGCTACAGCAGTTTACATAATGAACAGGACTCCCACTGCAGCAATACATGGCATGACGCCAGAGGAGATGTATACTGGTAGGAAACCAGACATTTCTCATTTGAAAATTTTTGGTTGCATTGCCTATGTTCATGTGCCAGATGAGTTGAGGTCCAAGTTGGATCCAAAAGCTGAGAAGTGCATCTTTATTGATTATTCTCTGCAGCAGAAAGGGTATAGATGCTATAACCCTTCTACTCGTAAGTTTACAGTGAGCAGAGATGTTGTTTTTGATGAGATGAGCAGCTGGTATAAACCAGTAAATGTGATGATTGATGTAGATGCACAAAATGGTAATGCTACACAGAATTCACAGCAGCAATCACAAAATATCAGTGGATCTGCAGTGTCCTCTAGCAGTGGTTCACATACTTCGCCATGGACAGGCAGATTGAGATCAGGAGAATCTCCTCAAAGCAATGAAGATAGTGGTATGCAGGTATCACAAAAAGGAAAAGAGAAGGTAGATCAGCCCATGTTTGATGTGAATGCAGGTCACTCTTATGTGGATGGTGAATCCAGTGGCTCAGAATAGAGCATTGATGATGAGTTGGGTCTTCCTTCTGTTGTTACACCTGGAGTAAGGAAGACCAGGGATGTTTTGAGAGCACCTGGAAGTGAGCCTACTTTGTGCAGGTCTACCAAAGCTAGGTATCCTATGGATATGCTGAAATATAATGGATTTACAGCCATTCACTATGCCTATATGGTCAAAGTAATACAGGAACTAGAACCCACTTCTTTTGAGCAAGCCATGGGAAATAGAAAATGGGAGAAAGCCATGGATGAAGAAATGGATGCCTTGGAAGCAAATGCTGCATGGGAATTGGTGCCTTTGCCTAAAGACAAGAATGTAAGTGGGTTTATAAGATCAAGCACAATGCAGATGGTTCTGTGAACAGATACAAGTCAAGATTAGTTGTCAAAGGGTATGCACAGACATACGGCATTGATTATGAAAAAACATTCAGTCCAGTTGCAAGGATGGCAACTGTAAGAGCAATCATTGCTATGGCTGCATCAAAGGGATGGTCTTTACATCAGATGGATGTAAAGAATGCCTTCTTGCATGGTGATTTACAAGAAGAGGTCTTTATGGAGCAGCCACCAAGTTATGTTCATGCTATTCATCCTGCGTTTGTTTGCAGGTTGAAGAAATCCTTGTATGGCTTAAAGCAAGCACCTAGAGCATGGTCTGACAAGATAGGACAGTATCTTGTCACTATTGGCTTTTAGATTTCCAAGGCAGATTTCTCACTCTATGTGAGAAAAACAGAGAAAGGTATTATGCTGCTTGTCATTTATGTTGATGATTTGATCATCACAGGTGATAGTGATGAAGATATCCTTCATGTGAAAATGCTATTGAAGCAGAAGTTTGAGATGAAGGATTTGGGAGAGCTGTGTTATTTCTTGGGCATTGAGGTGATTAGATCACCAAGTGGGATACAGCTCTTGCAGAGGTAGTATGGATTGGACATGCTGTCCAAATATGTGATGACAGGCTGTAAGCCTATTTCAGTTCCTTTGGAGCAGAATGTGAAGCTGAGCATAGATGCAAGTGAGCTTCTGGAAGACCCTACTATGTACAGACACATAGTAGGAAGTTTGATTTATATGACTATTACCAGGCCAAATTTAAGCTATGCTGTTGGATTGGTAAGTCAGTTTATGCAGGCTCCAAGGAAACCGCATTTGGATGCGGCTAGATGCATACTCAGGTATGTGAAGTCCACATTGCAGTATGGACTATTTTATGAGGCTGGTGTATACACTGATGCTGACTAGGCTAGTTGTACTTCTGATCGACGATCTAACAGTGGATATGTGTTCTCTTTTGGGAGCGCTGCAATCACCTGGAGCAGCAAAAAACAGCCTACAGTTGCCTTGTTGAGCACAGAGGCTGAGTACAGGGGTGCAGCAATGGTTGCATGTGAGGTAGCTTGGTTGCATAAGCTACTTTATGATATGCATCAGTCTACAGATGGGCCAGTTGTCATTTATTGTGACAACATGAGTAGTATACACTTAGCAAATAACCCAGTCTATCATGCTAGAACAAAGCACATTGAGGTGCATTATCACTATGTGTGGGAGAAGGTTTTACTAGGTCTTATTGATCTAGTTTATGTCAGCACAGAGGATCAGGTCGTTGACATATTCACGAAGGCATTGGGCGCAGAGAAGCTGCACAAGTTCAGAGACCTGCTTGGTGTGCAAGAATTGGGATTGAGCTCGAGGGGGAGTGTTGAGATATCGAGCTCCACTCGTGATATGCTAGGGTGACTGTTGTGTATTTATGTCACCGACTTGTTAGCTGCAGATGCGGTTGGTACACCGCCCACAAATAATAGCTGGATGATAGCTATCCTTATCTACTCTAGTTTGTGGCTCAGTTAGTATGCCATAGTTAGTTGAGTTTGGTTTGAGACCCACGTATAGGGTTCTTCTATTTCTTTGTACTAGAGTTCTTTTGGCTTTCACAACTAAGAAGAGGAAAAATTGTTTTCAGCCTCCACCTGTGTGTGTATTCCCCCATTGTGTATGTGAGAAAGCTGCAAGTGAGACTCCTTCCCTCTCTCCCACTATCTTCACACTTGGAACCATGCCGTGTGACACAAAGAAATTTTTTGTGTGTGCATTGAATTTTCGATCAGACTATACGATTGTGTGCACAATAGCATGTGTGATGTTGTGTCTAAAGACTTCAAAGACTAGATCCATAGGAAAGTAGGTGAGATTTTCATTTTTGTGTGCTAAAAAGCTTATTTTTCCACCTCCTAAGGATTGGGGAGTGAACAAAAAGTGGACACCCTTAGCTTGCTACTTCCCGCTGATTTGCTTTAGATTGTTGTTGAAGATGTGTCATCCAATGCTCTAGGTACAATTGGTTTGATAGTTCCTGTCCCCACATTCACCTTGATGATGGTGTCACAATTCTGGATTGTCAGTCTATCAGTTTCCCAGTCATGGAGGTCTGATGCTTCCCGTAACCAAGGATGTCCCAGTAAGATTTGATAGGATTTTTTGGGGAGATCCAAGCTTGTGAATTGAAGGGAAAAGCGGACTTCTACAATCTTTGTGAGCACACCATTCACTATTCCCAAGGGTTTAGCCCATGAATCATCGGCAAGGCGTATGTTGAAATTAGCCTTTTGCATTGGTGGGAGACCCCATTCTTTGTAGAGCTCCTTTGATAAGACGTTTACACTTGCTCCACCATCCACTATGGCTTGGACTTCATTATATGCCTTGTGGATCAAAGGCACAGTAATGTTGCGTATGTCATCTCTCTCACCCATCCACACAAGGATATCTTCAATGTCATTCATATGTGGAGGGGGATTTGCGAGTTCAACCCATCCTTTGAAACTCTCCCAGAGATTGGGACAAATGGACACAGGGCAACTCAAGATGCTAGAGAGTGTGGCTCCTTCAAGTTGACATGGCAATATATTCTGTTGTGGAGTTTGTTGTTGGAACAAAGGCTCGAGTATAGTATCAATACTTTGTGGGGCCAAGTCATGGATTGGGTCTTGAGCTTGTTTCTCAGCCTCAAATTGAGCTTGTTCATTTTGTACCCATTGTTGAAGTGCCTGAAAATGAGCCTTCTCCACCGCTGCATTTGGGTATGGAGCTCGATTGATTGCTTGATAGAGGAAGGCGCATGTCCTTCCCCATGTAGATGTGTTGCACCTTTGCAAGCAATCCTTTCTTCCCAAGCTTGAACTTCATGATACGCCCCTTCCATTCATGCAAAAAATTACCTCTTTTGCTCTTGGGAAGCTTATGTGGACCCTTGGCAGATCCTTTCATGACTATCCAATCATTCAAGCTATAGGTGCAAGGCACCCATTCACCCAGTGCATTTTTGCTCCTGTGGGACACATAGTACATGTATGGTCTCCTCACCATGCTTGTACAGAGGTCACAACAGCAATAGTGGACTAGAAAGTGTAGCTTGGAGGGAGAGAGCAGCTTCGATAGAGGGAGAGAGAGGGAGAAGGTATAGAGGGTGCAACTAATTGGAGGCTCGGGAGTTGATGTGGATGAGCTCGGATGCTCATTGCTTGGCGGAGGTGTAGGCACTTGTGTTCTAGTGATAGATGTAGGCTTAAGTTTGGTAAGCAAACAAAGTGCATGCATGTGTAAAAGGAACGAGTATCAGCATGATTGAGGTAATGAAGGCTTTCGACTTCATTGGGGGTTGTAGGGTTTAGGAGGAGTTTAAGGGTTAGAAGGAGGTTCCAGGTTTAGAAGGAGGTTCTAGGGTTTAGAAGGAGGTTCCAGGGTTTAGAGAGAGATTCCAGAGTTTAGAAGAGGTTCCAGAGTTAGAAGGAGGATCCAAGGTTTAGAAGGACTCTAGGGTTAGAAGGAGGATCCAAGGTTTAGGGTAGAGTACATGGTGGAGAACTCATCTTCCTCATAGATCATGGAGTTTAAGGATTGAGGAACAAAGGGTTTAGGGGGAGCATAGGATTGGGAGAGGAAGAAGGTGTAAGATCATGGGGGAAAGAGGAGAGAGGAGGGAGGAGGAGGAGGAGGGAGGAGGAGAGAGGAGGAGGAGGAGAAGGGAGGAGGAGGAGGAAGAGGGAGGAGGAGAAGGGAGGAGGAGGAGGGAGGAGGAGAGGGAGAGGATAGGTTGCAAGGTTGGAGGAGAGGGGAGGAGGAGTTGCAAGGTTAGGACATGGTTTTGGATGTGGAGTGCAAGGAAGCATGATGGAAACTTGAGACAATTGCTTGGAAAACCAAAGTAGAACTCAACACAATGCCCCAAAGAGTGCGGGCTTCATTCCATTATGGGGTATTTATACAAGTTGGAGAGCTTCTCTCTTTGCATGTAGGAATTGTAACACATTCTCTCTCTACATGTAGAAGTGGTATGTAGAAGTTGTAACACATTCTCTTTCTACATGTAGAAGTTGTAACACATTGTCTTTCTACATGTAGAAGTTGTAACACATTCTCTTTCTACATGTAGAAGTTGTATGTAGAAGTTGTAACACATTCTCTTTCTACATGCAGAAGTCGTATGTAGAAGTTGTAACACATTCTCTTTCTACATAAGTCCATGTTGGCACAGAGTCAACACACGCTCTCCCGGTGAAGGAGGGTGACAAAATGTCTATAAAAGTAGCCCTCCTCTCCCTTGTTCATCATCTCTTCCACCATTAGGCCTCATGTTGCTGTAGCTCTAGTCTCCTCAAGCCTCTTCCATGAGCCTTCTCTCCCTCTTGTAGATATTCTCTTATGTAGACTCTTGAGTCCATCTCTCTCTAGTTTATTCTCTCTTTGTGAGTAGTCTTGGAGGTTCCATTCCCTCTTGTACATATGAAACCTCTTCTTCTCCCTTGTGTTTGTAGTATTTTGAGTTGCATTGGAGTGGAGTCTCACTCTATTGGTAATGAAGGTCACTTCAGGTTCTCTCTCTTGAGTGTCTCTTCCCTTTTTCCATTGTTTTCTCTTCCAAAGTTCTCAAAAGTTGTACAACATTCTCAAAGAATTGCAGCCTCTAGCAAGAACATGCAGGTATCTCAAAATCCTTTCTTGTGTTCTTTCTTGGTGTTTGGAAGTTTTTGATGATAAATGGGTTTTCTACCTTTATTTTAACTAGGCTGAAAGACATTGTTGGGAAGGTAAAAAGGAAAACTTTACCTAGCAATGGAGGCTAGACAATATCTTGGAGTTGAAATGAAAATGCATGTATGAGTTCTTTTGTTGTAGCCAATTTCCTAGATAGGGGTTTGAGGAGGAAAGATGTTTTGTGTTCAAAATGTCCACCAAGTGTCCAGCTTCAGGGGTTGACATAGTTAATCACATGAATCGCAATGGCTTTGGTGATCTGAAGACAAGCTAGGTGATGTTTGATCACGCATGGAGAGTGGTTGGTTGGAGCACTTTTGATAAGCTACATTCTGATGGCAAGCAAGAAACAAGGATCCTACATATTGGTGTGAGAAGTGGGCCAAATTTGAAAGAAGAGCAAAAAATCCACAAAAAGGCCCAAAAGAGATGAAACTTGATATGTCCATTTTCTATGCCTTGCCATATTGGAGATCTTTATATATTTCTCATCTTATAGATCCCATGCATATGTTGAAGAACATAGGGGATGCTTTGCGGAGATAGATGATCAGTGAAATAGATACAATAGCATCTAGAAGAGATCTATAATTAGCTAATACAAAATCTCACTATGTCCAAAAGAGGATAGTAATGTGGAGTGGTCACATATGAACCAACTCCATGGATCTTATCTATGGATGAGAATCAGCTAATGAAGGAAAGATTGATAGGCATAAGGACACATACTAGATATGGAGCATCTTTTAAGAACTTGTTCACTAATGATGATTAATAAAGAGCCATGACTATAATACTCTAGTGTAGGTTGGTCTTGTAATATATGAAATGTGTGAATATTCTTAAGCCATCTTAACCATGGCATGTTAACAAGTCATCCTCATAAGTGACTATATCTTTTCTATTTCTTACCAATTATATATATATGGCAGCATAGTTTACCATTTCCCATTCAAGACTACTTGACCAAAGGTAAGCAGGCACGAGTAAATGACCACTACAAATTGGTTTATCTATTTTACATCATGTCTTATTTTGACTAATTAGCAAAAATGTGCATTGTAAAGGTGGACAATTTCAAGAGAATTCAAGAGTATCTAAGTGTATAGAGCTCTTGTGTTTAATAGCATTACCAACTAGCTTTTCCAACACACAAGATCACTAGTGCACCTTGTGGATGAGATGTCTCTTGCAAGTTTTGTCACTAGTCGATGGACGTTCTTTTTTGAGAGATTCATGAAAGTCATTTAGGGATTTGTTCCTCAAAAACCATGACTAGGAGGGTCTATGGCATAAGCACGGCATGTTCATGAATCCCTATTCTATGTTATAGAATATTTGAAAATAATAGACCCAAAATCTCCAAGAATATGGGATGATGAGGATAACGAGAAGGTGGTAGGTGAAGTTTTACAAGGAAAAGGAAGGGAGATAAAATTGTCTCATGAAAATCCAGAGAAAATTTCCAAATTTGTACTGTACAATTCAGAGAATATGAAAAAATGGATAGAGATCTACACAATTGAGGAGAAGAGAGAAAATGGATCAAATGAAGCAAAAGGGGTAGAAGGCAAGTTAGATATCCTCCTGAGTTAGAATACTTCCAAAAAAAAGTGCCCTTGGGGGGGTCACAATGTATAAACCCTCTATATCACGTGTGTTCAAGGCCTATTTCTAAAATACCCTATCACATTCTGTAAATTTTTCATTAATAAAATGTACCCCTTTTCTATACAAATTTGTAAATTTTTTTCAGAACTATTTTAAATAGTCCCTTATGTATATTTATTTCTGTAAATTTTAGAAATAAAAAATATCCTTCTATTGAACTTATGTGATATAGTTACATATGATGAGTGACCCCCCCCAACAAAGTGCTCTAGATTGGTGCCAACATGCTATGAGCAAGGCACGCTCTAATGGATCTCATGTGACTCATAAGGAGCAAGAGATTTTCTAAGTTATATTAGTTCTTTCAATGCATTAGGAAGGTAGAGAAATAAATTCCCTGTTGCTAGTGCTTTTGATGCAATGGTAAGATGAAGCTTCCAACACATTAGGACGATGGAGCAGTGAAGAACCCCTAGTGCTTTTGATGCCTTGGGAGAATAATGCATTCAGGCCCTCCCAATGCTTTTGACACATTGGGAGGATTGAGAAAAGTCTTATTTTGGAGCACCTATGGTTCATGGATCATAGAGGCCCCTTTACCATGGTCTTTGGATAGTGTGCCATTTGTGTTACATCTGCATGGAGCTTCATCGACATGTACATGGATGGTGGACCTTCTCATCCGCCCACTGATATTTACTTTTTATGGCATTCAACACCTATTTCATTAATTTTGGACTAGTGTACTGTCCAAATTCGTTTTGTGAGATAATTTTGGATAAAGCATTTCAAACAAAGAGGCTCTTATAAAACAAAACTTTGAGTCAAAAAGTAATATTTTAAAAAAGCAAATTAGAAAAAATGACATGACATGTTATTAAAACTAGAGTACATTAAAAAAAGAGGACTTCATGTTGTTAAAAGAGACAAAAAATAAGATTTTAAAAAATCAAATTAGAAAAAAAACTAGAGTACATTTAAAAAAAAGCATGACACATTTGTACAAGAAGTAGATCATATAACTCAAAGCCATATGGTGTTTAGAAACACCTTCCATTAGCTCAGGCTAGAAGATGTCATCTTTGTCTCTCTTGTCTATTACAACTTTACATTAGAGAACTAAAAATTATTTGTGGAACTGTAGTTTCATTTCTTGTCTATTATAGTTACTTTAGAAAACACATGTCTATGGAATTAAATTTCACAGTTACTTTAAATTTCTATGGAATTAAATTTCCATCACTTGACTATTAAGTCATTAGAGAGAGCATATGTCCTCGAAAGTGCCTACTATGGCATTGGCTTCATGAAAACAAGTAGACTTTAAACTTGCAAGCCATGCATAACCAGGGCTCGCATCGCAAATCTCCTCACAGACTCTCCTCACAACGTGTTTTGAATCTTCCGCCGACTTGTAAGCATTCAACAACTCTTCTTTTCTCTCTTGGCTTTCCTCATCTTCACCATTTTTTTCAATGCAGCTTCTAGCCACTGCCATATCCTGTACGAAAAATTAACTCGTTCGCATAAGAAGTAAGTGATTAAAAGAAGCGAAAAAGAAAGCTAAGGATATTCACCTCTTCTACTGAGTTCAAATCAAGCAGCCATGTGCGTAACATATCCTCCTCGAATGATTTTCCCTTCATTGGTCCATACAAAAGAGATCTAAGATAGAATTTGAGTTCAGTAAATGAAGTCGGGTAGTAACTAGTCATTGTCTTAGAAGGAAAGTGGGAGAAGGAGAGTGAGGGAGCAATAGCGAGGGATGCACAGTGAGCTGCCCCTCCTTCAAGAGTGATAGAAAGTGAGGGAAGACGTAAAGTGAAAGATGAATACAAGTTAATCAGAAGGACTAGGATGTAAGAAATAAGAGTGTTTGTGGAAGGACTACGATGGAAGATTACAAGTGCACTAAGGCACGATGTGTTCGCTATGATAAGGATAAGGGTTGGAATAAAGTAAGAGAAGCATTGGAAATGCTCTACTTTAAGTGAGTGGAGACTGTCCAACTGAATAAAATTTTGGAGAGCATTGGGAATGATGTACTTTAAGTGAGTGGAGCATTGGGAATTGATACTTTGCCATGAAATATATTACAAATATTACATCATCACATATTCATATCAAAATTCTCATCACAAAAGGTTATATTTCCTAATAATCACATCATCACACATTCATATCATAAAATTGTGTGCAAGAAATAAATATATGAATATCATGACTAAATGCCACTTAAGTAATAAGTCAAAAATTGATGTATAATCAACAAAAACTACATCATGATTCATACATTGCAACAAATAAATGTCAACCATAATATTCATGGAGTAAACAACATCACCAGAATATGCTCCTCATGCATATATACAAACACAACATCATACATGCATCACAACTCTTCTGATGCTTCTAGTGGAGACTGTGGCAACTCTTCTAATGCTTCCAATGGAGGCTGTGGTGCTCTAGATGTACACTCAGTCTCTACTTCTTCCTCTGGTATGTAGTGCTTTCGGAGTAGACTCAGTATCCTCTTCCTTAAATGCAAGCGGAGGCTATGGCAACTCTTCTTATGCTTCCAGTGGAGGCTGTGGTGCTATAGGTGTACACTGAGTCTCTACTTCTTCTGTAGTGTGCAGTGCTTTCACAGTAGACTCAGTCTCCTCTTCTTTAAATGCAAGCTCTAATATTGCTTCAGTTGCATGTTGTATTCTAATGGCAGAAATTAGGTCTCGAATGATTTCAGCCCTAAACAATTCTATATCCTCCTCTGAATATTTGAGCTCCAAAGAGTCTTCCGATGAGATCTGTGGCTTAAGTGAGAAAATTTCTTTCCACCCACAACTATGCCCTTCTTCCTGCTCTACTACTAAATGCTTTTGGATGTCTACCAAGTCTTTGTATTGTCCTATTTCTCTGATAGCAGATACCAACTTCTCAATCGACCTGCTCATCATGACATATTAAAAAAACTTAGTGTGTCTATTACATAAGGTACATAATATAGAAGTAACAACAGATTAATAGAATACTTATGTTTGCACTGAGACATGAAAGCCTGCAATCGAGTTAACAAACCAACAATAGTTGTCTTCAAGGTCCAAAATCACCAGACTCCAATGTTCCCTACACGAATAATTAAGAACCATTATTATTTAACACAATGTTGCCAATATAAGATGAAAATAAAGGTTGCCATGATACTTACATCTCGTGATATGCCATAAATAGGACTCGCACGCCATGTAAATGTAAAGGCTGTAACCATTTACAAACATCGGCTATTGTCTTTCTGCTATCGCTAAGTATAGGAGAAAGGAGGGAATCCAACATAACATTGAATGGGTGGATGATGATGAGCAGGATGATGAGTGCATGCTTGCATGCATGTGTGTCTGTGTGCGTGTGCACGGGTCAGCTTCTATTATGCACTCTAAAGGTCATGTAATCCTTACAAAGAAGTCAAAAGATATGTGGATCAAGCTTCTTCGACAATCTTACAAGTTGAAGGGTAGCAAAGTATGGATAGCAGAGGAGCTTACACAAGCTCAACTCAAGAATAAGGTAGCTGAATTAGCTAAAGTCAAGGCTGCCAAAAAGGATGGAAAATGGGCAGTTTACCGTGAAGGTGTAGCCCTAATAAGAGAGTTTAAATCACAGTTTTGTACCGCTCTACCAACAAATAAATGAATATTAGCTTATTAAATTTAATCAAAATATTGAATTATCAAGCAGAGAAAAAGTTTGTATCAAACCTGAGAATGGCCATCATAACATTGTTATTGACCTCATTTGAAGCTCTAGAGAGGATTGAAATCTCCTCTCCCCCAAATTCAAGATACTGAGGTCTATGTTGAATCATAACCCTAACATTAAAAGAGCTTCCCAATTCTTCCAATGAAGCCATGTTTGTAGAGTTGAGGTCTTCTATCCCCTTTGACTCTTTGACGGCATTCATTTTGCACTCCTCTGAGCCATTATCTATTTGCCTTGTGGGAGGGTCCATAATGTCGCCCTTAATGATTGCTCGAATGGTACATGTTATAAATGCATATATAGAGATGCAAATCCATATATGTTGACAGTGTGGTGTCATTTTGTATCTCAAAAATTTGACCAAGTACCAAAAAGCAATTGTAGCCCACCCTCCATCCACAATTATAGATGTGGCTATTCTCTTGATGTGATACCTGACATGTTATATACTCTATTTGTTGTGCCAAGTCACATTGCTGCATTACTGTGCCGATAGCACCTACTAACTTTTGAGCTGATCTGCACATGAAAACATATAACAACAGTGAATATGTGCATTGCATATCAATCTACATGTCAAGAAGTGACAACAAGTGTAGTCTATACTTACTCTACCACAATGCCATGGACAGATGTCATTGAGTTGGCAAAGAAGCACTTCTTCGCAAAGATGTCCACGACTACTAGACTCCAATGTGAGTTGTATTATCAATAAAGAATAATTACTGTGTTTGAGACAATTCTAGCAATGCAATAGAAAAAACAAGTAGGGTTTGATGCTTACTTCTCATAATATGCTATAAAAATAACTCGTGTGTCATTCATAGAAACGTGTTCAACCACTTGCAAACATCCTCTATGGTTTCTTCTTTGTTGCTAAGCACTTCCGAAATACGAGGATTGAGCATATATGAAACGCTTTGTATATTTTGCAAAAAATTTGCTATAACATTACTAGATTAAAAAAAAAGTATTAGCTTCTTGGGTTTAATCAAAATAAGCAAAGTATAAAGCCAAGGAAAAGGCTACATCAAACCTAAGGATGGTTGTAATGACTTTGACATTAACCTCTTTCTTAGGATTCAAGAGGATTGAAATCTCTTCTTCACCAAATTCAAAAAAATGAGGTTGCTGTCAAATTAACAACATAGCGGTGAATGAACTTCCAATTTTCTCCAATAGATTCATATTTTCATGACTCATCTTATTGAGAGAGTAGTCTACATCATATTCTTCTTCACTTGCTATGTCTTCTACATCCTCCTTCTGCTATAAAAATATAAAAAAGTTATGTGATGTACACATCCCAAATAAAGGCTTAAACAAGTAGATAAGGTTTCATACATGCTTTCATTAGAGTGAGTTTCTCCTCCGCTTGGAGCAAAAATTTAAAAAGTAAGGTTTCATACATGCTTTCATTAGAGTGAGCCTCTCCTCCTCTTGGAGGAAAATTTTAAGAATTTTATGAGATTCACACATCCTAAATAAAAATAAAGGTTTAAATAATCATAGAAGTATAACGATAGCATGCTTTCATTAGACTCAGTCTCTTCTCCTCTTGGAGGAAAATGTAAAAAAGTTATGAGATTTACACATCCCAATTAAAGGCTTGAACAAGCATACAAGTATAAAGATAAGGTTTTATACATGCTGCAATGTAGTCATATTTTCAGGTTGTTTCCCAATGGTAGTAATTAGACGCTGAATACTCTCAGCCCGAAATGCTAGCAGATCGGCTTCTGTATATGATTCCATTTTGACTAGTAACTCCAAATCAAAAATCTCTCTAAGAAACAACATGTAGTTGTAGGCAACTCTCCACCCACAGCTGTGCCCATCTTTTTGCTCCACTGGTAGATGTCTTTTGAATTCTATTTGATCTTGTTGCTCCGTGGTTGTTTTGACAGCAGATACTAGCCGATATGCAGCACTGTCCATCATGACATATTAAATATATTAATATATCATGATCATAAGAAACAAAATAAGAAAGTATCAAAAATATTAAGAGAATAATTACCTTGGGGAGTTGGCATGATAGCCTTCCATTGAATTCACAAACCACAAACAGTTGAGTTCAAGGTCCCAGACGATCAGACTCCAATGTGAGCTACACGACTAGAATAAAAATGATTATTGTTTTACACAAACTTGCCAAAGAAATAGTAAAAATAAGGTTAGATTTGATACTTACGCCTCATGATAAGACATTAAGATGACTCGCACCCCATATGAATTCAAAGGGCTTAACCAAGTACAAACATTTTCTATAGTCTTTTGAGGAGAGCTAAGAATAGAAGAAAGGAGAGCATCGAGCATGTAGACATGATGTTGCACTGCACTAGGAAGCTGAGAAATAACTACACTGCACCAAGAAATAAACAAACGTTAGCTCATAGAATTGATTTGCATTCTGCACTAGGAAGCTGATATTATATAACTACACTGTGAATAAATAAACAAATGTTAGCTCATTGAAGTAGCAACAAATAAACAAACGTTACCTGAGAATGGCCAAGATAACATTGTCATTAACCTCTTTTAAAGGATTGGAGAGGATTGAAACCTCCTCTCTACCAAAGCTCAAATACTGAAGTTCTCGTTTCAAAATGATCCTAGCTTCAAATGAGCTCTCCATTTTGTCCAATGTAGCTAAATTTGCAGAATGGGACTCTGTCATAGCTTGTATTCTATGTTTGGGGTCATTCTGCTTTTCCATGGTGTCTTTAAAGCTCTTGTGCTCATGGGATTCTTCAATCAAATTTAGAGATGGTTGCATTGTTGAAGTAGAATGTTGAAGTAGAATGGAGTGCCTCCATATTGACTTCATCCATTTCTTCTCCCTCTATTTCCTGTAAACAAATATGAGAGATTAGATTCATTATCTTTAAATTTAAATCTTATTTAAAAAATTGCATTTAGTTGAGAAATAGAGAGTTCATACCGCTAAGTATTGTCGTAGTGGCCTTTTTTCATAACCCTGCGAGCCATAATTATCAAAGAAGACATCATCATGTTTGTCTTCATCCACCAACCTCTCTCTGAATGGGTCATGTAAGTCCATCTTTTCATCATCATCAACTGGGACATTATGATCTTCAAGGTAATCATCCATGTCATCAGTGTCCTTATGGTCTATCTCTTTTTCATAGCCTGTGGTTAGATCTGCTTGAAGCTGAAAATAAGCCATGAAATGCTTATTTTCAATAATATTTGTGGAGTTGCCTTTTTTGACGAGATCCTCAAATAAATATCCCATCCTGCACAAGGTGACCTCCCAACCTGCCGGTAGCAAATTCTCCATCATGGTAAGTAAGAGACTCCCAGTTTTTGCAGGACTTCCATAGTTGTTTTTTTGATAATGTATGGACCTGGAATATCTTGCTCTTCTAGCATCAATCTCAAATTATTTGAATTCCCTCTTATGTTCTTTTGTAAGGAGTGATCAGGGTTGGGACTCTGCATACACAAAAATAATGATTCAAGAGATTGAATCGCTATGCCACATTCTCTCTTGCCTCTCTTTGCTGCATAAACACCACTATAGATCTTCAAATCTGATGAATATGCTTGCTCTAGAGTAACTTGCATGGCTTCTTTGTCCCTTTTATCAACAAAAATGACAATGTTGCAAATTGCCACTTTGCTAATGGTGGTATATACTATTCTATCAATGAAGTTATGGATACCATCGCTAGAAACTTCATTGATAAAGACTACTTGTGGCTTATCCCATGCTGACTCATTCTTGAAGAAGTCATCTTCTGAGACTCCCCTGAAGTTCACAAGCTTTCCAAACTCTGCCGTAACCTCTATATTGAATTGAAAGCTTTGGTGCATATCTGTCAGCATCCTTATCTCGCTGATTAATATTTCCACATATGGAACCACAACAACACAAAGCAGCTATAGACACACTTGGTAGACACGCAAAATAGCGGGCGCGTCTATGGGCGTTGCTTTAGTAGAGAAATTACGAGCACGTCTAAATGCGCATCTAAACGCTTGTCTATTTATGCATAAATCACCGCATCTATTTGCGCGTTTGACCTGAGAAAATACGGGCCCATCTAACATCCCGTTTATTATCACGTCTATTTGCGCGTTTATTTGCGCGTTTACACTGAGAATCAGACGCGCATTTAGATGCGTAAATAGACGCGCTCTAGAGAATACAGAAAGTGAGATTTTGGTGTACATCATTGCTTTCCAAACATTGCCCATGATTACCAAAGCACATAGTTTTTTGCAAGCCCACATATACAAGAATTAAGTGAGATGAGGAGAATGAGACAATATGTAAAATAGTTTTGCCAATATCAATTGTGGGGCTACGATTCAATCTCATCCTCAATGAGATCAACCCTTGCCAAGCTATCTACTTCAAAATCCAAACAAGTGTTTAGATCTACAAATACATTCAACCCACTACTACTTGTGCCACTCATGTGCTCATCGAAATTAGCATCTCCAATGGTAGGCTCGTCCTCATGGGTAATGGCCTCAATATCTATATCTCCTATCTCATGATCATCCTCCTCTCTTGTATCATGGTCATCATCACGTCCATGGCCATGATCATCCTCCATACGCTCCATATTAGTAAATGTACTAAAAATCACTTTGGAACGTGGCATAATAGGTATGACATGCCACCATCTATTATTATCCACCATTGGTTGATAGACAACCTAATTCAAACACAAATACAATCATGTTACTTTTCTTGCATCAAATATTTAAAAGCGAGTATTTTTATGTGTGTGCACAGTACCTGTTCACATTGTTGTGGTAGTACTAGTGTGTCCTTCCTACTTTGCCAAAACTTTGTGGAGTCAATAGTTACAAAGCCACTTGCATGGCGTTTGATTGTTGCATTAGGGCCTCTTTCCACCACGTCCTTAAACCACTTTACATCCAAAACATACACAAAGAGGCATCGAAAGTCAAGCATAATGATATCTTGGATTATGCCACAATAATCATCCATGGCTCCATTGGCTCCCTCAAAGCTAGCAATGACACCGCAATCTTGTGTGTTTCTCTTATCATCAATCCGTTGTGTTCAAAAATGCTTGCCCTCACACCATATAGCATTGAACATAGTGCACTACACCAAGAAAAAATCAATTAAATAAGCAATCTAAATTATAAAAAGCTCCTAACTTATGCATAACATTCTATATACCAACCTTGCTCATGCATCCCCTAGCATACTCCCATTCTTCCATTGTGATATGCATCCCCTCATCTTTCTCTGCTTTCTCCATTTCATCAAGTAGCCAATCCACATGAATATCCTTTGGAAGTGCTCTTAGATGCTGAGGGTATGGCACATGAGATCCATGGTGTGTACGAAAGAGGGCCCTTTCTTCTTGTCTTCTTGCCTTTGCATCCTCGTATCTTGTCACCCATCTTTTAATCACATCACTATTAAGCACGCAAAAGAGGTTGATACTATTATGCAACTCCGTATCTATTACTTTGTTGCGTCCTTTTCCTTGAGGCACAATAGAGGTCATCCTTAGGGGGTCTTCATCATCTCTCCATAGTCGTGGGAGAGAGCTATCCACATCAACAAGAAACTCAGAAATATATACAAGTGACTCTTGTACCAACCAACCCTCGGCCATGCTACTTTCGGGTCTTGCATTTTGTCTCACGAAGCCCTTCAAGGTCTTCATGAAGTGCTCGAGGAAGAACAACCATCGTGCATGTATAGTACCGCATATAGCAATCTCATCCACCAAATGTACTATGAGATGTAGTTGGCTTGTGAGAATAGAACGTGGAAATGTCTCCTCCACTAAACAAACCGCCTCCACTGACATAACTCGAGCATTCTCAAGCGTGGTGGGATCTATTTCCTTTGAGCTCACATACCTCACAAGCTCGCCCATCTTGTAAATACAATCTTTCACGTCCTTTGATGCACTACGTGAAATGCTAGTAGGTAGTATGAACTGAACTTGCGAGGAGGTGGTTAATTAGTTGCTTATAGCTATTCACTCACAAATTTGAAAGGAAAAAGATATTATGCATATAAAATACTTACTTGGAGCATCTTGTACCAATCATGAGATTTCAAGCCATATAATTGCTCTACACCTCTTTTCTTGCTCTTTGTAAAGGCTCACTTCAAACACCTCATGCATCCAGTGGGAGTACGAATTGTAGTAATAGCGCGCTTCACCGTCGCCATCTCTAGCTTTGATAACATCCACGGTGCACGAGGTAAAAAAACACACCCATTTGGTCTCTCTTGAGGCCAAGCTTCACGCATCCTCCCTGTGGTACGTAGATCCTCCCTTATGCCTGCCGAATCTCGTGTCCCATTCAAATGCTCCCAAATGGTAGATGCCACATTCTTGAAGATATGTATGGGATCAAGCAGGTGATTGATCTTGAGGTGGGACCAATATGGTAAACGATAAAAGATGGAGTATCTAAACAAAATAAAGTGTTAGCGTGCAATCTTTACTTTCAACCAATATAGCCAATCTTTACTTCCAACCCATAGTTATAAACCCTTACCAGCTCATGCCAAGTGGTGGAGGAGTTGTGGAACCGTCCCAAATTCTCATCCAATATCCCACGGTGAGTGATTGCGGGAGGACTTCATTCCAAGGGGCAACATATCTAGGATGATCAGGTGGGAGAAATCGATGGTGATTCTCATAGATGACCTTATTCAATCCGTCTGCCCGTGAGGCAACTAGCGAAGGACCACAAACAGGACATGCATGGTAACCCGATGTAGTGAGACCTGAACAATAGATGCAATTAAGAGTGGAAGGTGGGTTTAGGGTGCCACGTCCTTTGCCTATTCATAATTAAAAAATGCAATGCTTACCTGAACACTCGCCATAGCCTGGGAAGTCATGCATCGTCCACATCAAGACTACTTTGCAGTTGAAGTCTCGTGACGAGGGAGGTCTGCTCACATCATGCACCTCGATACCTCTCCAAAGTATCTCTAGCTCATCAATCAAAGGCTCCAAATAAACATCAGGGTTTTTGACTTTATGTTTCCCTGGAATTAGAAGGGATGGCATGACATGTTCTTTCTTAATAGCCATAGAGGGTGGAAGATTGTAATTCACCAATACCACTGGCCATACACTGTAAGACGTGCTTTTGAGACCAAATGGGTTCACAGCATCCATACCCAATCCAAGTCTCAAGCTCCTAGGTTCTTCCTTGAAGCTTGGCCATGTGTCTTCAATATGCTTCCACGCAGGAGAGTCCGCGGGAGTTCTCCACTTGCCATCGGTTGATCGATGGGAGGAATGCCATGACATGAGCTCTGCAATATATTTGCACTTGAACATATGTTGGATGCAAGGGATTAGGGGAAAATGTCGCAATACCTTACGAGGCACGTCCAAGGTTTTGAGATCTGCTCTATATCTTGCCTCTCTACAAGTAGGACACTCTCTTGCATCCTTATGTAGTCCACGAAACAAAACGCAATCGTTGACACATGCATGGATGCGCTTGTAATCTAATCCTCCAAGAGAGGTCACATGTTGCCTTGCCATATCTCTTGAGGTCGGTAATTTATTCTCCCTTGGAAGCATTTTACATAATAGCCTGCACGTGAAGACCATAAATGAGGAAAAGCATTCGAGTAATTGACCCACTAGCATAATTCACCATGTTTGCAAAATCGACTTTAAAGCTTACTTGAGTAATGCATTCAAACTTACATTGCTCCATCCATAGATGGTTTGCAAGGTTAGTAACTCAAGGGAGGCACGTAGAACTAGCAGAGCTTGCCAGGCTTGAGGCAGGTCAACCTCCAAGGGGCCCGCCCCACACCACTCACAAGCATGAGTGGAAGAAGGCAATGAAGTCAGCGAGGGAGGACCCCAGTCTGCAGCACGTGGAGGCACGGAGGATCCAGATGGAGGAATATGGAAGCGCGCATTTTGGAGCAGGGGGTGTTGAATCATGGGAGGCCCAATTTGTAAGTATCGATCTCAAATTATATTGCTTATGTAGTTTATTAGGAGGTTGGTTGTTTCTTTGTATTAATCCCTCCACAAAGTGTGTCGCGGTCATGCAGCTTGAGATCGTGGGCAGATACCCTACTCCAGTGGAGACAGCCTACCACCGCCACCATCGCAACGAAGCTACATGGAGGCACTTCTATGATGACGGGTTGATTACTGAGGAGCAGTATACCCGAGCTACTAGAGCAGCCCCCCAGGTATTTGAAAGTAATTAAATAATGCCAAAATTATAAGTAAAGATTTGATTTTTCATACATTGATATATGTTGTCCCTTGTTTACAGGCCCACGCACAAGACGACGAGGAAGACGAGAAAGGAGGCGCAGAAGGGAGCACAGAAGGGAGCGCAGAAGGGAGCATGGAAGGCAGCGAGGATTAGTCGTAGAAGTAGTGCTAGCTACTCTTTTTTGTACTTAAAGCCACTAGCTTGGCTTCGTGCCTCTTGTATATAGACTCCTCTTATTTTTTGTACTTGAAGCCACATGACGTGGCTTAGCTTCCTTATTTTTTGTACTTGAAGCCACATGACGTGGCTTAGCTCCGTGCTATATGTATATACAAGCACTTTTTGAGCTTTCAATTTTATTGCGTTTTGGAGTTGTAATATTTTATTTGGAATTGTAATTTAAATGGGGTTGGCTGTAAGAATTGAATTACAGAATGTGGATATGGGATTCTTGTAACTATATAGCATACACACAACATACACAGTATTCTGTAAAATTTATAAAAAAAAAAGCGCGTCTATCAGTGCGTTTAAAAACGCGTTTATATTCGCGTCTATCTGTTCGACTTGTGTCTATATGTGCGTCTATAAAAGCGTTTATAAGCGCATCTATTTATGCGTCTAACTGTGCGTCTATATGCACATTAGTCTAATATATAGATGCACAATTAGACGCGGGTCTCCAGACGTGCAAATAGACGCGCCCGTAAGTTTTTTATTTAGTTCATGAAACGCATCTGTGCATGCGTCTATGGGTGATTTGTCTTGTTGTGAACCACTTGTTGTTGGATTTCTTTTCTCATATAAGAGGTTACTATTTCTGACCCATCTTCATCCTTTTTAATCCACCTGTTTGCCCATAGCTTTACCTTGTGTGTTGACAAAGAAGCTATATGCTTCACCACATTATAGTCAATGTTACAATGAGTAAGTGGAATTTGTTTCTCTGACAGCAAATACTTAATGGCACTATGCACTGCATCACGCCTCACTTGTACATTGATGCATTCTTCCATGCAGTGGTCTTTGTCTTTTTTTCCAAAAAACCATTCTTTCTTTAAAATTTTTTGTGTTGCCATGGATGCATACTTGTTAGGTAAGTACTTTATCGGCCTCCACATCCTTGCCATCAACTCCTTCTTATCCATTACCTTTGACTTTGCATGAGCATAAGCATGAGCTTATGCTTATGCTTATGCTTATGCTTGCGGAAACTTGCGGAAACTTGCGGAAACTTGCGCATAAGCTCTTGCGGAAACTTGCGCAAACTTGCATGAGCATAAGCATGAGCTTGAGCTTATGCTTATGCTTATGCTTATGCTTGCGGAAACTTGCGGAAACTTGCGGAAACTTGCGCATAAGCTCTTGCGGAAACTTGCGCATAAGCTCATGACAAGCTCCTTCTCTCATTCCGCATAAGCTCCTTCTCTATTTCCGCATGAGCATAAGCATAAGCTCATGCTTATGCTCATGCGGAAATAGAGAAGGAGCTTATGCGGAATGAGAGAAGGAGCTTATGCGGAAAAAGAGAATGAGAGAAGCATATGCTTCTCTCATTCTCTATTTCCGCATAAGCTCTTGCGGAAACTTACGCATAAGCTCATGCTCATGAATGAGCATAAGCATGAGCTTATGCTTATGCTTATGCATAAGCATAAGCATAAGCTCATGCTTATGCTCATGCGGAAAAAGAGAAGGAGCTTATGCGAAAAAAGAGAAGGAGCACTTGCGGAAACTTGCGCAAGTTTCCGCAAGTGCTCCTTCTCTTTTTTCGCATAAGCTCCTTCTCTTTTTCCGCATGAGCATAAGCATGAGCTTATGCTTATGCTTATGCATAAGCATAAGATGCTTGCTTATGCATAAGCATAAGCATAAGCTCATGCTTATGCTCATGCGGAAATAGAGAAGGAGCTTATGCGGAATGAGAGAAGGAGCTTATGCGGAAAAAGAGAATGAGAGAAGCATATGCTTCTCTCATTCTCTTTTTCCGCATAAGCTCCTTCTCTCATTCCGCATAAGCTCCTTCTCTATTTCCGCATGAGCATAAGCATGAGCTTATGCTTATGCTTATGCATGCTTATGCATAAGCATAAGCATAAGCTCATGCTTATGCTCATGCGGAAATAGAGAAGGAGCTTATGCGGAATGAGAGAAGGAGCTTATGCGGAAAAAGAGAATGAGAGAAGCATATGCTTCTCTCATTCTCTATTTCCGCATAAGCTCTTGCGGAAACTTACGCATAAGCTCATGCTCATGAATGAGCATAAGCATGAGCTTATGCATAAGCATAAGCATAAGCTCATGCTTATGCTCATGCGGAAAAAGAGAAGGAGCTTATGCGAAAAAAGAGAAGGAGCACTTGCGGAAACTTGCGGATAAGCTCTTGCGGAAACTTGCGCATAAGCTCATGCTCATGCATTACGCATAAGCTCATGCTCATGAATGAGCATAAGCATGAGCTTATGCATAAGCATAAGCATAAGCTCATGCTTATGCTCATGCGGAAAAAGAGAAGGAGCTTATGCGAAAAAAGAGAAGGAGCACTTGCGGAAACTTGCGGATAAGCTCTTGCGGAAACTTGCGCATAAGCTCATGCTCATGCATGAGCATAAGCATGAGCTTATGCTTATGCTTATGCTTATGCTTGCAGAAACTTACGGAAACTTGCGGAAACTCATGCTTATGCTCATGCGGAAATAGAGAAGGAGCTTATGCGGAAAAAGAGAAGGAGCTTATGCGGAATAAGAGAAGGAGCTCATGCGGAAACTTGCATGAGCATAAGCATTAGCTTATGCTTATGCTTATGCTTGCGGAAACTTGCGGAAACTTGCGCATAAGCTCTTGCGGAAACTTGCGCATAAGCTCATGACAAGCTCCTTCTCTCATACCGCATAAGCTCCTTCTCTATTTCCGCATGAGCATAAGCATGAGCTTATGCTTATGCTTATGCATAAGCTCATGCTTATGCTCATGCGGAAATAGAGAAGGAGCTTATGCGGAATGAGAGAATGCTTATGCATAAGCATAAGCATCAGCTCATGCTTATGCTCATGCGGAAATAGAGAAGGAGCTTATGCGGAATGAGAGAAGGAGCTTATGCGGAAAAAGAGAATGAGAGAAGCATATGCTTCTCTCATTCTCTATTTCCGCATAAGCTCTTGCGGAAACTTCCGCATAAGCTCATGCTCATGAATGAGCATAAGCATGAGCTTATGCTTATGCTTATGCATAAGCATAAGCATAAGCTCATGCTTATGCTCATGCGGAAATAGAGAAGGAGCTTATGCGGAATGAGAAAAGGAGCTTATGCGGAAAAAGAGAATGAGAGAAGCATAAGCTTCTCTCATTCTCTATTTCCGCATAAGCTTAATCGGAAACTTACGCATAAGCTCATGCTTATGCTCATGCGAAAATAGAGAAGGAGCTTATGCGGAATGAGAGAAGGAGCTTATGCGAAAAAAGAGAATGAGAGAAGCATAAGCTTCTCTCATTCTCTATTTCCGCATAAGCTTATGCGGAAACTTACGCATAAGCTCATGCTCATGAATGAGCATAAGCATGAGCTTATGCTTATGCTTATGCTTATGCTTATGCATAAGCATAAGCATAAGCTCATGCTTATGGTCATGCGGAAAAAGAGAATGAGAGAAGCTTATGCGATGAGAGAAGGGGGAAATAGAGAAGGGGGAATGAGAGAAGCATAAGCATAAGAGAATAAGAGAGATACGGAAATAGAGAATAAGGGGGAAAGGAAAGAGAGAAGGGAAAAGAGAGAGGGGGAAAGAGAGAAGGGGGAAAGAGAGAATAAGAGAAGAGGGAAAAAAGAGAAGGGGGAAAATGAGAAAAAGAGAAGGGGGAAGAGAGGGTTCCTACGCCCATCACTGCAGCTAGCGCTTAAGGCGCTAGCTGCAGGCCAATGCAAATAACAAAAAGCTTAAATGGAAAGAAGAGGAAGCACTTACCTGTAAAAGTATGTCCCGCTCGGTGTAGTGGACTGGGCCCACAAAAGAGAGACTATGTCCCGCTCGGTGTAGTGGACTGGCCCTACAAAAGAGAGAAAACAACCCAGTTTTTCAAATAAGATGTTAGTGGAAAGAGGAGATCACAAAAGCAACTTCTTGAAAGGAGACAAGGAAAGAGAAGATTGAGGAGACAAGGAAAGGAGGAGATTGAGGAGAAGAGAAGGAAGAGAAGGAAGAGAAATACAGGAAGAAGAGGTGAGTTTCTTTCTTTCTTTCTTGAAATTTCATTTTTTGTTTGAGTCCTTTCTAATCAAGCATGAAAACTAGTTTAAAACTTTAGCAATACAAGTAGAAACACTCACAAAACCAAAGCTAACAAACAAACAACCTACATTGTTGAAAGAAACTCACCTTTTGAAGAACTTGCTTTCTGGAAACCAAAGAGGGAAAAAGGAGAGAGAGGGTGCAGAAGAGGTAGGAGGAGGGTGAGGAGTGGGAAATAGGGTAAGAGGTTGCTTGGAATAGATGGGAGGTCAGTGAAAATAGGTGGGAGGAGATTTTGGAGAGCTTACTTGAGAGATTAGGAAAGCTTTGAGCAAAACGCCGCGGGTTTCGGCGTTTCGGGTTTTAACCCACAGCGTCGCTATATAGCGACGCTTATTCGTCGCTATATAGCGATGCTTTTAATTGAAAGCGTCACTATATAGCGACGCTTTCAATTAAAATCGTCGCTATATAGCGACGGAACAGAGCGTCGCTATATAGCGACGCTTACTGTTTATTTTTTAATGAGGCCTCTTGTGACTCAAACATGCTATGCCTATAATTGTTAATATCTCCTCTTACTACATAGCCTTACTATATAGGATTTTTTGTTTCAATCCTTACTATATAGCGATGTCATTCTTTTTATATAGCCTCAAGAGAAGCTCAAATTAAACATGCTATGCTCATAATTGTGTACATCTCCTCTTCATGCTTATGTTTTGGTTTTATAAGTGTAGATGGAAGGGACGAGTGGAAGCTCATCCGATGATGCGCCAACGCCCGGGAGCACGAAGTGGCTTACAGAGAGGTTATATTGTCATTGCACTCATTGCAAGCGAGAAGTACGACATCAACGTCGTATTATCATGCGCCACTTGCGGATGTATGGGGAGGAGCCGGAACCAGTACCCCCCATTGGTGTTGCACATGTTGATGGATCATCGGTAAGTCAAAGCTATTTAAGTTCGCAATCTTATTGTATACCTGGAATTAGAAAATCTTCTATTTACACGAATGAGCTTATGACAGGATGACGAGGGTGACAAGGGTACACATATACCTTCTCACTTTCAACAAGACTATAGTCTCCCAGATGACGACGAGGGTATGGTCGACATGATGGATTCCATTTTTAGGGGCACTACATCCCACGTACACGTGATGTCAGAGTCTGAGGTGAAAATGCGAGAGTTGCAATCAACACAATTGTACGAGGGTGCCAGGATGTCTAAACTATGTGCTTGTCTCTCAATCTTGAATCTACAAGTACAGTATGGGTGGTCGGATACAAGTGTCTCGGCCTTAATGAGGTTAGCCCTTGCATTAATTTGATTGACTCATTATTTGGATATTGTTTGTTTTGAGAATCATCATTTGGATAGTGTCTTTGTCATAGGTTGCTCCAAAAGATGTTGCCTGCACCAAATACCATGCCCGCATCAAGAGATGAAGCGAAAAAGATGCTAACAATGGTGGGTATGGATTATGATACCATCCATGCTTGCCGTAATGATTGTATTCTCTTTCGTCGTGAGCATGGAGATTTGGCTAGTTGTCCAAAGTGTGGGGAACAACGATATAGAGATGACTTGCAGGGTGAGAGGATACCGGTAAAGGTCTTAAGACACTTTCCCATCATTGCAAGAATACAACACATGTTTCGATGCAAATCCATAGCGGAGTTGATGACATGGCATGCATCTCATCGGTCCACTGATCACACATTGAGGATTCCCGCAGATTGTGCAGCTTGCAAGCACATAGATAATCAGTGGCCGGACTTTGCGAGAGAGCCACGCAACTTACATCTTGGGCTAGCCATGGACGGCGTGAATCCTTTCGGGTTACGCTCGACATCTTGGTCGACATGGCCCATAGTCGTGGTGAATTACAATATCCCACCATGGCTAACAATAAAAAAGGGACACCTCATGCTTGCACTACTTGTGCCAGGAAAGTACAAGGCAAGAAACATGGACGTGTACATGGCACCTTTGATAGAGGAGTTACAGATATTATGGAGAGGAGTGCAGGTCTTTGATATTTCCAGAGCTCCTAGGCATACCAATGATATTTTCGTCAGGGGTATCTTGATGTGGACCATGCATGACTACCCAGGATATGGAGAGTGCGCAGGTACATGGTTATGTCTTTACATGTACAATGAGGGATTATGCTTTTTTTACTCTCTTTTGCACGCATGTCTTGTACTAACATATTCATGCACGCGTGTAGGGCTTGTTACAAGTGGGTACCATGCTTGTCCTGTTTGTGGACCCGCTCTGAAATCGCTTGCACGCTACTCCAAACACATGAGGAAAAATGTTTATGAAGGTCATGCTCGATACCTTCCGCTCGACCATCTCGCACGTGGAGGTCAGCTTGATCCACCACCATCATATTTGAAAGCAAGTGATTGGATTCAAGCTTGGAGGGAGAATGGAGAGGAACCTCCTCCTGGTATGAAGAGGCTATCGATCTTTCACGAGCTTCCTTATTGGGGTCAGTTACAAATCAATCATCTCTTGGATCCCATGCATATCTTTAAGAATGTGGGGGCTACCATTTGGGCACACTTGGTTGGTTCCAAGGACTCGAGAGGAGTGCGAGAAGACTTGCGTGCTATGAATAGGATGTCTCGTTTGTGGCCCCAAGTGCATGCTTCAGGAAAAGTTGTCCTCCCGAAAGCAACGTGGATCCTCTCTACGAGGGAGGAGGCAGCAATCAAGGCAGACATTGCCTCTTTTCAAACACCGACAGGGTACATGCGTTGCTTGAAAGGAGCATTTTCAAAGGACAATAAGCTTAGTGGCCTCAAGTCCCATGATTGGCACAAGGTCTTACAGGTATTCTAAGTAGAACTAGTGTACCGATAATAGTGATGCATTAGCGTAATTATTATTATGTTATATTGTTGACATGATTTCATTGTTGCTTTGATAGTTCATCCTTCCAATTACAATAAAAGGGTGCTTACAAGAAGATGTTAGAAATGCTATATTCAAGATCTGTGGTATTGTGAGGTATGCTTACTATCAATTCGCATTATGTATTTTCTTCATGGACATGTGAAATAGGTGGATATCTCAAATATCTTACATATGCATGGACATGTGAAATAGGTGGATATCTCAAAAAGAGATCTCTATATCGAGCATCGAGAAGGCTAGGGTGGAATCCATCAAAGCCGTATGCTTGCTTGAGAAGCACTTTCCCTCAAGCATTATGACAACTCAAGTCCACTTGCTTGTGCACATAGTTGATGAGGTGGCTATAGCAGGTACCGTTCATAATCGATGGATGTTTTTTCTCGAGCGGTTTATGAAAACTTTAAAGGGGTTTGTAAGACAAAGAGCAAGACCAGAAGCAAGCATGGCAGAGGGATGGCTTGTGCAAGAGTCATTAGTATATATCACAGAGTTTCTTGCATCCACGGATCCTGATATGCCGCAAGCTTGGCACAACAAGGATGATGATCGCATCATTGGCGAGGTCCCCCAAGGAAAAGGGATTGAAAGAAAGATGAGCGAAGAGCAAATGGAGAAATTCAATAAGTTTTGTATCCTCAATAGCCCTGAGATGCAGAAGTGGATTGAGAGATATGAAGTGGCCAAAGCAGAAAGAATAAATGCAAGGACGAGATTCAGAGTAATGTACAGGCGATCACAACCATATCCACGAGATCTGGCTCTTCTCCCTGCTCACATGTCACTTGATTGGCTACAACTAGCTATACGTAAAGCCGAACGTGATGGAGAGACAATAAACGAGCGCGAGCGGGAGTTATCATCTGGATGTATGGTGCATGTAAGTTTCTTATCTCTTGATGTAATTAAGTAATTATTTGTGGCAATATATGCTATAAAATAGGTGCATCTTCATTGTTTTAATGATGCTCTTTTACAGTACAAAAAGTACAGTGCATTATGGTCATATGGACGACATTTTCGGATAGAACGCATCGATTCAAAGAGAGTCACGTATGATTGTGGAGTCATGGCTAACTTCACACAAGATAGCCGAGCAACTGCTTCGGATACCAATCTTCTCTCCTCACAGTTGGATTATTGTGGAACCATACGCGACATCTATGAAATTGATTTCAGACGATTTACTATTTTCATTCTTGATGTAAAATGGTTTAGAACTACTTACAACGGTCCCCATGCAACTGTGAGAAAAGATGGTAGCGGTCTCTTTGCAATAGACTCCACCAAACATTGGACCGATGAAAGTGATACTTTTGTTCTTCCCGAGCACTGTGAGCAGGTGCATACTAATGATTTAATTAGTCGAAGCTTTCGTTTTTTAAGTCCATTGATATATATATAATTGACGACATTTGGCACGTGATTTTTCATCTTCAATATAGGTGGTTTTTCATCCGGATCGTTTTGATCCAAGATGGTGGTACGTGATCCAAGTTGCACCACGAAGTAAGCAGATTTTTGAAGATCGAGATGTGGATATGGAGATGCCACTACCAAATCCGGATCCAATTGATGAATCTAGCGAAGAAGATGTAGATCACCATATGAGGCAAGAGGAAGATGAGCATAATGACATCGCACGTGACATCGCACGGGAGGAGGATGGAGATCACGATATTGACGAGGAAGACAACAATCGTCAAGATCAATCACCACACTTAAGCTTAATTGAAGAAGATGATCAAATACTTTTAGGTGAACGTACGATGCTAGAGTACGATGATGATATAGGAGATCAACTCGGTATAGAGTTGGAGATAGACTTGCTTGGCGCCTTAGACTTGGCTCAAGATGAAACAGTTGATGTAAATGCTCTTATTTAATTTGATTTTTCTCATCTCAAACTTGGACATGAATATATGAGCTTCAAAGGCTTGATGTACATGCTCTCATTTTTTAATTCTCTAGAGCTCAAACATGTATGAAAATTTAAAAAATTTTGTCATTGGAAGAAAATAAATTTTAAGGCTTAAAAAAAAAAAAAACCTCTCTGTAAAACGTCGCTATAATTTAGTGTCTCAGTGTCGCTATATAGCGACCTTTAAAAGTCGCTATATAGCGACTTTTACTAACGTCGCTATATAGCGACTTTTAAAAGTCGCTATATAGCGACTTTTACTAACGTCGCTATATAGCGACGTTTAGCAAAAGTCGCTATATAGCGACGATTTACGACACCCGATTTTTATACCGACGATTAACGCTAAGCGGGCGCTAATCATCGGTACGTAAACGTCGCAATAGGATGCGTGTGTAGTAGTGCTTCTGTAAGACCTCTGATGTTGAGGATATCTTACGCTTTCCATGGACATAATGATTAAGTCTTTTGGACTCAATCAAATACTTGATCTCATGCTTGAATATACAGATTGTTGCAGGATAATAATGGAATGAACTTATCTTTGCAAATTGTTCTGAAGTGAGTCTTTTGACCTCCTTTGCCTCCTTTGCGATCTGATTACAAGCATAAGCCCAATGTTGACCATCAATGGGCTGGAATCTACAATGAAGGAGGAATTCCTTCTTTGCTTCCTTTAGCATATTCTCACCTTGTGCCTCTTCGCCTTGTTCATGTGGAATATTTTTAAGAGTGTCTTTAAAGAATCGACTGAAGGTTTCCTCAAAATCTATAGGCCCAGTAAATGTTATTTGATCCAAAAAACTATTTTTGATTGGACAAAACATTATTGGGCGCAAGACCACATTGCTTGCCACAGGTTTCTTACCATCTCAAAGCCTCGTATATTTGCATTGCATAGGATATATCAAAGCTTCGGCTATTAGTAAAGAGAGCTACAGCTTTCACATCTTTGGCATTCACAAACCACATCCTTTGACCCCAGATATATCCCACATCATCATCTGTAACTACTTCATTAAGACGCATATTAAGATTTTTGATTGATGTGAGTTCATCCTGATCATCTTCAGCCTCGGGTTCTGAGTCTTCTTCATCTTTCTCTTCTTTTAACCATTTTTCATCCACATTATCTCTCTCTACAGTGGAACGATGTCTTTTTTTACTACTTGGAACCGTGGCTCTTGCAGTACTAGCCTTTTGCATTTCACATCGTGGTTTGCTAGCAAGAGCTTCTAGCATAACTGCAGTGGATCGACCTTGATCTTCTTCAATTTTTTTAAATTCCCATGCACTCAAGGCTTGTGTTTCATCATCCTTAGTTACATCCACCATTTCTTACTCTAGAAGTTTGCGCTCATGTTCTACACGTTTGTGACAGTGTGCCTGTTCTTCTTGTCCCTGCATTGAAGTCTGAGCTTTTTGATCTCCTTCATGTGAAGATCCTTGAATATGAGGAGCATATTATGCATCCTGAAAGTACTCAAACATTATCTTTGCATGCATCCTTTTTGCCACCACACTAGGAAATTGCTCCCAAGTATATGAAAGAGCCTCCAATGCACTTTGCAGCTCTGGAAACTTTGATGGTTGAGGAGGAGGCATCACAAAGGTCTTTGAGTCTCTCCTTGACACAACAAAATGAAGACCACCAACTTCAAGATCTGAACTCTTTGTAAAAATATCCATAAAAGTCTCTTTTGGCTCTATCATTATGCCTACTACAAGGCTTGAAGTCATATCTTTTTTGAAGAAAGTAGCATACCATGGATCTTCAACACCATTGAACTCCCTTTTTGACATAAGTAGAAAGAGTCTCTTTTCCTTTTGATGAAGAAACCAAGCCCTTCTACCCATGTGATATCGAATCCACCTACCAAAGCCATTGGGGCTATATTCCTTTCCTTTGAAATTCAAAGTGACATCAGAAACCCATTCTCTGATCTCAGTGTCATTTATGATAGCCACCACATTAGTTGATTGCTCCATAATCCTACAAGAAAAGATAATGAAGAATTTAGATACATACAAGTAAAGTACAATATACAACCCTTGATACAATAAATGTGGGAAATAGCCCAAAAGGCTTTACAAGGCTTCATGTGGCAATAAATGTGGGAAACAGCCTAGAAGGCTTTACAAGGCTTAAATATTTGTATAAATGTAAAAAAATTAGCCAATAAAGCTTTATAGTAATATAAAATGTCGTCTAGTGATAAAGCTTCAATCTTCCTGAAGACATGTAATCTGTCCATCCATTGATTTGCCCTCTAGTCATAAAGCTTCAATCTTCGTGATGACATGTAATCTGTCCATCCATTGATATCTGTGCACTGATACCCAACTGATGCAATCTACCCACTAAAAATTGTTCCATTGATATCCACTTATGCAGCCCACATGATATCCACTTATGCATCCCACTGATACTTGTTAAATAGTGAATGGTCAGGATGGTCGGGTTTATTACAAGGCACTTCATATGACAATAAATGTAAAAAATAGCATAGAAGGCTTTACAAGGTTTTTTATGACAATAAAGGAGCTTAAATATTTATACAAATGCAATAAAAATAACCAATAATCATCAAGCTCCAATATGTCCCATGACATGTAATCTGTCCACTGATATATGTAATCTGTCCACTAATATTTGCTGATGCAATCTGCCCACTGATAAACTTCTTGGTAAATGGTAAAAGGTCTTATTTAATAGCATGTTATGAGTGTTAAACCACATGTGAGCGAAGGGACTGACAACGATTAGGAACTAGTTAGAAAAATTTGAGCATGGCTTCGATTGGCAACTTGGAGAATTGTCTCTCCTCTAAGGCAATCTAATCTATGCTAAACTATGCTCAACCGACCGTCAAAGCGAAGAAAAGCAATAAATAACTTCTTTTTCTGTGTTCATTTTAATGTGCTGGGGTTTAAGAGGCTTAAATATGCAAAAGAAGGGGTTTCGATGTAGAGGCTAAACCTGCATGTGAGATAAATGAAGAACAAGTATCTAAAGAAAAGTTAACATTTTTCAATTTAAAGATGAATATATATAAAAATATTATCTCACCTTCAAAACAAACCATAAATTCACTCTTTTATAATTTTTTAAAAGTATAATATAAAACATGTAAATATATAAAACTCTCTTTACTTTCTCTCTCTCTCTCTCGACTCCTAAATCTCTCTGTAGCCATAGTCAAGACACCTCATTCTCTCTCTTAATCTCGCTCTCTCTCTGACAAATCTTATGTGTTTCCCTCTCTGTCCTCATCCCACTCATTCTCTCTCTTAGTTTATCTCAACTCTCTCTTTCTCTCCCTCCCATGGTGGCTAAGATTTTTCATTCTCTCTCATTAGGAAAAAAAGGGAGCTCATTTTAGGGCCTTTTAGAAGAGAGAGAAAATAGGCTCTCAACCAATCAGGAGTGGGCCAACGTAACGTTGAAAATTCAACAAAAGAAGATGAAAATAAGAAAAAGAAATAGTACTATATGTTCATAGAAGTATGTCACATTAATGAGGTGATCTAATTTGAATCTTTAAAAAATTTATTTTCTGTGTAGAATTTGGCAATTCTGACACTGGACGCGTCCAGAACGGCCCAAAACCCCAACAACAGCACTGGAAACACTAGAATCGGACATCCGGAGGCCCGGAAACGGCCAAAAAAGGCCGAAAAGTGGGATTTGCAGCAAAACGCGATTTGGTACCTTTTGAAATTAATCGGACATCCGGAGGCCCGGAAACGACCAAAAAAGGCCGAAAAGTGGGATTTGCAGCAAAACGGCCAAAAAAGGCCGAAAAGTGGGATTTGCAGCAAAACGCAAAAGGTACCAAATCCCGTTTTGCTGCAAATCCCACTTTTCGGCCTTTTTTGGCCGTTTTCGGGCCTCCGGATGTCCGATTCTAGCATTTCCAGTGCCGTTGTTGGGATTTTGGGCTGTTCCGAATGCGTATACGGTTTCAGAATTGCCAAATTCTGCACAAAAAAGTGTTGCTCTTATATGGACATTGAATGTAAAGCATGTGAAAGAATATATTTATTCCTTTTCACACTGACATTTCTCACGCAAGTATCCATATTTTCTTGCTTTTGTAGAGAGAGAAAAGAGAAAATAGTGAATTTTTTACAGGGCCCCAAAATGAGCTCCCTTTTTTCCTAATGCTTTATCTCTCTCTCTCTCCCTAGGATTTGTAATTATTTCTCTCTCTCTCTCTCTCCATCTCTCTCCTCTCTCTCTCTCTCTCCCTCTCTCTCTCTCTTACCCTCTCTACCTTCCTACCTCTATCTTCTTGGCCGCTAGCATTTGTCATTCTTTCCCTCTCTATGTCTCTCTCTTTCTCTCTGAATTCTCTCTCTTAATCTGTGTTAACCTTGCTCCCTCTGTCCCTCCCTTGGCGGCCATGGCCACGAGAAGTGTCTCTCTCTCTCTCTCTCTCTCTCTCTCTCTCTACCTCCCTCTCTTGGTGGCCACAGCCACTAGAAGTTTCATTCTCTCTCCCTCTCTCTTTATCTCTCTCTCCGTAAGTCTCCCTCCTCTCTTCTCTCTCTCTCTCTCCCACGTTTCATTCTGATAAACATCTCTCTCTCTTCCTCTCTCTCCCTCTCTCTCTTTCTCTCTCTCTCTCTCCCTCTCTCTCTCTTTCTCTCTCTCTTTCTCTCTCTTTCTCTCTCTCTCCCTCTCTCTCCCTACTCTCTCCCTCCCTCAAGCAGCCACGGCTGCCAAGAGACCCTCTTCTCTCTCTTAATCTCTCTCCCCCTCTCTCCTCTCTCTTTCTTTCCCTCCCTACTCTTCTTTCTCATTTAAGGAGCCCCTCTTCTCTCTGTGAATCTCTCTCTCTCTCTCTCCCTCTCTCCTCTCTCTCTTTCTCTCCCTCCCTACTACTCTCATTTCTCATTCTCTCTCTCATTTCTATTCTCTCTCTCCCTTTGGCAGCCACAGCCGCCAAGAGCCCCTCTTCTCTCTCTTAATTTCTTTCTTTCCCTCTCTCCTCTCTCCTCTCTCTTTCTCTCCCTCCCTATTCTCTCATTTCTCAAATTTACAAACTCAAATATAAATAAAAAACTAATTAAAATAGAACTCAAAAACTCAAACAAGAAACTAATTTAAAAAGAATTGTAATGCCTTCTAAAAGACCCCCCTCCTCAAAAACTTTAACAATAAACTAATTGAAAAAGAATTGTAAGTAAAGAAAAAGAATTACAAGACGAATTTCAAGAAATAGAACTCAAAAACTTTAACAAGAAACTAATTGAAAAAGAATTGTAAGTAAAGAAAAAGAATTACAAGACGAATGAAAAAGAATGCAAGTACCTGGAAAAAGTGAAAAAAGTAAGGCTCCACTTATCCTTTCTCTTCAGCTCTTGGTTGCTTCAATGAAATGAGGAGAGAGTGAGAATGAATGAATGGAATGAAGAGTATATATAAGAAAAACTAGCCCACTCCTCCTACGCATAAATTTGAATTTTCAAAAAAGAGAGGGAAATTTGAATTCATTATAAATTTGAATTCAAATTTGTGTTCAACATTCTTCTCATACTTTCTTCTCGTACGTTCCTTTTGAATTCAAATTTGTGTTCAACATTCTTCTTGATAGTTTCTTCAACATTCTTCTTGATACTTTCTTCTCATAAGTCCCTTTCATTCTTCTCGTAAGTCAAATCTTATTTGTCACTCTTGCTCGTGATAGTAAGTCAAATCTTATTTGTCGCTCTTGCTTGTGATAGTAATCTTATTTGAGCAAGAATCTTATTTGTCGCTCTTGCTTGTGATAGTAATCTTATTTGAGCAAGAATCTTATTTGTCGCTCTTGCTCGTGATAGTAAGTCAAATCTTATTGGAGCAAGAATCTTATTTGTCGCTCTTACTCTTAGTTGTAAGAATTCAAATTTGTGTTCAACATTCTTCCTGATACTTTCTTCTAATAAGTCCCTTTCATTCTTTTCCTAAGTCAAATCTTATTTGTCACTCTTGTAAGAATTCGAGCTCTCTCCCTCTACTCCCTTGTTTCTCTCTCCCTCACTCTCTCTCTCTCTCCCATACCTTCCCCCTCACTCTCTCTCTCTCTTTCTCTCTCCCTCCCCTCACTCTCTCTCTCACTCCCCTCCCTCCTCTCCCCTCTCTCTCCTTTGGCTCCCTCCTCTCCTCTCCCTCTCTCTCTGCTCTCTCTCCTTCCACTCCCCTCCCTCCCTCCCTCGCTCCCTCAACCCCCCGCCCTCCCCTCCTCCCCTCCCCTCCCCTCCCCTCCCTCTGCCGCCAAAACCCCTCCCCCCCTCTCCCCCCCTCGACGACCCCTCCCCCCCTCTCCTCCCCTCTTGCTCCCCCCTTCCCCTTGACGGCCCTCCCCCCCGCCCTCCCCTCCCCTCCCCTCCCTCCGCCGCCAAAACCCCTCCCTCCCTCTACCCCCCCTCTCCCCCCCTCGACCCCTCCCCCCCGTCCCCTCCCCTCCCCTTCCCCCCCTGCCCCCCCCTCCCCCCTTCCCCCTGATGGCCCTCCCCCCTGCCCTCCCCTCCCTTTGCCGCCAAAACCCCTCCCCCCCTCTGCCCCCCCTCTCCCCCCCTCAACACCTCCCCCCCATCCCCTCCTCTCCCCTTCCCCCCCCACCCCCCCTTCCCCCTGACGGCCCTCCCCCCGGCCCTCCCTCCCCTCCCCTCCCTCCGCCGCCAAAACCCCTCCCCCCCTCTGCCCCCCTCGACCCCTCCCCTCCCCTCCCGCTCCCCCCCTCGCCTCCCCCCCCTTTCCCCATCAGGGGGGTTTGGCGACCGTGGGTGCCAGCCCTCCCTCCCAGCCCCTTCCCCCTCCACCCCCCATCCCCCCTTCCCCCCCGCCCCCCTTTCCCCTGAGCGGGGCGCCAGCCCCCCCTCCCCCACTATTTGCAAACTTACATGTGGGCAAAATCACAGGTGTCAAAGCGATCCTATTGTGGTCATACAACAACTGTGCTTTTATTCAAGGGCGTATTTATCCTCATCAACCAGCTTATTTACTCAAGGTATGAAGTGCATAATTTGTGCACTAGGTGTTTACTTTGTTGTATCAAAATTGTTTGCCACACACACACACATACACATACCGAGAATTTTCTAATATTATCGCATCTACATTTCTCCGATGGGCACAAAACTTTGTACACGCCTCAACCTAGGTTGTATTGACTCGCATACAAAGTGGTGCACCCATCCCATAAGTACTTTTTCGGATAACACACCTCCAAACGTATTTTTATGATGATTGTGCATAACACTAGTAACAAAATGGTGTATAATGTGAGATCGACTATGCAAAGCATATCCAATGGACACAAGACTTTGCAAGTTCCTCAACCTAGGCAGTTTGAATTGTGTGCAAAGTGGCATCCCCATCCGATAAGTACTTGTTTGAAAAATACACCTACGATCGTGTTTTTTGATAGTTGTACATGACACCAAGGCCAAAAACGGTATTTAATACTCAATCTACAATGTAAAGCATATCCGATGCGCACAATACTTTGCACGTGCCTCAAAAGTGATGGTATGGTATTCCATGCAAAGTGGAATGCCCATTCAATAAGTACTTTTTAGAATATCACACCTAGGACCATGTTTCTTATTGGTTGTTGTCCATGACACTAAGGCAAAAACGCTGATTTATGCTTAATCGACAATGCAACGCATATGCGATCATCACAATACTTTGCACACATCTCAACCTAGGTATTATTGACTTACATGCAAAGTGGCGTACCCATCCCATAAGTACTTAGTCGAATAACACATCTAGGACCGCGTTCTTTGACGGTTGTGCATGACACTAAGGCCAAAACAGTGTTTACTGCTTATTCGACAATGCAAAGCATATCCGATGGGCACAATACTTTGCACAAACCTTCAAATAGGTGGAATTGACTTACATGCAAAGTGGCACACCCATCCCATAAGTGCTTGATCGGATAACATACCTAGCAGTGTGTTTTTTTTATGGATGTGTATGACACTAGAGCAAAAATAGTATTTAATGCTCGATCGACCATGCAAAGGATATATGATGGGCACAACACTTTTAGTATGCATCAACCTAGGTGGTATTGAAATGTTCTCAAAGAGGCACACCCATCCGATAAGTACTTGTTCAGATAACACACCTAAGGGCGTGTTTTTTTGCGGATGTCCATATCACTAGGGAAAAAATGGTGTATAATGCGTGATCGACCATGCAAAGCATATCTGATGGTGACAATACTTTGCATGCACCTCAACATAGTTGAAATATACTTGTCTGAAAAGTGGATCCCCCATTAAATAAGTACTTATTTGAATAACATGCCTATGATCGTGTTTTTATATGGTTGTGCATGACACAAACGCAAAAACGGTGTTTTATGCTTGATCGACAATGCAAAGCATATCCGATGGGCACAATACTTTGCACACACCTTCAACTAGATGGAATTGACTTACATGCAAAGTGGAATTCCCATCGCATAAGTACTTGATCAGATAACACACCTAGCAGTGTGTTTTTTTACGGATGTGCATGACACTAAGGCAAAAATGGTATTTAATGCCCAATCGACCATGCAAAGCATATCTAATGGGCACAATACTTTTCCTATACCTTAACCTAGGCGGTATTGAAAAGTTCTCAAAGAGGCACACCCATCCGATAACTACTTGGTCAGATAACACACCTAAGGGCGTGTTTTTTTGCGGATGTGCATATCACTCGGGAAAAAATGGTGTATAATGCATGATCGACCATGCAAAGCATATCGGATGGTGACAATACTTTGCACGCACCTCAACGTTGTTGAAACACACTTGCATGCAAAGTGGAGCCCCCATCGGATAACTACTTGTTTGAATAACACACCTAGGACCGTGTTTTTTCATGGTTGTGCATGACACTAAGGCAAAAACGGTGTTTTATGCTTGATCGACAATGCAAAGCATATCCGATGGGCACAATGGTTTGCACACACCTTCAACTAGGTGGAATTGACTTACATGCAAAGTGGCACACCCATCCCATAAGTGCTTGATCGGATAACATACCTAGCAGCGTGTTTTTTTAACGGATGTGCATGACACTAGAGCAAAAATAGTATTTAATGCTCGATCGACCATGCAAAGGATATTCGATGGGCACAAAACTTTTCCTACACCACAAGCTAGGTGGTATTGAAATGTTCTCAAAGAGGTACACCCATCCGATAAGTACTTGGTCAGATAGCACACCTAAGGGCGTGTTTTTTTGTGGATGTGCATATCACTAGGGAAAAAATGGTGTATAATGCGTGATCGACCATGCAAATCATATCTAATGGTGACAATACTTTGCACGCACCTCAATGTAGTTGAAACAGGGTTGTGTGCAAAGTCGAGCCCCCATCCAATAAGTACTTGTTTAATTAACACACTTAGAACCGTGTTTTTTCATGGTTGTGCATGACACTAAGGCAAAAACGGTGTTTTATTCTTGATCGACAATGCAAAGCATATCCAATGGGCACAATACTTTTCACACACCTTCAACTAGGTGGAATTGACTTACATGCAAAGTGGCACTCCCATCTCATAAGTGCTTGATCGGATAACATACCTAGCAGCGTGTTTTTTTACGAATGTGCATGACACTAGAGTAAAAATAGTATTTATTGCTCGATCGATCATGCAAAGCATATCCGATGGGCACAACACCTTTTGTACAGCTCAAGCTAGGTGGTATTGAAATGTTCTCAAAGAGGCACACCCATCCGATGGGCACAACACTTTTTGTACACCTCAATCTAGGTGGTATTGAAATGTTCTCAAAGAGGCACACCCATCCGATAACTACTTGGTCAGATAAAACGCCTAAGGGCATGTTTTTTTGCGGATGTGCATATCACTCGGGAAAAAATGGTGTATAATGCGTGATCGACCATGCAAAGCATATCCGATGGTGACAATACTTTGCACGCACCTCAACGTAGTTGAAATAGACTTGCGTGCAAAGTGGAGCCCCCATTTGATAAGTACTTGTTTGAATAACACACCTAGGACCGTGTTTTTTCATGGTTGTGCATGACACTAAGGCAAAAACGGTGTTTTATGCTTGATCGACAATGCAAAGCATATCCGATGGGCACAATACTTTGCAAACACCTTCAACTAGGTGGAATTGACTTACATGCAAAGTGGCACGCCCATCGCATAAGTGCTTGATCGGATAACATACCTAGCAGCGTGTTTTTTTATGGATGTGCATGACACTAGAGCAAAAATAGTATTTAATGCTCGATCGACCATGCAAAGGATATCCGATGGGCACAATACTTTTCGTACACCTCAACGTAGGTGGTATTAAAATGTTCTCAATGAGTCACACCCATCCGATAAGTACATGGTCAGATAACACACCTAATGGCGTGTTTTTTTGTGGATGTCCATATCACTAGGGAAAAAATGGTGTATAATGCGTGATCGACCATGCAAAGCATATCTGATGGTGACAATACTTTGCACACACATCAACATAGTTAAAACGGACTTGCATGCAAAGTGGATCCCCCATCCGATAAGTACTTATTTGAATAACACACCTACAGCCGTGTTTTTATATGGTTGTGCAGGACACAAAGGCAAAAACGGTGTTTTATGCTTGATCGACAATGCAAAGCATATCCAATGGGCACAATACTTTGCACACACCTTCAACTAGGTGGAATTGACTTACATGCATAGTGGCATTCCCATCGCATAAGTACTTGATCGGATAACACACCTAGTAGCGTGTTTTTTTACGCATGTGCATGACACTAACGCAAAATGCTATTTAATGCTCGATCGACCATGGAAAGCATATCCGATGGGCACAATCATTTCCCTACACCTTAACCTAGGTGGTATTGAAATGTTCTCAAAGAGGCACACCCATCCGATAAGTACTTGGTCAGATAACATACCTAAGGGCATGTTTTTTTGCGGACGTGCATATCACTATGGGAAAAATTTTGTATAATGCGTAATCGACCATGCAAACCATATCCGATGGTGACAATACTTTGCACACATCTCAACCTAGTTGAAACGTACTTGCATGCAAACTAGAGCCCCCATCCGATAAGTACATGTTTGGTTAACACACTTAGGACCGTGTTTTTTCATGGTTGTGCATGACACTAAGGTAAAAACGGTGTTTTATGCTTGATCGACAATGCAGAGCATATCCAATGGGCACAATACTTTGCACAAACCTTCAACTAGGTGAAATTGACTTACATGCAAATTGGCACACCCATCCCATAAGTCCTTGATCGGATAACATACCTAGCAGCATGTTTTTTTTACGGATGTGCATGACACTAGAGCAAAGATAGTATTTAATACTCGATCGACCATGCAAAGGATATCTAATGGGCACAATACTTTTCCTACACCTCAACCTAGGTGCTATCAAAATGTTCTCAAATAGGCACACCCATCCGATAAGTACTTGGTCAGATAACACACCTAAGGGCGTGTGTTTTTGCAGATGTGCATACCACCAGGGAAAAAACAGTGTATAATGTGTGATCCACCATGCAAATCATATCCGATGGTGACAATACTTTGCACACACCTCAAGGTAGTTGAAACAGACTTGCCTACAAAGTGGAGCACCCATCCGATAAGTACTTGTTTGAATAACACACCTAGGACTGTGTTTTTTCATGGTTGTGCATGACACTAAGGCAAAAACGGTGTTTTATGCTTGATCGACAATGCAAAGCATATCCAATGGGCATAATACTTTGCGCACACCTTCAACTAGGTGGAATTGACTTATATGCAAAGTGTCATGCCCATCTTATAAGTGCTTGATCGGATAACATACCTAGCAACGTGTTTTTTTATGGATGTGCATGACACTAGAGCAAAAATAGTATTTAATGCTCGATCGACCATGCAAATGATATCCGATGGGCACAACACTTTTCATACACCTCAATGTAGGTGGTATTAAAATGTTCTCAATGAGGCACACCCATCTGATAAGTACATGGTCAGATAACACACCTAATGGCGTGTTTTTTTGCGGATGTCCATATCACTAGGAAAAAAATGGTGTATAATGTGTGATCGACCATGCAAAGCATATCCGATGGTGACAATACTTTGCACGGACCTCAACGTAGTGGAAACAAACGTGCATGCAAAGTGGAGCCCCCATCCGATAAGTACTTATTTGAATAACATACCTACGGCCGTGTTTTTATATGGTTGTGCAGGAAACAAAGGCAAAAACGGTATTTTATGCTTGATCGACAATGCAAAGCATATCCGATGGGCACAATACTTTGTGCACACCTTCAAATAGGTGGAATTGACTTATATGCAAAGTGGCATTCCCATCGCATAAGTACTTGATCGGATAACACACCTAGCAGCGTGGTTTTTTACGCATGTGCATGACACTAACGCAAAATGGTATTTAATGCTCGATGGACCATGCAAAGCATATCTGATGGTGAAAATACTTTGCACACACCTCAACGTAGTTGAAATGGACTTGCATGCAAAGTGGATCCCCCATCCAATAAGTACTTATTTGAATAACATACCTACGGCCGTGTTTTTATATGGTTGTGCAGGACACAAAGGTAAAAACCGTGTTTTATGCTTGATCAACAATGCAAAGCATATCCGATGGGCACAATACTTTGCACACACCGTCAAATAGATGGAATTGACTTATATGCAAAGTGGCATTCCCATCGCATAAGTACTTGATCGGATAATACACCTAGCAGCATGTTTTTTTATGCATGTCCATGACACTAACGCAAAATGGTATTTAATGCTCGATCAGCCATGCAAAGCATATCCGATAGGCACAATTCTTTTCCTACACCTTAACCTAGGTGGTATTGAAATGTTCTCAAAGAGGCACACCCATCCGATAAGTACTTGGTCAGATAACATACATAAGGGCATGTTTTTTTGTGGATGTGCATATCACTACGGAAAAAACGTTGTATAATGCGTAATCGACCATGTAGAGCATATCCGATAATGACAATACTTTGCACGCATATCAACATAGTTGAAACGTACTTAAGTGCAAACTGGAGCCCCCATCCGATAAGTACTTACTTGATTAACACACCTAGGATCGTGTTTTTTCATGGTTGTGCATGACACTAAGGCAAAAACGGTGTTTTATGCTTGATCGACAATGCAAAGCATATCCGATGGTAACAATACTTTGCACACACCTTCAAATAGGTGGAATTGACTTACATGCAAAGTGGCACTCCCATCCCATAAGTGCTTGATCGGATAACATACCTAGCAGCGTGTTTTTTTACAAATGTGCATGACACTAGAGCAATAATAGTATTTATTGCTCGATCGATCATGCAAAGGATATCCGATGGGCACAACACTTTTCGTATGCCTCAACCTAGGTGTTATTGAAATGTTTTCAAAGAGGCACACCCATCCGATAAGTACTTGTCAGATAACACACCTTAGGGCGTGTTTTTTTGCGGAGCATATCACTAGAGAAAAAATGGTGTATAAGGCGTGATCGACCATGCAAAGCATATCTGATGGTGACAATACTTTGCACGAACCTCAACATAGTTAAAATGGACATGCGTGCAAATTGGAGACCCCATCCGATAAGTACTTGTTTGAATAACACACCTAAGACCGTGTTTTTTCAGGGTTGTGCATGACACTAAGGCAAAAACGGTGTTTTATGCTTGATCCACAATGCAAAGCATATCTGATGGGTACAATACTTTACACACACCTTCAACTAAGTGGAATTGACTTACATGCAAAGTGGCATTCCCATCGCATAAGTACTTGATCGAATAACACACCTAGCAGCGTGTTTGTTTTACGGATGTGCATGACACTAGAGCAAAAATAGTATTTAATGCTCAATCAACCATGAAAAGTATATCCGATGGGCACAACACTTTTCTTAGTTGAAATGGACTTGCGTGCAAAGTGGAGCCCCCATCCCATAAGTACTTGTTTGATTAACACACCTAGGACCGTGTTTTTTCATGGTTGTGCATGACACTAAGGCAAAAACGTTGTTTTATGCTTGGTCGACAATGCAAAGCATATCTGATGGGCACAATACTTTGCACACACCTTCAACTAGGTGGAATTGACTTACATGCAAAGTGGCACTCCCATCCCATAAGTGCTTGATCAGATAACATACCTAGCAGCATGTTTTTTTACGGATGTGCATGACACTAGAGCAAAAATAGTATTTGTTGCTTGATCGATCATGCAAAGGATATCTGATGGGCACAACACTTTTTGTACGCCTCAACCTAGGTGGTATTAAAATGTTCTCGAAGAGGCACACCCATCTGATAAGTACTTGGTCAGATAACACACCTAAGGTCGTGTTTTTTTGCGGATGTGCATATCACTCGGGAAAAAATGGTGTATAATGCGTGATCGACCATGCAAAGCATATCCGATGGTGACAATACTTTGTACGCACCTCAACATAGTTGAAACAGACTTGCGTGCAAAGGGGAGCCCCCATCCCATAAGTACTTGTTTGAATAACACACCTAGGGCTGTGTTTTTATATGGTTGTGCATGACACAAAGGCAAAAACGGTGTTTTATGCTTGATCGACAATGCAAAGCATATCCGATGGGCACAATACTTTACACACACCTTCAATCAGGTGGAATCAACTTACATGCAAAGTGGCATTCCCATCGCATAAGTACTTGATCGGATAACACACCTAGCAACGTGTTTTTTTTTACAGATGTGCATGACACTAGAGCAAAAATAGTATTTAATGCTCAATCGACCATGCAAAGCATATCCGATGGGGACAATACTTTTCCTACACCTTAACCTAGGTGGTATTGAAATTTTATCAAAGAGTCACACCCATCCGCTGATAAGTACTTGGTCGGATAACATACCTAAGGGCATGTTTTTTTGCAGATGTGCATATCACTACGGGAAGAACGTTATATAATGCGTAATCGACCATGCAGAGCATATCCGATGGTGACAATACTTTGCACGTATCTCAACCTAGTTGAAACGGACTTGCGTGAAAAGTGGAGCCCCTATCCAATGAGTACTTGTTTGATTAACACACTTAGGACCATGTTTTTTCATGGTTGTGCATGACACTAAGGCAAAAATGGTGTTTTATGCTTGATTGACAATGCAAAGCATATCCGATGGGCTCAATACTTTGCACACACCTTCAACTAGGTGAAATTGACTTGCATGCAAAGTGGCACTCCCATCCCATAAGTGGTTGATTGGATAACATACCTAGCAGGCTCGTGTTTTTTTACAGATGTGCATGACACTAGAGCAAAAATAGTATTTAATGCTCGATCGACCATGCAAAGGATAACTTGGCGTGTCCATCTAATGAGTACTTGATCAGATAACTTCTCCCACCAATAAATTACGTACTAATTAAAAATTACGTACTAATTAAAAATTATTTTGTTCCAAGGATGGATGTGATTTTATGTAGCAAAAGAGAAGTAGTTGCATTTGCTACAATCCATGATAGTGATCCCAATTCAGTTTGCCACTTTCGAAGACTTGGCGCATATAAGGTGGCAGTTAATGTATCAAAGATTCTTAGCACACATGTTGAGCTAAAGTATAAATGTGGAGATATGGAAACACTTGGAGATATTATGCCCTAGAATACATCCAACAAATCATTTATAGCATGGGACAAAGATGAGACTTATGCAACAGACATTATCAAGAATACAAAGTGCACCACCTTGGATTTTACTATAGGGGATATTTTACAAATGAGATCATTTGCAAATAAGACTGTAGTAGAAGGTGAAGTATTGGGATTTGAACAAGTGGAGCAATGGTCATTTGCACAGATGAGGATTCTAAAAGTCACTGATGATGGTATGGTTGATAACATAACATCCTTATGTGATCCCTACTATGAGGTAGGCAAGAATATGAGATGGAGCATGCAATTTTTAAACATGAGAGAGAGGCACGTGGTTTTCAATGATAAAGACAAGGTATACTACAATATCAAAGGACCTAAAAAGCGTGCCCATGTGCGAGGCTCTATCACTTCAAATGTGGATGATTTCAATATACTTAATTATAGAAGTGACATTTTTTCTAGAGTGGATGAGTTCATTGGTTCCGAGAAACAAAATAATTTTAAAAGCGAAGCCTTATCTAGGGTGGATGAATTCTTGCACAGTGAGAAGGGCAAAGGTTTCAATAGCGATGTTTTGTCAAGTGTGGATGAGTTCATGCATATTAACAAACCTGGTGTCAATCAAGCTTGTGGATTTGTGAAAGCCATGCAAGATGTCCCAATGAGTGATGTTCTCTCAGGAGTGGAAGAGCTTCAAGGTTCTCAATACTCTCGTAGAATATTGAATTCATTGAATGGTCCTAAGAGCATGTTAAAAATGAGGATGAGATCAACAGAGGATTATTCAATATTTAACTTTGATTGTGATACAGACAAGGATGCAACGACCAATCATGGATGCTTGGTTACAAACAAATGTGAGGAGAAGAAGTGCATAAATACAGATAACAATGTGCACGAGGAACAAAAACGGTCATATATATGCATGAAGAGAAAGCGAATCTAGGAAGATCCACAAAAGCAACCAAAGAGGAAGAGAGTAATGGAGGAGGAGGACATGTTAAATGCATTGGGATATCTATGTTGCAAGCGAAGATGTATGCACTTCATTGATCTTGCAGACATCAGGGAATGTAGAGGACACATGTGGCAAAGAAGAGGAAGTGAAAGAAATGAATACCTTCTCACAAGTCTCTCTTGCTTTCTTCAGAATGGCAATAAAAGGCTAAGTTCAAGACAAAAGGTAAAACCTCTCGTAAATGGAAAAAGGATTTGCAATAAGGCATATTGCAATATTACTGGATTATCCCATGGTACATATTGGGATTAAGTCACCAAGGCAAAGGGTGGCAACAAATTTAGCATTCACACTAATAGAGGAAGGTCCAAATCAAGAATCTCAACTGTCAGGGCAGCAGCAAGTTTGCAAGACTTCATACATGAAAATGCTTTCCCTCAACCCCATATATCTACCAAACTCCCTAACGGTGACGCGATCACTGAAATGCACCTTCCAATGGGCTTGACAAAGCTCAAAGTATTTGACTCTATTGCAGAAAAGCAGAGGCAAAGAGGGGATGCCGTAGCTTCTTTTCATACTTTGTATACTCTTTGGAAGAAGAACTTTGGATATGTTAAAATCCCAAGGAGGAAAAAAATGTCAAAGTGCAATGTATGTGATGATTTAAAGCGATCGATTGAGAGTGCAACATGTCCAAATCAAAGGGAATTATTAAAAAAAAACCAAAAATCTCATCATGACCTTATTCGACATTCTAGACAATAATATGCATTTTGGAAGGAGCAAGCTATTTCGCATCCCGATGACTACATGTGCCTTATTGTAGATGGCATGGATCAGAATACAACAACATTGCCTCGTTTTGTTGCCACTCCACCTAAATTACAAGGAAAGCACTTTCTAAAGACACATCTATGTGGAGTGTTAGTGCATGGAATTAAGTTCTTTGTAGATATATGGATTGATTTCTTGCATCTACATGATAGCAATCAAGTTGTAACATCTATTATGAAGGCAATTCGCAATGTACATGCAAAAAAAGGTCACCTACCACTGACTTTGAGAATACAAGCTGATAATTGCTGGCGAGAAAATAAGAATGTACTCATGTTTGCATTTTGCTCCATGCTAGTTGCTCATCGAATCTTCAATGAGGTCGAATGTGGATTTTTGTATGTTGGGCATACACATGAGGATATCGATCAGGTTTTTAGCACAGTCTCAAGGGAGCTTAAATGCAAGGATGTGGAGACAATAGATGACTTGGTAAGAAGATGTGGTAGGCAAGTTGGTGGTCGTAAGGAAAGTACAATATGTGAGAGGCTCGAAAGAATGTATGATTGGAAGAGCTTCATTCTACCTTTCATACAAACGGGTGGTGATGCATTGATAGGTCATACCAATCCACACTACTTTCGTTTTTTTTTAAAAGATGAAAAATCCGTAATGCAATGGCAACAGTATTCTCATGATACAAAATGGGAACCTGAAGAACCTTACAGTCTCTTAACTTCAATTCCCAGCAAGAAAAGGTATCCAACAGAGGTCTAACTGTGAAATAGAAGGATTAAAAGCATTTATTACATACAAAGAGGAAATGCTCCGGAGATATCGTGATTCGAAGCCTACTTGGAGAGAACACACTACCACTGTAATTAACAAGACACGAAAGAAAATGAATTTGTATCATTACTCCCACGTCCATATTGTGGACCGAAGAAGAGAGAGTTTATGCCACAAGTAGATTTAGAGGTCGATTGTTTTGTTGTGGTTCGGCCATCGGATGATGAATATGAGAATGTGAAGTTTTGGGTTGCAAAAGTAGTTGATGTGCAAAGAGATGACCAAGGGAGAGCTACAACATTTACAGTGGTATGGTATGAGCCAAAGGGCAGGAAGGAGAATATGCATAACAACACATTGTATATTAATTGTATAATGAAGGAGTGGGTCCCAAATGATGAAGCGGTCTCTCAAGTTTCGACGGAGACAATCATAGTGTCTTGGCATTCAAGGGCAAAGAAATCAAAGAAGCGCATGGGATATGAGGTAGAAGGAAAAATAAAAATACCACAGCAAACTATTTTGCATATACACGAATTTTTAAGGATGCTCGCCATGGAGGAAGTAGAAGGAGCTCGGGGGGGTCACTCATCATATGTAACCCTATCACGTGAGTTCAAGAGAAGGATTTTTTTTATTTCTAAAATTTACAAAAATAAATATACATAAGGGACTATTTAAAATATTTTTGGAAAAAATTTACAGATTTGTATAGAAAAGGGGTACATTTTATTAATGAAATTTTTTACAGATAAGGGACTTTAAATATAGGCCTTGAACGCACGTGATATAGAGGGTTTATACATAGTGACCCCCCCGAGAGAAGGAGACAGTGCAAATGAAGAATGTCCATGATTAAAACTTTGTATTGAAGTCCATTGAAGGATTTTATTTGGGTACTAGGCAAGAAGCCAATCCAAGACAATTATAATCAGAGTCATCACCTCCTATGTCAAATGAGAGTCAAAATATGCACTGGATGTCACCCAAGGGTCAAGGCTTGGCAAGACAATAGGGAGTTAATGCAGATGGCACCTGGCAAGGGACTATCGCATTGAGCAATAAGACAATGGGGAGTCAGTGCACCCAAGGGGCAAGGCTTGGCAAGACAAGTGGGAGTCAAATTATGCAGATGGCACCTGGCAAGGGACTGTCGTGACATTGAGCAATAGGACAATGGAGAGTCAAATTATGCAGATGGCACGAATTGAGGCTCTTTAAGAGCAACAATTTAAATTGTAAACATATGTTCAATCTATATCATTTTGGATATAAAGACTCTAGCTGAGAGCAACGTCTCTCAATGTAATCATATAATAATAGCTATAATTGCTATTATACCTCTTTGGTTCAATACAAAACTTGGGTCTTATGGCATCATGTCTTTTTTCTATTTATTAAAAGTTTTAAAAATTTTGTGCATATTGCGAGTGACAATGTTATTTTCATGAAATATTTAAGTCTCCTTTCATGGATTTATAAATTTATCACATCAAGGAAAAACGTCAAGGAAAAATATTAAAAATAATTAAATTAACAAATAGCTTAGATATAGCTAGAATTTCTAATATAGGATTATTTCAAATTCTTGCATGTTGGTGCAAAAGTATAGATTGAAAAAACAATATTTTTATGTGAATATAATAGTGCTACAAAGTGAACTTTTGATTTGGGAAGAATATTTTCAGAAAGTAAAATTTTGATTTGGGAAGGATATTTTCACAAAGTAAAGTTTTCATTTGGGAAGGATTTTCGGGCTTCGTCCAAAAACAATACAAAAAGTCCAAAATTAATGAAATAGGTGTTATTCACTATGGGTTCTCAGCCCTGGTGCTTAGTCCTAAAATGATGTATGTTCCAAATTGTGCCCCTTCAGGCATTCTACTTCTTGATTAGGTTTTGTTGAGGTTGTAGATGGTTAAGCATTTGGGCCCTTGGGTGTGCCAAGGTTTTACCAGTCTAGCCTACCTGAGAAACTCCAGAAGGTCCCTCTAGTAACAACTGCAACATCTAACCCTTAGTCAAATACCACAGCAATACATGACTTATAACCATTAATTAGGCATATAATTAGGGGTGGGTGGGGTTAATAAGCATATAGGAAGGGTATCCTAGCATTTATGAGGGGTAGCCCACATTAATGGAGGACCGTTAGAGAAGAATGTTAAAGGTGAGTTGGGTACTTATATTTTGTACAAGTCTTTTCATTTTGGGACATAGGATGAATGAATGAAGGGATGCGGGGGATTTACTTGAGCATGGCTCTTCTCTCCATGTTCATTATGCAATCTTCTCCATTCTCTCCTTTCACCTTTTGATAATCTTTGCTAATGGGAGATTTATATCGTTAAGGAGGCTAGAAATTGAGGAATATGACACCTCGTTAAAAAGAGATAAAATAAATTCAAAGATAAAAAAGGATTTGTAGGAATTGGGTGTCCAAGGAAGACCCAAAACCAATTAGGAATGGTAAAACAAGTGATCCACACATGGGCACACTAAAGGTAAGTGTGAATAAAGGTTAGAGAACTAGGAAGATGACACACCCTTAGAAAAGATAAACTAAAGTTGAAGCTCAAAAAATCCTTGTAGGAATTGGGTATCCAAGGAAGACCCAAAACTAATGAGAAATGGTGCAACAAGTGCTCCAAACATGCGCACACTGAAGATAATACCAACATAGGTTGGAGAACTAGTTAATTGGAAGGCATACACCTAGTGAATTTAGTTTCATTTAAATGGGATCAATTGGAAGGCATGCTCAAGGGGAGTTAGTTAAAGTGAAATAAGATAAATGGATGCTAATCAACTCACATGCATTGTGGTTTATTTGGATTTCCAAGAACAACCTTTAGTTCAACCAAATGCAGGTGTATATTGAAGTTGTGATTTTAACTTGATTACTCAAGAAAAAAGAAGAATAGATAAAGAGATCTTGAATTTCAATAATGCTTGCAAGGAGATCTATAGAAAGAGCTTAAAGATCATGAGAAGGGATTTAGTACCTTACTGGGACCAAGACTGAGATGCTAAGATATCTCCCAAACTACAAGCAAGTCAAGACATAACCTTTTTGAACATTAGGATGTTATTTATGTTGTACACCATTTAGATATGAGATATGTGGTAATGTTTAAGGTTTCTCTTCAATTCCTTCTCTTAATCCCTTTTGAGGGCAATTATGGATAGGAATTAAATTGTAAAAAACTTTTGGATATAATATGGAATTACAATTCTAAAAACAAAATGCTTCACATGTGTGACTTATAGCAAAATAGATTGTGATTTTTAGTAATCCACTCGCTTACCATTAGCATATTTAGCACTCCACTCGCTTACTCCATCAGCATATAGCAAAATAGATTGTGATTTTTAGCACTCCACTCACTTTCCATTAGCATATTGTGCTTTATAGCATATTTAGCACTCCACTCGCTTACCATCAGCATATAGTAGAATAGGTTGTGATTTTTAGCACTCCACTCACTTACCATTAGCATATTGTGCTTTATAGCACATGAATGTCATGAATATGTTGTGTGATGTAGAACACATCATGTGCTTTTTTTCTTGTGTGATTTATGGTGAATTTCTCTTTATAGAGTAGCATGAGTATTTTCCACTCCATGTGCCTTCAAGATGTTTGTACTTATACTAATTTTTTCTTTTTTAGGCTGACTTGGCATGTGTACTTTCTCGTTTTGAGCACTATTGATATCTTATCTCTATAGCTATCATGTGTAAAGCCTTAGCATGTGGGTAGTCTATGAAGTGTTTTATGATACATTGAAAATGAGAAAGTACAATCCAAGAAAGTATAATTTACTTATATTTGTCTATCGATGTAGGAAAGTGTTTCCGTTGTGTGACTTATAGTAGAATCATTTGAGATTTATAGCACTACACTTTCTTATCATGTTCTTTTCACCATTTTGTGCTTCATAGTGCAATTGTCTTTACAAATGCTTGCTATGATGTAGAGCACATCATGTGCTATTTCTTTGTGCTTTATAGCACAATACTCTTTGCCAAATAGAATTAATATTTCTCATGCCATTGCTTTCAATGTATTTTTGCTTACAGTAGTTGATTTGTAAGAAAATAATACAACATCTGTGCTCAACAGATAACAGGGTCTCATACGCAAGAGAGAAAACAAGATAGTATGGAGAATAAGAAATTTGATTACTATAAAACTGATAGAATATATGGCACTGCCTCCCAACCATGCGCTCCTATGAAAGAAGCTTCGATGGCATGCTGGAAACAGTGGAAGACAGAGGCTGAATGCTGAGGAATTAGGGTTATTGTAGCTAGTAATGAAATGGGCTTTACGGGCTTGCTCTTATATAGCCACCAGTCATAGTCAGTTATGCTCAATTGGGTGATCGACCCAGTCCGCCCAAAACGGTCGACTAGGGTTGGTCCCAAAACAGACCACCAACCATACAATAGAACCGGTGCGCAAAACAGAGCAACTCACCTACAGTTTTCGTTCAGCCCAGAGCCATCCCGGATCATCTGAGGCTCCAAACGGGCCCCGCAACCTGAGAATGGGCTACCTCAGGAAATGCTCCGTCTACCCTCAGTGCAGTTAATCAAAGGATGCCTTCCCGCACTTGCATGTAGCCTCGTTGGCGGTGTGCCAACTCTATCTGAAGCCGTCCAGCCATCAGGCCACACATGGCCCCCATTTGGTGTCCAAACCAGGACCTACCGGATAACCGAGCTACTTAAATGCCTTCTCCTCATATGGGGGGCTTACAAGTAGAGTTAGCTGGTTCTTGCGTAGTTATACGAGAGTGGAGCATTGATATCTAACACCCCCCCTCAATGTCCACCCGCAAGTGAACTTACTTTTTCGGCCTAATGCCAAGTCGATGAAGATGCCTCTTCAACAAGTCTCTTCCAAGAGCCTTTGTGAAGATGTCCGCAGCATTCTCTATAGTCGGACAGTACACCAAGTCGACCTCTCCATCCATGATGAGTTCGCATTCAAAGTTCTCTCGAGGCTTATTGGAAAACCTACTTAGTACACCAGTCGCAAAACTGATGTTTGGCTGTGTGTTGCACAGGTAAATCAAGCTGCCCACAAGCCTTCTATACTTCACTTCATCCACTAGTGATGATGAATCCTTGTTTGAGAGCTTCGCATCAACCTCCATAGGGTTACTAACTATCTTGCACTCAGCCATGCCAAATGCCTTCAGCACGCATTATACACCATTTTTTCCCTAGTGATATGTACATCCGCAAAAAAACACGCCCTTAGGTGTGTTATCTGACCAAGTACTTATCGGATGGGTGTGCCTCATTGAGAAAATTTCAATACCACCTAGGTTGAGGTGCACAAAAAGTTTTGTGCCCATCGCATATCCTATTGCATGGTCGATCGAGCATTAAATACTATTTTTGCGCTAGTGTCATGCATATCCGTAAACAAACACACTGCTAGGTATGTTATCCGATCAAGCATTTATGGGATGGGCACTTTGCATGTAAGTAAATTCTACCTAGTTGAAGGTGTGTGCAGAGTATTGTGCCCATCGGATATGCTTTGCATTGTCGATCAAGCTTAAAACACCATTTTTTCCTTAGTGTCATGCACAACCATGAAAAAACACGGTCCTAGGTGTGTTATTCAAACAAGTACTTATCGGATGGGGGATCCACTTTGTACACAAGTCTGTTTCAACTACGTTGAGGTGCGTGCAAAGTATTGTCACCATCGGATATGCTTTGCATGGTCAATCACGCATTATACACCATTTTTTCCCGAGTGATATGCACATCCATAAAAAAACACGCCCTTAGGTGTGTTATTTGACCAAGTACGTATCGGATGGGTGTGCCTCTTTGAGAACATTCCAATACCACCTAGGTTGAGGCGTACGAAAAGTGTTATGCCCATCGGACATCCTTTGCATGATCGATCGAGCAATAAATACTATTTTTGCTCTAGTGTCATGCACATCTATAAAAAAACACGCTGCTAGCTATGTTAACCGATCAAGCACTTATGGGATGGGAGTGCCACTTTGCATGTAAGTCAATTCCACCTAGTTGAAGGTGTATGCAAAGTATTTTGACCATCTGATATGCTTTGCATTGTCGATCAAGCATAAAACACCGTTTTTGCGTTAGTGTCATGCACAGCCATGAAAAAACACTGTCCTAAGTGTGTTAATTAAACAAGTACTTATTGGATGTGGGCCTCACTTTGCACACAAGTGCGTTTCAACTAATTTGAGGTGAACACAAAGTATTGTCACCATCGGATATGATTTGCATGGTCGATCATGCATTATATACCATTTTTCCCTTAGTGATATGCACATCCGCAAAAAGATACGCCCTTAGGTGTGTTATCTGACCAAGTAGTTATCGGATGGGTGTGCCTCTTTGAGAACATTTCAATACCACCTAGGTTGTGGTGTAGGAAAAGTGTTGTGCCCATCGGATATCCTTTGCATGGTCGATCGAGCATTAAATACTATTTTTGCTCTAGTGTCATGCACATCCGTAAAAAAAACATGCTGCTAGGTATGTTATCCGATCAAACACTTATGGGATGGGTGTGCCACTTTGCATGTAAGTCAATTTCACCTATTTGAAGGTGTGTGCAAAGTAATGTGCCCATCGGATATGCTTTGCATTGTCGATCAAGCATAAAACACCGTTTTTGCCTTAGAGTCATGCACAACCATGAAAAAACACGGTCCTAAGTGTGTTAATCAAACAAGTACTTATCGAATGGGGGCTCCAGTTTGCATGCAAGTCCGTTTCAACTAGGTTGAGATGCGTGCAAAGCATTGTCACCATCGGATATGCTTTGCATGGTCGATTACGCATTATACAATGTTTCTCCGGTAGTGATATGCACATCCGCAAAAAAAACATGCCCTTAGGTATGTTATCTGACCAAGTACTTATCGGATGGGTGTGCCTCTTTAAGAACATTTCAATACCAGCTAGGTTAACACATAGGAAAAGTATTGTGCCAATCGGATATGCTTTGCATGGTCGATCGAGGATTAAATACCATTTTTGCCTTAGTGTCATGCACATCCGTAAAAAAGCACGCTGCTAGGTGTGTTATCCGATCAAGTACTTATGCGATGAGAATGCCACTTTGCATGTAAGTCAATTCCACTAGTTGAAGGTGTGTGCAAGGTATTGTGCCCATTAGATATGCTTTGCATTGTCGATCAAGCATAAAACACTGTTTTTGCCTTAGTGTCATGCGCAACCATGAAAAAACACGGTCCTAGGTGTGTTATTCAAACAAGTACTTATCAGATGGGGGCTCCACTTTGCATGCAAGTCCGTTTCAACTACCTTGAGGTGCACGCAAAGTATTTTCACCATCGGATATAATTTGCATGGTGGATCATACATTATACACCGTATTTTTCCTAGTGGTATGCACATCCGTAACAAAACACGCCCTTAGGTGTGTTATCTGACCAAGTACTTATCGGATGGGTGTGCCTCTTTGAGAACATTTCGATATCACCTAGGTTGCGGTGTAGGAAAAGTATTGTGCCCATCGGATATCCTTTGCATGGTCGATTGAGTATTAAATACTATTTTTGCTCTAGTGTCATGCACATCCGTAAAGAAAACACGCTGCTAGGTATGTTATCCAATCAAGCACTTATGGGATGGGCGTGCCACTTTGCATGTAAATCAATTCCACCTAGTTGAAGGTGTGTGCAAAGTATTGCACCCATCGGATATGCTTTGCATTGTCGATCAAGTATAAAACACCAGTTTTGCCTTAGTGTCCTGCACAACCATGAAAAAACACGGTCCTAAGTGTGTTAATAAAACAAGTACTTATCGGATGGGGGCTCCAGTTTGCACGCAAGTCCGTTTCAACTAGGTTGAGATGCATGCAAAGTATTGTCACCATCGGATGTGCTCTGCATGGTCGATTACGCATTATACAACGTTTTTCCCGTAGTGATATGCACATCCACAAAAAAACATGCCCTTAGGTATGTTATTTGACCAAGTACTTATCGGATGGGTGTACCTCTTTGAGAACATTTCAATGCCATCTAGGTTAAGGTGTAGGAAAAGTATTGTGCCCATCGGATATGCTTTGCATGGTCGATCGAGCATTAAATACCATTTTTGCCTTAGTGTCATGCACATCCGTAAAAAAACACGCTGCTAGGTGTATTATCTGATCAAGTACTTATGCGATGGGAATGACACTTTGCATGTAAGTCAATTCCACCTAGTTGAAGGTGTGTGCAATGTATTGTGCCCATCAAATATGCTTTGCATTGTCGATCAAGCATAAAACACCGTTTTTGCTTTTGTGTCATGCACAACTATATAAAAACACGGCCATAGGTGTATTATTCAAATAAGAACTTATCGGATGGGGGATCCACTTTGCACGCAAGTCCGTTTCAAATATGTTGAGGTGTGTGCAAAGTATTATCACCATCGGATATGCTTTGCATGGTCGATCACGCATTATACAACATTTTTTCCCTAGTGATATGGACATCTACAAAAAAACACGCCCTTAGGTGTGTTATCTGACCAAGTACTTGTTGGATGGGTGTGCCTCATTGAGAACATTTCAATACCACCTAGGTTGAGGTGTATAATGCGTGATCGACCATGCAAATCATATCCGATGGTGACAATACTTTGCATGCACCTCAACGTAGTTGAAACAGACTTGCGTGCAAATTCGAGCCCCCATCCGATAAGTACTTGTTTAATTAACACACTTAGGACCGTGTTTTTTCATGGTTGTTCATGACATTAAGGCAAAAACGGTGTTTTATGCTTGATCGACAATGCAAAGCATATCCAATGGGCACAATACTTTGCACACACCTTCAACTAGGTAGAATTGACTTACATGCAAAGTGGCACTCCCATCCCATAAGTGCTTGATCGGATAACATACCTAGCAGCGTGTTTTTTTACGGATGTGCATGACACTAGAGTAAAAATATTATTTATTGCTCGATTGATCATGCAAAGGATATCCGATGGGCACAATACTTTTTGTATGCCTCAACCTAGGTGGTATTGAAATGTTCTCAAAGAGGCACACCCATCCGATAAGTACTTGGTCATATAACACACCTAAGGGTGTGTTTTTTTGCGGATGTGCATATCACTCGGGAAAAAATGTGTATAATGCGTGATCGACCATGCAAAGCATATCCAATGGTGACAATACTTTGCACGCACCTCAACGTAGTTGAAACAAACTTGCGTGCAAATTGGAGTCCCCATCCGATAAGTACTTGTTTGAATAACACACCTAGGACCGTGTTTAATCATGGTTGTGCATGACACTAAGGCAAAAATGGTGTTTTATGCCTGATCGACAATGCAAAGCAAATCGGATGGGCACAATAATTTGCAAACACCTTCAACTAGGTGGAATTGACTTACATGCAAAGTGGCACGCCCATCCCATAAGTGCTTGATCGGATAACACACCTAGCGGATGTGCATGACACTAGAGCAAAAATAGTATTTAATGCTCGATTGACCATGCAAAGAATATCCGATGGGCACAAAACTTTTCGTATGCCTCAACGTAGGTGGTATTGAAATGTTCTCAATGACGCACACCCATCTGATAAGTACTTGGTTAGATAACACACCTAATGTCGTGTTTTTTTGCAGATGTCCATATCACTAGGGAAAAAATGGTGTATAATGTGTGGTCAACCATGCAAAGTGGAGCCCCCAACCGATAAGTACTTATTTAAAAAACACACCTACGGCCGTGTTTTTATATGGTTGTGCATGACACAAAGGCAAAAACGGTGTTTTATGCTTGATCGACAATGCAAAGCCCGATGGGCACAATACTTTGCACACACCTTCAACTAGGTGGAATTGAATTACATGCAAAGTGGCATTCCCATCGCATAAGTACTTGATCGGATAACACACCTAGCAGCGTGTTTTTTTACGGATGTGCATGACACTAACGCAAAAATGGTATTTAATGCTCGATTGACCATGCAAAGCATATCCGATGGGCACAATACTTTTCCTACACCTTAACCTAGGTGGTATTGAAATGTTCTCAGAGAGGCACACCCATCCGATAAGTACTTGGTTAGATAACATACCTAAGGGCATGTTTTTTTGCGGATGTGCATATCACTACGGGAAAAACGTTGTATAATGCGTAATCGACCATGCAGAGCATATCCGATAATGACAATACTTTGCACGCATTTGAACCTAGTTGAAACGTACTTGCATGCAAACTGGAGCCCCCATCCGATAAGTACTTGTTTGATTAACACACTTAGGACCGTGTTTTTTCATGGTTGTGCATGACACTAAGGCAAAAACAGTATTTTATGCTTGATCGACAATGCAAAGCATATCTGATGGGCACAATACTTTGCACACACCTTCAACCAGGTGGAATTGACTTACATGCAAAGTGGCATTCCCATCGCATAAGTACTTGATCGGATAACACACCTAGCAGTGTGTTTTTTTTACGGATGTGCATGACACTAGAGCAAAAATAGTATTTAATGCTCAATCGACCATGCAAAGGATATCCCATTGGCACAAAACTTTTCTAGTTGAAACGGACTTGCGTGTAAAGTGGAGCCCCCATCCAATAAGTACTTGTTTGATTAACACACCTAGGACCGTGTTTTTTCATGGTTGTGCATGACACTAAGGCAAAAACGTTGTTTTATGCTTGGTCGACAATGCAAAGCATATCCGATGGGCACAATACTTTGCACACACCTTCAACTAGGTGGAATTGACTTACATGCAAAGTGGCACTCCCATCCCATAAGTTCTTGATCGGATAACATACCTAGCAGCGTGTTTTTTTACGGATGTGCATGACACTAGAGCAAAAATAGTATTTATTGCTCAATCGATCATGCAAAGGATATCCGATGGGAACAATACTTTTCGTACACCTCAACCTAGGTGGTATTAAAATTTTTTCGAAGAGGCACACCCATCCGATAAGTACTTGGTCAGATAACACACCTAAGGTCATGTTTTTTTGCGGATGTGCATATCACTCAGGAAAAGATGGTGTATAATGCGTGATCAACCATGCAAAGCATATCCGATGGTGAAAATACCTTGTACACACCTTAACATAGTTGAAACGGACTTGCGTGGAAAGGGGAGCCCCCATCCGATAAGTACTTGTTTGAATAACACACCTAGGGCTGTGTTTTTATATGGTTGTGCATGACAGTAAGGCAAAAACAGTGTTTTATGCTTGATTGACAATGTAAAGCATATCTGATGGGCACAATACTTTACACACACCTTCAACCAGGTGGAATTGACTTACATGCAAAGTGGCATTCCCATTGCATAAGTACTTGATCGGATAACACACCTAGCAGCGTGGTTTTTTTATGGATGTGCATGACACTAGAGCAAAAATAGTATTTAATGCTCGATCGACCATGCAAATCATATCCGATGGGAACAATACTTTTCCTACACTTTAAACTAGGTGGTATTGAAATTTTGTCAAAGAGGCACACCCATCCAATAAGTACTTGGTCAGATAACATACCTAAGGGCGTGTTTTTTTGCAGACGTGCATATCACTATGGGAAGAACGTTGTATAATGCGTAATCGACCATGCAGAGCATATCCGATGGTGACAATACTTTGCACCATCTCAACCTAGTTTAAACAGACTTGCGTGAAAAGTGGAGCCCCCATCCAATAAGTACTTGTTTGATTGACACACTTAGGACCGTGTTTTTTCATGGTTGTGCATGACTCTAAGGAAAAAACGGTGTTTTATGCTTGATCGACAATGCAAAGCATATCTGATGGGCACAATACTTTGCACACACCTTCAACTAGGTGGAATTGACTTACATACAAAGTGGCACTCCCATCCCATAAGTGCTTGATTGGATAACATACCTAGCAGGCTCGTGTTTTTTTACAGATGTGCATGACACTAGAGCAAAAATAGTATTTAATTCTCGATCGACCATGCAAAGGATAACTTGGCATGTCGATCTGATGAGTACTTGATCGGATAACTTCTCCCACCAATAAATTAAGTACTAATTAAAAATTATAATAAATGAGTAGATTATTAAAAAGAGACTAATATTTATGTAATTGTTGCTACTACAGCTTGCTTGCGAAGGACTCTCACAAAGGAGATGGCTATAGATTTTGTTCCAAGGATGGATGTGATTTTATGTAGCAAAAGAGTAGTTGCATTTGCTACAATCCATGATAGTGATCCCAATTCAGTTTTCCACTTTCGAAGACTTGGCAAAGATAAGGTGGCAGTTAATGTATCAAAGATTCTTAGCACACATGTTGAGCTAAAGTATAAATGTGGAGATATGGAAACACTTGGAGATATTATGCCCTACAATACATCCAACAAATCATTTATAGCATGGGACAAAGATGAGACTTATGCAACAGACATTATCAAGAATACAAAGTGCACCACCTTGGATTTTACTATAGGGGATATTTTACAAATGAGATCATTTGCAAATAAGACTATAGCAGAAGGTGAAGTATTGGGATTTGAACAAGTGGAGCAATGGTCATTTGCACAGATGAGGATTCTAAAAGTCACTGATGATGGTATGGTTGATAACATAACATCCTTATGTGATCCCTACTGTGAGGTAGGCAAGAATATGAGATGGAGCATGCAATTTTTAAACATGAGAGAGAGGCACGTGGTTTTCAATGATAAAGACAAGGTATACTACAATATCAAAGGACCTAAAAAGCATGCTCATGTGCTAGGCTCTATCACTTCAAATTTGGATGATTTCAATATACTCAATTATAGAAGTGACATTTTATCTGGAGTGGATGAGTTCATTGGTTTCGAGAAACAAAATAATTTTAAAAGCGAAGCCTTATCTAGGGTGGATGAATTCTTGCACAGTGAGAAGGGCAAAGGTTTCAATAGCGATGTTTTGTCAAGTGTGGATGAGTTCATGCATATTAACAAACCTGGTGTCAATCAAGCTTGTGGATTTGTGAAAGCCATGCAAGATGTCCCAATGAGTGATGTTCTCTCAGGAGTGGAAGAGTTTCAAGGTTGTCAATACTCTCGTAGAATATTGAATTCATTGAATGGTCCTAAGAGTATGTTAAAAACGAGGATGAGATCAACAGAGGATTATTCAATATTTAACTTTGATTGTGATATGGACAAGGATGCAATGACCAATCATGGATGCTTGGTTACAAAAAAATGTGAGGAGAAGAAGTGCATAAATACAGATAACAACGTGCACGAGGAACGAAAACGGTCATACATATGCATGAAGAGAAAGCCAATCCAAGCAGATCCACAAAAGCAACCAAAGAGGAAAAGAGTAATGAAGGAGGAGAACATGTTAAATGCATTGGGATCTCTATGTTGCAAGCGAAGATGTATGCACTTCATTGATCTTGTAGACATCAGGGAATGTAGAGGACATGTGTGGCAGAGAAGAGGAAGCAAAAGAAATGAATACCTTCTCACAAGTCTCTCTTGCTTTCTTCAGAATGGCAATAAAAGGGTAAGTTCAAGACAAAAGGTAAAACCTCTCGTAAATGGAAAAAGGATTTGCAATAAGGCATATCGCAATATTACTGGATTATCCCATGGTACATATTGGGATTTAGTCACCAAGGAAAAGGGCGGCAACAAATTTAGCATTCACGGTAATAGAGGAAGGTCCAAATCAAGAATCTCAACTGTCAGGGCAGCAGCAATTTTGCAAGACTTCATACATGAAAATGCTTTACCTCAACCCCATATATCTACCAAACTCCCTAACGGTGACGGGATCACTGAAATGCACCTTCCAATGGGCTTGACAAAGCTCGAAGTCTTTGACTCTATTGTAGAAAGGCAAAGGCAAAGAAGGGATACCGTAGCTTCTTCTCATACTTTGTATACTCTTTGGAAGAAGAACTTTGGATATGTTAAAATCCCAAGGAGGCAAAAAATGTCAAAGTGCAATGTATGTGATGATTTAAAGCGAGCGATTGAGAGTGCAACATGTCCAAATCAAAGGGAATTATACAAAAAAAACTGTAAATCTCATCATGACCTTATTCGACATTCCAGACAAAAATATGCATTTTGGAAGGAGCGAGCTATTTCGCATCCCGATGACTACATGTGCCTTATTGTAGATGGCATGGATCAGAATACAACAACATTGCCTAGTTTTGTTGCCACTCCACCTAAATTACAAGGAAAGCACTTTCTAAAGACACATCTATGTGGAGTGTTAGTGCATGGAATTAAGTTTTTTGCAGATATATGGATTGATTCCTTGCATCTACATGATAGCAATCAAGTTGTAACATCTATTATGAAGGCAATTCGCAATGTACATGCAAAAAAAGGTTGCCTACCACTGACTTTGAGAATACAAGCTGATAATTGCTGGCGAGAAAATAAGAATGTACTCATGTTTGCAGTCTGCTCCATGCTAATTACTCATCGAATCTTCAATGAGGTCGAATGTGGATTTTTGTATGTTGGGCATACACATGAGGATATCGATCAGGTCTTTAGCACAGTCTCAAGAGAGCTTAAATGCAAGGATGTGGAGACAATAGATGACTTGGTAAGAAGATATGGCAGGCAAGTTGGTGGTGGTAAGGAAAGTACAGTATGTGAGAGGCTCGAAAGAATGTATGATTGGAAGAGCTTCATTCTACCTTTCATACAAATGGGTGGTGATGCATTGACAAGTCATACCAATCCACACTACTTTTGTTTTTTTTTTAAAGATGAAAAACCCGTAATGCAATGGCAACAGTATTCTCATGATACAAAATGAGAACCTGAAGAACCTTACAATCTCTTAACTTCAATTCCCAGCAAGGAAAGGTATCCAACATGGGCTCTTATACAAGAATTCAATGAGAGGTCTAACTGTGAAATAGAAGGATTAAAAGCATTTATTACATACAAAGAGGAAATGCTCCGGAGATATCCTGATTCGAAGCCTACTTGGAGAGAACACACTACCACTGTAATTAACAAGACACGAAATTTAATAAAGGACCTTGAGAGAATGCGAGGCTCAAAGGATGTCAAGGAAGAATGCAATATGTTTTAGCCAAATGTTCATAACGATTTGCACCCAGCTCCAGTCTTTGAAAATGAATTTGTATCATTACTCCCACGTCCATATTGTGGACCGAAGAAGACAGAGTTTATGCCACAAGTAGATATAGAAGTCGATTGTTTTGTTCTGGTTCGGCCATCGGATGATGAATATGAGAATGTGAAGTTTTGGGTTGCAAAAGTAGTTGATGTGCAAAGAGATGACCAAGGGAGAGCTACAACATTTACAGCGGTATGGTATGAGCCAAAGGGCAGGAAGGAGAATATGGATAACAACACATTGTATACTAATTTTATAATGAAGGAGTGGGTCCCAAATGATGAAGCGGTCTCTCAAGTTTCGACGGAGACAATCATAGTGTCTTGGCATTCAAGGGCAAAGAAATCAAAGAAGCGCATGGGATATGAGGTAGAAGGAAAAACAAAAATACCACAACAAACTATTTTGCATATACACGAATTTTTCAAAATGCTCGCCATGGAGGAAGTAGAAGGAGACACCGAAAATGAAGAATGTCCATGATTAAAGCTTTGTATTGAAGTCCATTGAAGGATTTTATTTGGGTACTAGGAAAGAAGCCAATCCAAGACAATTATAATCAGAGTCATCACCTCCTATGTCAAATGAGAGTCAAAATATGCACTGGATGTCACCCAAGGGTCAAGGCTTGCCAAGACAATAGGGAGTTAATGCAGATGGCACCTAGCAAGGGACTATCACATTGAGCAATAAGACAATGGGAGTCAATACACCCAAGGGGCAAGGCTTGGCAAGATAACTTGTGGGAGTTAATGCAGATGGCACCTGTATTTTGCACTGGATGTCACCCAAGGGGGGTCAAGGCTTGGCAAGACAATAGGGAGTTAATGCAGATGGCACCTGGCAAGGGACTATCGCATTGAGCAATAAGACAATGGGGAGTCAATGCACCCAAGGGGCAAGGCTTGGCAAGACAAGTGGGAGTCAAATTATGCAGATGGCACCTGGTAAGGGACTGTCGTGACATTGAGCAATAAGACAATGGGGAGTCAAATTATGCAGATGGCACGAATTGAGGCTCTTTAAGAGCAACAATTTAAATTGTAAACATATGTTCAATCTATATCATTTTGGATATAAAGACTCTAGCTGAGAGCAACGTCTCTCAATATAATCATATAATAATAGCTATAATTGCTATTATACCTCTTTGGTTCAATACAAAACTTGGGTCTTATGGCATCATGTCTTTTTTCTATTTATTAAAAGTTTTAAAATTTTTGTGCATATTCCGAGTGACAATGTTATTTTCATGAAATATTTAAGTCTCCTTTCATGGATTTATAAATTTATCACATCAAGGAAAAACTTCAAGGAAAAATATTAAAAATAATTAAATTAACAAATAACTTAGATATAGCTAGAATTTCTAATATAGGATTATTTCAAATTCTTGCATAGAGCCTTTGTGAAGATGTCCGTAGCATTCTCTATAGTCGGACAATACACCAAGTCGACCTCTCCATCCATGATGAGCTTGCGTACAAAGTGATATTGAATCTCAATGTGTTTTGTGTGAGCATGGAACACTGGGTTCTTTGCAATCGCCATGCAACTCTGATTATCACATGATAACTGCATAGGCTTGTTCTGCACTGCATCCAGGTCCCCCAAAATCCTCCTCAACCACACTGCCTCGCAAGAAGCAAAGCATTCAAATTTGTAATGGGCCTCGGTAGAAGAAAGAGCAACTATGGGTTGCTTCTTGCTGACCCATGACACAACTCCAGATCGAAGTGAGAAACAGTAGCCTGTCACTGATCTCTTGCTGTCCACATCTCCTGCCCAATCCGAATCACAGAATCTGGTCAAGATGTTGCCCTTAGTATAGGTGATGCCATACTCAAGTGTGCCTTTGATGTATTTCAGCACCCACATCCCTGCCCTCCAATGGTTCTCTCGAGGCTTATTGGAAAACGTGCTTAGTACACCAGTCGCAAAACTGATGTTTGGCTGTGTGTTGCATAGGTAAATCAAGCTACCCACAAGCCTTCTGTACTTTACTTCGTCCACTAGTGATGATGAATCCTTGTTTGAGAGCTTCACGTCAACCTCCATAGGGGTACTAATTGTCTTGCACTCAGCCATGCCAAATGCCTTCAGTATCTCTCCAACATACTTCAACTGTGAAATGAAGATCTGTTTCGGCTCCTGCCAAACTTCAATCCCCAAATAGAAATGCATCAGTCCAAGGTCTATCATTTCAAACTCTCTTCCTAGCAAATGCTTCGTCTGCGAGATCTTCGCTTCATGGTTCCCTGTTATGACAAGGTCGTCCACATAAAGGACCACGATCATACACCTTCCTCCTTCTCTGAAGATATAAAAATTTGCATCAGATGGGCTCCTCTTGAGCCCATTTTGCAGAAAGTAGGCATCAATTCACTGGTACCACGCTCGTGGGGCCTGTTTCAACCCATAAAGTGCCTTCTTTAGTTTGCAAAGTTTACCTTTTGAACCGGGGATATCAAAACCTAGTGGTTGTTCCACGTATACCTCCTCCTTGAGATCTCCATTCAGAAAGCCGGATTTCACTTCCATCTGAAACACGGGCCAACTTCCCTAGGTAGCTAAAGCCAAAACACTGGAAATTGTGGTTAGTCGAGCTGTGGGAGCAAAAGTATCTTGATAATCAAAACCATGTACCTGTGCCAATCCTTTTGCCACAAGCTGAGCCTTGTACTTATCCAACGTGCCGTCGGAGTTGTACTTGGTCTTGTACACCCACTTGGTTCCGATTACCTTGCGTTTTGGTGGTCGATCCACAAGGTTCCAAGTATTGTTCTTCATTATGGAGCCATACTCTGACTGCATAGCCTCCATCCACCTATCATCGCCCTGTGCCTCTTCAAGACACTTGGGTGCATCAGCACGGATCACTTCTGTCGTCAAGGCATATTGACCAAGTGTTCCTATGCCCTTCTTTGCTCCTCTAATCTCTTGGACCAGTAGTGTTCGGATGGTTCCTCCTCAATGGCTGGAGGTTCTCTGCCATCCAAAAGCTGCTTTACCCACTTCGAGAATGGCCGTTTCCATTGTGGCTCTGCAAGCTCTTCTTCATCTTCTTTGTCTTGAATCCTCCCAAGCACTATTGGGGGAGTTCAGTCTGCTATTGGTGGCGGTACTAGATGGATATCCTGGTCCTGGTTGTCTAGGAAGGAAGCATTCTCCTCCAATTGATGCGGCTGTTTTGAGAAGATCACATCGCGACTTATAATTACCTTCTTGGTAATAGGGTTATAAAGATGGTAACCCTTTGCCTCTTCACTGTAGCCCAAGAAAATACACTTTCGGCTCTTCAGTTCCCGTTTGGTCCTAGTAGCATCAAGGACATGCACAAAACAGTCACATCCAAAAACTCTGAAATGTGCAGCTGAAGGTTTCTCACCATAAAAGGCTTGTACTGGAGTCATCCCATTCAGAGCCTTCATGTAGCTATGATTCAAGATGTAAACTGCAATGTTACATGCTTCAACCCAGAAAGTCTTTGGCAAATCTTTCCCTTTCATCATACTCCGGCCCCTTTTGCATATGACGTGCATCTTGCGTTTTGCTACTCCATTTTGTTGTGATGTATGTGGCAGGGGTTTCTGCCTCTTGATTCTGTGACTTTTGTAGTAATTTTGAATTCAGTTGATGTGAACTCTCCACCTTTGTCTTATCTCAACTTCTTCACCTTCCTCCTCATTTCTTTCTCGACCATTACATGCCATTCCTTGAACCTACTAAAAGCCTCGTCTTTAGTCTTCAGGAAGAATATCCATATCCTTCTACTATAGTCGTCGATCAGTGTCATGAAGTAGTAGGAACCACCCAAAGCTTCCATCTCCATCTTTTTGCAGAGGACCGTGTGAATGAGCTCTAGACTCAGCCTTTGCCCTGCTGGCCTCTTTAGGAAAGGGATGTCGATGCTGCTTGGCCATCATGCAAGCTTCACATACATTGGGCAGATCTGAAATTTCTAGTAGGTCTGCAATTATTCCACTTTTATGCATCTCCTTCAAAGAAATAAGGTTTTGATGACCAAACCTCTCATTCCATAGCTTAGTGTTCTTCACATCTGCTCGAGCACTGAAAGCTGAGAGTTCGTAAATGTTGTTGCACCGTGTACCTTTACCAATGACCTTCCCTTGAAGATCCAGAATCTGTGCACCATTCTTATCAAATTGGACTTTGAGGTCCCGATCCGTGATCGCAAAAACAGACAACAAGTTCCTCCTGATATTTGGCACATAAAGAACATCAGACAACTGTTTTACAACTCCATCTAACTTGAGAGCAATTGTACCTTTTCCTTTTGCTAGACATTTTGCATCATTGCCGATTGCTACCAGGATGTCATTCCCTACTGGCTATAGAGAGTATACCAATCCTTCCGACTGGTCATGTGGTGCGATGCACCACTATCAATGATCCAAGGTTCATCCGCAGGTACATGAACTGCCTCTGTGCAAATCTCCTCAATTGCTACGAATAGCTCATTGCTGCTACCTGCGCACTGTTGCTGGAATCTTTCTTTACTCCGTTCTTCTCATCTGCAATCTTCCTTTGGCACTCATTCTGCTTGTGCCTTGCCTTGTTGCAATAGAAGCACTTGATCTTCTTCTTTCTCTTTTTATCATCAGAACAAGATGGGTTACCAGAGTCCTTACCCTTACCTTTCTTTGATCCGCCAGTCCACTAGAAAGCTGAATCTTCTCCAGTCCTCGTCTTTTGGAGCATCTCCTCCTCTAGAAGCATCACGTTGAAATCCTCAAAGTTGAGGGGTAGATTTTTGTTTTGCGTATTCAGTGCCATAACAAGACTATCGTATTTTGGTGGGAGAATCCATATGCACCTTCGTCCTAGCTTCTCGCTGGTGATGGTGATGCCAATTGCAGTCATCTGATCGTGCAGATTCTTCACCTTGGTGATGAACTTCTCTACTGCTTTAGACTCAGACAACTTCTCGTTCGTGAGTTGAGTCTCCAAATTCTGAATCCGTGTCTAATTCGTGGTCTCGTACTGATTTTTCAAGACCGTCCATGCCTCCTCCGCTATGGTCACATGTTGAATTAATGCCATGATGGAATCACTAACACTGCAGACAATAGAACACAGTGCATCTGCATTTCTTCTTGTCCACACGAGAATCTCATCCGCAGTTGGTAGTGTCTATTGTCCTACATTAGCTAGATTCGGTCTCGGAACGGGCCTCACGTCCAACCCAATAGCAGTGTCCCAAAGCTTGTATGCACTTAGGATGGTCTTCATATTGAGCTTCTAGAGTGGATAGTTAGAGCCGTCCAACTTTTTGCATGGACATTCTTCATTTGCGGTGTCTCCTTCTACTTCCTCCATGGCGAGCATCCTTAAAAATTCGTGTATATGTAAAATAATTTACTATGGTATTTTTATTTTTCCTTCTATCTCATATCCCATGCGCTTCTTTGATTTCTTTGCCCTTGAATGCCAAGCCACTATGATTGTCTCTGTCGAAACTTGAGAGACTGCTTCATCATTTGGGACCCACTCCTTCATTATACAATTAGTATACAATGTGTTGTTATCCATATTCTCCTTCCTGCCCTTTGGCTCATACCATATCACTGTAAATGTTGTAGCTCTCCCTTGGTCATCTCTTTGCACATCAACTACTTTTGCAACCCAAAACTTCACAATCTCATATTCAACATCCGCCGATGGCCGAACCACAACAAAACAATCGACCTCTATATCTACTTGTGGCATAAACTCTCTCTTCTTTGGTCCACAATATGGACATGGGAGTAATGATACAAATTCATTTTCAAAGACTGGAGCTGGGCGCAAATCGTTATGAACATTTGGCCAAAACATATTGCATTCTTCCTTGACATCCTTTGAGCCTCGCATTCTCTCAAGGTCCTTTATTAAATTTCGTGTCTTGTTAATTACAGTGATAGTGTGTTCTCTCCAAGTAGGCTTTGAATCAGGATATCTCCGGAGCATTTCCTCTTTGTATGTAATAAATGCTTTTAATCCTTCTATTTCACAGTTAGACCTCTCATTGAATTCTTGTATAGGAGCCCATGTTGGATACCTTTCCTTGCTGGGAATTGAAGTTAAGAGACTGTAAGGTTCTTCAGGTTCCCATTTTGTATCATGAGAATATTGTTGCCATTGCATTACGGGTTTTTCATCTTTAAAAAAAAAACGAAAGTAGTGTGGATTGGTATGACCTATCAATGCATCACCACCCATTTGTATGAAAGGTAGAATGAAGCTCTTCCAATCATACATTCTTTCGAGCCTCTCACATACTGTACTTTCCTTACGACCACCAACTTGCCTGCCACATCTTCTTACCAAGTCATCTATTGTCTCCACATCCTTGCATTTAAGCTCCCTTGAGATTGTGCTAAAATCCTGATCGATATCCTCATGTGTATGCCTAACATGCAAAAATCCACATTCGACCTCATTGAAGATTCGATGAGCAACTAGCATGGAGTAGAATGCAAACATGAGTACATTCTTATTTTCTCACTAGCAATTATCAGCTTGTATTCTCAAAGTCGGTGGTAGGCAACCTTTTTCTGCATGTACATTGCGAATTGCCTTCATAATAGATGTTACAACTTGATTGCTATCATGTAGATGCAAGGAATCAATCCATATATCTGCAAAGAACTTAATTCCATGCACTAACACTCCACATAGATGTGTCTTTAGAAAGTGCTTTCCTTGTAATTTAGGTGGAGTGGCAACAAAACGAGGCAATGTTGTTGTATTCTGATCCATGCCATCTACAATAAGGCACATGTAGTCATCGGGATGCGAAATAGCTTGCTCCTTCCAAAATGCATATTTTTGTCTGGAATGTGGAATAAGGTCATGATGAGATTTTCGGTTTTTTTTGTATAATTCCCTTTGATTTGGGCATATTGCACTCTCAATCGCTCGCTTTAAATCATCACATACATTGCACTTTCACATTTTTTTCCTCCTTGGGATTTTAACATATCCAAAGTTCTTCTTCCAAAGAGTATACAAAGTATGAGAAGAAGCTACGGCATCCCCTCTTTGCCTTTGCTTTTCTGCAATAGAGTCAAATACTTCGAGCTTTGTCAAGCCCATTGGAAGGTGCATTTCAGTGATCGCGTCACCGTTAGGGAGTTTGGTAGATACATGGGGTTGAGGTAAAGCATTTTCATGTATGAAGTCTTGCAAAATTGCTGCTGCCCTGACAGTTGAGATTCTTGATTTGGACCTTCCTCTATTACCGTGAATGCTAAATTTGTTGCCGCCCTTTGCCTTGGTGACTAAATCCCAATATGTACCATGGGATAATCCAATAATATTGTGATATGCCTTATTGCAAATCCTTTTTCCATTTACGAGAGGTTTTACCTTTTGTCTTGAACTTAGCCTTTTATTGCCATTCTGAAGAAAGCAAGAGAGACTTGTGAGAAGGTATTCCTTTCTTTCGCTTCCTCTTCTTTGCCACATGTGTCCTTTACATTCCTTGACTTGGGGGGGTCACTCATCATATGTAATCCTATCACATGAGTTCAACAGAAGGATATTTTTTATTTCTAAAATTTACAGAAATAAATATACATAAGGGACTATTCAAAATAGTTTTGGAAAAAATTTACAGATTTCTATAGAAAAGGGGTACATTTTATTAAATGAAAAATTTACAGATAAGGGATTTTAGAGATAGGCCTTAAACACACGTGATATAGAGGGTTTATACATAGTGACCCCCCCAAGTTCCCTGATGTCTGCAAGATCAATGAAGTGCATACATCTTCACTTGCGACATAGATATCCCAATGCATTTAACATGTTCTCCTCCTTCATTACTCTCTTCCTCTTTGGTTGCTTTTGTGGATCTGCCTGAATTCGCTTTCTCTTCATGCATATGTATGACCGTTTTCGTTCCTCGTGCACGTTGTTATCTGTATTTATGCACTTCTTCTCCTCACATTTGTTTGTAACCAAGCATCCATGATTGGTCGTTGCATCCTTGTCCATATCACAATCAAAGTTAAATATTGAATAATCCTCTATTGATCTCATCCTCGTTTTTAACATACTCTTAGGACCATTGAATGAATTCAATATTCTATGAGAGTATTGAGAACCTTGAAACTCTTCCACTCCTGAGAGAACATCACTCATTGGGACATCTTGCATGGCTTTCACAAATCCACAAGCCACTTGCTCAAATCCCAATACTTCACCTTCTGCTCCAGTCTTATTTGCAAATCATCTCATTTGTAAAATGTCCCCTATAGTAAAATCCAAGGTGGTGCACTTTGTATTCTTGATAATGTCTGTTGCATAAGTCTCATCTTTTTCCCATGCTATAAATGATTTTTTGGATGTATTGTAGGGCATAACATCTCCACATTTATACTTTAGCTCAACATGTGCGCTAAGAATCTTTGATACAGTAACTGCCACCTTATCTTCGCCAAGTCTTCGAAAGTGGCAAACTAAATTGGGATCACTATCATGGATTGTAGCAAATGCAACTACTTCTCTTTTGCTACATAAAATCACATCCATCCTTGGATTAAAATCTATAGCCATCTCCTTTGTGAGAGTCCTTCGCAAGCAAGTCGCAAGCAAGCTGTAGTAGCAACAATTACATAAATATTAGTCTCTTTTTAGTAATCTACTCATTTATTATAATTTTTAATTAATACTTAATTTATTGGTGGGAGAAGTTATCCGATCAAGTACTCATCAGATGGACACACCAAGTTATCCTTTGCATGGTCCATCGAGCATTAAATACTATTTTTGCTCTAGTGTCATGCACATCCGTAAAAAAACACGAGCCTGCTAGGTATGTTATCCAATCAAGCACTTATGGGATGGGAGTGCCACTTTGCATGTAAGCCAATTCCACCTAGTTGAAGGTGTGTGCAAAGTATTGTGCCCATCGTATATGCTTTGCATTGTCGATCAAGCATAAAACACCGTTTTTGCCTTAGTGTCATGCACAACCATGAAAAAACACGGTCCTAAGTGTGTTAATCAAACAATTACTTATTGGATGGGGTCCCCACTTTTCATGCAAGTAGGTTGAGATGCGTGCAAAGTATTGTCACCATCGGATATGCTCTTCATGGTCGATTACGCATTATACAACGTTCTTCTCGTAGTGATATGCACATCTGCAAAAAAACACGCCCTTAGGTATGTTATCTGAACAAGTACTTATCGGATGGGTGTGCCTCTTTGACAAAATTTCAATACCACCTAGGTTAAGGCGACGATCGAGCATTAAATACTATTTTTGCTCTAGTGTCATGCACATCCGTAAAAAAAACACGCTGCTAGGTGTGTTATCCGATCAAGTACTTATGCGATGGGAATGCCACTTTAAGTCAGTTCCACCTGGTTGAATGTGTGTGTAAATTATTGTGCCCATCAGATTTGCTTTGCATTGTGGATCAAGCATAAAACACCGTTTTTGCCTTAGTGTCATGCACAACCATGAAAAAACACAGTCCTAGGTGTGTTATTCAAACAAGTACTTATCGGATGGGGGCTCCACTTTGCACGCATGTCCGTTTCAACTACGTTGAGGTTCGTGCAAAGTATTGTCACCATCAGATATGCCTTGCATGGTCGATCATGCCTTATACACCATTTTTTCTCTAATGATATGCACATCCATAAAAAAACACGCCCTTAGGTGTGTTATCTGACCAAGTACTTATCCGATGGGTGTGCCTCTTTGAGAACATTTCAATACCACCTAGGTTGAGGCGTACAAAAAGTGTGGTGCCCATCAGATATCCTTTGCATGATCGATCGAGCAATAAATACTATTTTTGCTCTAGTGTCATGCACATCCGTAAAAAAACACGCTGCTAGGTATGTTATCCGATCAAGCACTTATGGGATGGGAGTGCCACTTTACATGTAAGTCAATTCCACCTAGTTGAAGGTGTGTGCAGAGTATTGTGCCCATCGGCGGATATGCTTCTCATTGTCGATCAAGCATAAAACACCGTTTTTGCCTTAGTGTCATGCACAACCATGAAAAAACACGGTCCTAAGTGTGTTAATCAAATAAGGATGGGGGCTCTAGTTTGCACGCAAGTACGTTTCAACTAGGTTGAGATGAGTTCAAAGTATTGTCATTATCGGATATGCTCTGCATGCTCGATTACGCACTATACAACATTTTTCCCGTAGTGATACGCACATCCGCAAAAAAACATGCCCTTAGGTATGTTATTTGACCAAGTACTTATCGGATCGGTGTGCCTGTTTGAGAACATTTCAATACCACCTAGGTTAAGGTGTAGGAAAAGTATTGTGCCCATCGGATATGCTTTGCAAGGTCGATCGAGCATTAAATACCATTTTTGCGTTAGTGTCATGCACATTCGTAAAAAAACACGCTGCTAGGTGTGTTATTCGATCAAGTACTCATGCGATGGGAATGCCACTTTGCATGTAAGTTAATTCCACCTATTTGAAGGTGTGTGCAAAGTAAAGTGCCCATCGGATATGCTTTGCATTGTGGATCAAGCATAAAACACCGTTTTTGCCTTTGTGTCCTACACAACCATATAAAAACACGGCCGTAGGTGTGTTATTCAAATAAGTACTTATCGGATGGGGGCTCCACTTTGCACACAATTACGTTTCAACTAAGTTGAGGTGCGTTCAAAGTATTGTCACCATCGGATAGCTTTGCATGGTCGATCACGCATTATACACCATTTTTTTCCTAGTGATATGGACATCCGCAAAAAAACATGCCATTAGGTGTGTTATCTGACCATGTACCTATCGGATGGGTGTGCCTCATTGAGAACATTTTAATACCACCTACTATGACGTGTACGAAAAGTCTTGTGCCCATCAGATATCCTTTGCATGGTCGATCGAGCATTAAATACTATTTTTGCTCTAGTGTCATGCACATCCATAAAAAAACACACTGCTAGGTATGTTATCAAATCAAGCACTTATGAGATGGGCGTGCCACTTTGCATGTAAGTCAATTCCACCTAGTTGAAGGTGTGTGCAAAGTATTGTGCCCATTGGATATGCTTTGGATTGTCAATCAAGCATAAAACACCGTTTTTGCCTTAGTGTCATGCACAACCATGAAAAAACATGGTCCTAGGTGTGTTATTCAAACAAGTACTTATTGGATGGGGCTCCACTTTGCACGCATGTCTGTTTCAACTACCTTGAGGTGTGTGCAAAGTATTGTCACCATCGGATATGATTTGCATGGTGGATCACACATTATACACCGTTTTTTCCCTAGTGGTATGCACATCCGCAAAAAAACACACCCTTAGGTGTGTTATCTGACCAAGTACTTATCGGATGGGTGTGACTCTTTGAGAACATTTCAATACCACCTAGGTTGCGGTGTAGGAAAAGTGTTGTGCCCATCGGATATCATTTGCATGGTCGATCGAGCATTAAATACTATTTTTGCTCTAGTGTCATGCACATCCGTAAAAAAAACACGCTGCTAGGTGTGTTATCCAATCAAGTACTTATGCGATGGGAATGCCACTTTGTATGTAAGTCAATTCCACCTAGTTGAAGGTGTGTGTAGGGTATTGTGCCCATCGGATATGCTTTGCATTGTCGATCAAGCATAAAACACCGTTTTTGCCTTAGTGTCATGCACAACCATGAAAAAACACGGTCCTAATTGTGTTAATCAAACAAGTACTTATCGGATGGGGGAAAAAATGGTGTATAATGCGTGATCAACCATGCAAAGTATCTCGGATGCTGAAAATACTTTGCACGCACCTCAACGTAGTTGAAACAGACTTGCGTGCAAAGTGGAGCCCCCATCCGATAAGTACTTATTTGAATAACACACCTATGGCCGTGTTTTTATATGGTTAAGCATGACACAAAGGCAAAAACAGTGTTTTATGCTTGATCAACAATGCAAAGCATATCCGATGGGCACAAAACTTTGCACACACCTTCAACTAGGTGGAATTGACTTACATGCAAAGTGGCATTCCCATCGCATAAGTACTTGATCGGATAACACACCTAGCAGCGTGTTTTTTTTACGGATGTGCATGACACTAGAGCAAAAATAGTATTTAATGCTCGATCGACCATGCAAAGCATATCTGATGGGCACAATACTTTTCCTACACCTTAACCTAGGTGGTATTTAAATGTTCTCAAAGAGGCACACCCATACGATAAGTACTTGGTCAGGTAACACACCTAAGGGCGTGTTTTTTTGCGGATGTGCATATCACTAGAGAAAAAATGGTGTATAAGGCGTGATCGACCATGCAAATCATATCCGATAGTGACAATACTTTGCACGCACCTCAACGTAGTTGAAACAAACTTGTGTGCAAAGTGGATCTTCCATCCGATAAGTACTTGTTTGAATGACACACCTAAGACCGTGTTTTTTCATGGTTGTGCATGACACTAAGGCAAAAACGGTGTTTTATGCTTGATCGACAATGCAAAGCATATCCGATGGCACAATACTTTGCACACACCTTCAACTAGGTGGAATTGACTTACATGCAAAGTGGCACGCCCATCCCATAAGTGCTTGATCAGATAACATACCTAGCAGCTTGTTTTTTTACAGATGTGCATGACACTAGAGCAAAAATAGTATTTAATGCTCGATCGACCATGAAAAGGATATTCGATGGGCAAAACCCTTTTTTTAGTTGAAACTTACTTACGTGCAAAGTCGAGCACCCATCCGATAAGTATTTGTTTGATTAACACACCTAGGACTGTGCTTTTTCATGGTTGTGCATGACACTTAGGCAAAAACGGTGTTTTATGCTTGATCGACAATGCAAAGCATATCCGATGCACACAATACTTTGCACAAAACTTCAACTAGGTGCAATTGACTTACATGAAAAGTGTCACGCCCATCCCATAAGTGCTTGATCGGATAACATACCTAGCAGCGTGTTTTTTTACGGATGTGCATGACACTAGAGCAGAAATAGTATTTAATGCTCGATCGACCATGCAAAGGAAATCTGACGGGCACAACACTTTTTATAGTTGAAACGGACTTGCATGCAAAGTTGAGCACCCATCCGATAAGTACTTGTTTGATTAACACACCTAGGACCGTGTTTTTTCATGGTTGTGCATGACACTAAGGCAAAAACGTTGTTTTATGCTTGATCGACAATGCAAAGCATATCTAATGGGCACAATACTTTGCACACACCTTCAACTAGGTGAAATTGACTTACATGCAAAGTGGCACTCCCATCCCATAAGTGCTAGATCGGATAACATACCTAGCACCGTGTTTTTTTACGGATGTGCATGACACTAGAGCAAAAATAGTATTTATTGCTCGATCGATCATGCAAAGGATATCCGATGGGAACAACACTTTTCATATGCCTCAACCTAGGTGGTATCGGAATGTTCTTAAAGAGGCACACCCATCCAATAAGTACTTGGTCAGATAACACACCTAAGGGCATGTTTTTTGCGGATGTGCATATCACTCGGGAAGAAATGGTGTATAATGCGTGATCGACCATGCAAAGCATATCCGATGGTGACAATACTTTGCATGCACCTCACTGTAGTTGAAACAGACTTGCGTTCAAGGTGGAGCCCCCAACCGATAAGTACTTATTTAAATAACACACCTACGGCCGCGTTTTTATATGGTTGTGCATGACACAAAGGCAAAAATGGTGTTTTATGCTTGATCGACAATGCAAAGCATATCCGATGGGCACAATACTTTGCACACTCCTTCAACCAGGTGGAATTGACTTACATGCAAAGTGGCATTCCCATATTATAAGTACTTGATCGGATAACACACCTAGCAGCGTGCTCTTTTTACGGATGTGCATGATACTAAAGCAAAAATGGTATTTAATGCTCGATAGACCATGCAAAGCATATCTGATGGGGACAATACTTTTCCTACACCTTAACCTAGGTGGTATTGAAATGTTCTCAATGAGGTACACCCATCTGATAAGTACTTGGTCAGATAACACACCTAAGGGTGTGTTTTTTTGCGGATGTCCATATCACTAGGGAAAAAATGGTATATAATGCATGATTGACCATGCAAAGCATATCCGATGGTGACAATACTTTGCACACACCTCAACGTAGTTGAAATGGTCTTGCGTGCAAAGTGGAGCCCCCATCCGATAAGTTCTTATTTGAATAACACACCTACGGCCGTGTTTTTATATGATTGTGCATGACACAAAGGCAAAAACGGTGTTTTATGCTTGATCGACAATGCAAAGCATATTCAATGGGCACAATACTTTGCACACACCTTCAACTAGGTGGAAGTGACTTACATACAAAGTGGCATTCCCATCGCATAAGTACTTGATCGGATAACACAGCTAGCAGCGTGTTTTTTTACGAATGTGCATGACACTAAGGCAAAAATGGTATTTAATGCTCGATCGACCATGCAAAGCATATCCGATGGGCACAATAATTTTCCTACACCTTAACCTAGGTGGTGTTGAAATGTTTTCAAAGAGGTACACCGATCCGATAAGTACTTGGTTAGATAACATACCTAAGGGCATGTTTTTTTGCGGATGTGCATATCACTACGGGAAAAATGTTGTATAATGCGTAATCGACCATGCAGAGCATATCCCATGGCGACAATACTTTGGACTATGTTTTTTCATGGTTGTGCATGACACTAGGGCAAAAATGGTGTTTTATGCTTGATCAACAGTGCAAAGCATATCAGATGGGCACAATACTTTGCACACACCTTCAACTAGGTGGAATTGACTTACATCCAAAGTGGCACGCCCATCCCATAAGTGCTTGATTGGATAACATACCTAGCAGCGTGTTTTTTTACGGATGTACATGACACTAGAGCAAAAATAGTATTTAATGCTCAATCGACCATGCAAAGAATATCCGATGGGCACAACACTTTTTGTAGTTGAAACTTACTTGCATGCAAAGTCGAGCACCCATCCCGATAAGTACTTGTTTGATTAACACACCTAGGATCGTGTTTTTTCATACTTTTCATACGCCTCAACCTAGGTGGTATTGAAATGTTCTCAAAGAGGCACACCACTTGGTCAGATAACACACCTAAGGGAGTGTTTTTTTGTGAATGTGCATACCACTAGGGAAAAAATGGTGTATAATGCGTGATCGACCATGCAAATCATATGCGATGGTGACAATACTTTGCACGCACCTCAACATAGTTGAAACAGACTTGCGTGCAAAGTTGATCCCCCATCTGATAAGCACTTGTTTGAATAACACACCTACGGCCGTGTTTTTATATGGTTGTCCATGACACTAAGGCAAAAACGGTGTTTTATGCTTGATCAACAATGCAAAGCATATCCGATGGCCACAATACCTTGCACACACCTTCAACTAGGTGAAATTGACTTACATGCAAAGTGGCATTCCCATCGCATAAGTACTTGATCGGATAACACACCTAGCAGCGTGTTTTTTTTACCAATGTGAATGACACTAGAGCAAAAATAGTATTTAATGCTCGATCGACCATGCAAAGGATATCCGATGGGCACAACACTTTTCCTACACCGAAACCTAGGTGGTATTGAAATGTCCTCAAAGAGGCACACCCATCCGATAAGTACTTGGTTAGATAACACACCTAAGGGCGTGTTTTTTTGCGGATGTGCATATCACTAGGGGAAAAACGGTGTATAATGTGTGATCGACCATGCAAATCATATCCGATGGTGACAATATTTTGCGTGCACCTCAACGTAGTTGAAATGGACTTACGTGCAAAGTTGAGCCCCCATTCAATAAGTACTTGTTTAATTAACACACTTAGGACCGCGTTTTTTCATGGCTGTGCATGACATTAAGGCAAAAATAGTGTTTTATGCTTGATTGACAATGCAAAGCATATCCGATGGGCACAATACTTTGCACACACCTTCAACTAGGTGGAATTGACTTACAGGCAAAGTGGCACTCCCATCCCATAAGTGCTTGATCAGATAACATACCTAGGAGCGTGTTTTTTTACGGATGTGCATGACACTAGAGCAAAAGTAGTATTTTCTGCTCGATCGATCATGCAAAGGATATCCGATGGGCACAACACTTTTAGTACAGCTCAACCTAGGTGGTATTGAAATGTTCTCAAAGAGGCATACCCATCGAATAAGTAGTTGGTTAGATAACACACCTAAGGGCGTGTTTTTTTGCAGATGTGCATATCACTCGGGAAAAAATGGTGTATAATGCATGATCGACCATGCAAAGCATATCCGATGGTGACAATACTTTTCACGCACCTCAACATAGTTGAAATGGACTTGCGTACAAAATGGAGCCCCCATCCGATAAGTACTTGTTTGAATAACACACCTAGGACCGTGTTTTTTCATGGTTGTGCATGACACTAAGGAAAAAATGGTGTTTTATGCTTGATCGACAATGCAAAGCATATCCGATGGGCACAATACTTTGGACACACCTTCAACTAGGTGTAATTGACTTACATGCAAAGTGGCACGCCTATCCCATAAGTACTTGATTGGATAACATACCTAGCAGCATGTTTTTTTACGGATGTGCATGACACTAGAGCAAAAATAGTATTTAATGCTCGATCGACCATGCAAAGGATAAATTGGCATGTCCATCTGATCAGTACTTGATCAAATAACTTCTCCCACCTATAAATTAAGTACTAATTAAAAATTATAATAAATGAGTAGATTAATAAAAAGAGACTAATATTTATGTAATTGTTTCTACTGCAACTTGCTTGCGAAGGACTCTCACAAAGGAGATGGCTATAGATTTTGCTCCAGGGATGGATGTGATTTTATGTAGCAAAAGAGGAGTAGTTGCATTTGCTACAATCCATGATAGTAATCCCAATTCAGTTTGCCACTTTCGAGGACTTGGCGAAGATAAGGTGGCAGTTACTGTATCAAAGATTCTTAGTGCACATGTTGAGCTAAAGTACGCACATGTTGAGCTAAAGTATAAATGTGGAGATATGGAAACACTTGGAGATGTTATGCCCTACAATACATCCAACAAATCATTTATAGCATGGGACAAAGATGAGACTTATGCAACAGACATTATCAAGAATACAAAGTGCACCACCTTGGATTTTACTATAGGGGACATTTTACAAATGAGATCATTTGCAAATAAGACTATAGCAGAAGGTGAAGTATTGGGATTTGAACTAGTGGAGCAATGGTCATTTGCACAAATGAGGATTTTAAAAGTCACTGATGATGGTATGGTTGATAACATAACATCCTTATGTGATCCCTACTATGAGGTAGGCAAGAATATGAGATGGAGCATGCAATTTTTAAACATGAGAAAGAGGCACGTGGTTTTCAATGATAAAGATAAGGTATACTACAATATCAAAGGACCTAAAAAGCATGCCCATGTGCTAGGGAGGTGCTAGGCTCTCTCACTTCAAATGTGGATGATTTCAATATACTCAATTATAGAAGTGACATCTTATCTGGAGTGGATGAGTTCATTGGTTCTGAGAAACAAAATGATTTTAGAAGCGAAGCCTTATCTGGGGTGGATGAATTCTTGCACAGTGAGAAGGGCAAAGGTTTCAATAGCGATGTTTTGTCAAGTGTGGATGAGTTCATGCATATTAACAAACCTGGTGTCAATCAAGCTTGTGGATTTGTGAAAGCCATGCAAGATGTCCCAATGAGTGATGTTCTCTCAGGAGTGGAAGAGTTTCAAGGTTCTCAATACTCTCGTAGAATATTGAATTCATTGAATGGTCCTAAGAGTATGTTAAAAACGAGGATGAGATCAACAGAGGATTATTCAATATTTAACTTTGATTGTGATATGGCCAAGGATGCAACGACCAATCATGGATCCTTGGTTACAAACAAATGTGAGGAGAAGAAGTGCATAAATACAAATAACAACGTGCACGGGGAATGAAAACGGTCATACATATGCATGAAGAGAAAGCGAATCCAGGTAGATCCACAAAAGCAACCAAAGAGGAAGAGAGTAATCAAGGAGGAGAACATGTTAAATGCATTGGGATATCTATCTTGCAAGCGAAGATGTATGCGCTTCATTGATCTTGCAGACATCAGGGAATGTAGAGGACACGTGTGGCAAAGAAGAGGAAGCGAAAGAAATGAATACGTTCTCACAAGTCTCTCTTGCTTTCTTCAGAATGGCTATAAAAGGCTAAGTTCAAGACAAAAGGTAAAACCTCTCGTAAATGTAAAATGGATTTGCAATAAGGCATATTGCAATATTACTGGATTATCCCATGGTACATATTGGGATTTAGTCACCAAGGCAAAGGGTGGCAACAAATTTAGGGCAGCAGCAATTTTGCAAGACTTCATACATGAAAATGCTTTACCTCAACCCCATATATCTACCAAACTCCCTAACGGTGATGCGATCACTGAAATGCACCTTCCAATGGGCTTGACAAAGCTCGAAGTATTTGACTCTATTGTAGAAAAGCAAAGGCAAAGAGGGGATTCCGTAGATTCTTCTCATACTTTGTATACTCTTTGGATATGTTAAAATCCCAAGGAGGCAAAAAATGTCAGTGTAATGTCTGTGATGATTTAAAGCGAGCGATTGAGAGTGCAACATGTCCAAATCAAAGGGAATTATACAAAAAAACCAGAAATCTCATCATGACCTTATTCAACATTCCAAACAAAAATATGCATTTTGGAAGGAGCAAGCTATTTCGCATCCTGATGACTACATGTGCCTTATTGTAGATGGCATGGATCAGAATACAACAACATTGCCTCATTTTGTTGCCACTCCACCTAAATTACAAGGAAAGCACTTTCTAGAGACACATCTATGTGGAGTGTTAGTGCATGGAATTAAGTTCTTTGCAGATATATGGATTGATTCCTTGCATCTACATGATAGCAATCAAGTTGTAACATATATTATGAAGGTAATTCGCAATGTACATGCTAAAAAAGGTCACCTACCACTGACTTTGAGAATACAAGCTAATAATTGTTGGCTAGAAAATAAGAATGTACTCATGTTTGCATTCTCGAATCTTCAATGAGGTCGAATGTGGATTTTTGTATGTTGGGTTGGGCATACACATGAGGATATCGATCAGGCTTTTAGCACAGTCTCAAGGGAGCTTAAATTCAAGGATGTGGAGACAATAGATGACTTGGTAAGAAGATGTGGCAGGCAAGTTGGTGGTCGCAAGGAAAGTACAGTATGTGAGATTCTCGAAAGAATGTATGATTGGAAGAGCTTCATTCTACCTTTCATACAAACGGGTGGTGATGCATTGACAGGTCATATCAATCCACACTACTTTTGTTTTTTTTTTAAAGATGAAAAACCTATAATGCAATGGCAACAGTATTCTCATGATACAAAATGGGAACCTGAAGAACCTTACAGTCGCTTAACTTCAATTCCTAGCAAGGAAAGGTATCCAACATGGGCTCCTATACAAGAATTCAATGAGAGGTCTAACTGTGAAATAGAAGGATTAAAAGCATTTATTACATACAAAGAGGAAATGCTCCGGAGATATCCTGATTCGAAGCCTACTTGGAGAGAACACACTACCACTGTAATTAATGCACACTAGTTGGAGACAATGGGGAGTCAATGCACCCAAGGGGCAAGGCTTGGCAAGATAACTTGTGGGAGTTAATGCAGATGGCACCTGTATTTTGCACTGGATGTCACCCAAGGGTCAAGGCTTGGCAAGACAATAGGGAGTTAATGCAGATGGCACCTAGCAAGGGACTATCGCATTGAGCAATAAGACAATGGGGAGTCAATGCACCCAAGGGGCAAGGCTTGGCAAGACAAGTGGGAGTCAAATTATGCAGATGGCACCTAGCAAGGGACTATCGTGACATTGAGCAATAAGACAATGGGGAGTCAAATTATGCAAATGGCACGAATTGAGGCTGTTTAAGAGCAACAATTTAAATTGTAAACATATGTTCAATCTATATCATTTTGGATATAAAGACTCTAGCTGAGAGCAATGTCTCTCAATGTAATCATATAATAATAGCTATAATTGCTATTATACCTCTTTGGTTCAATACAAAACTTGGGTCTTATGGCATCATGTCTTTTTTCTATTTATTAAAAGTTTTAAAAATTTTGTGCATATTACGAGTGACAATGTTATTTTCATGAATTATTTAAGTCTCCTTTCATGGATTTATAAATTTATCACATCAAGGAAAAACATCAAGGAAAAATATTAAAAATAATTAAATTAACAAATAACTTAGATATAGCTAGAATTTCTAATATAGGATTATTTCAAATTCTTGCATGTTGGTGCAAAAGTATAGATTGAAAAAACAATATTTTTATGTGAATATGATAGTGCCACAAAGTGAACTTTTGATTTGGGAAGAATATTTCCAGAAAGTTAAATTTTGATTTGGGAAGGATATTTTCACAAAGTAAAGTTTTCATTTGGGAAGGATTTTTAGGCTTCGTCTAAAACAACACAAAAAGTCCAAAATTAATGAAATAGGTGTTCTTTGCACTATCTCAAGATTCTCTTTATGAGTCCAAGGTAATCTATCTTGGAACCTAATTGACTTGAGGTACATGTCATGAGCACTCTCTTCATCATGTCTCCACATAGGTTCCATCCACCTTAGAGTGCTCCATAGATCCTGAGGCATGCATGTTTTGTCATGGTATTAGAGCTTAGGTTTAGTCTCCTAGATTAGTTGTAGGCATGTCTTAGGAGCTCATGTTTTTCTCTTAGGTTAGTTTTAGTTTTAGATTGAGAACAAATTTCCATCCCTTGAGAGAGAAATTTTTCATCCATCCATTTCATGAGAGATTCATTGTGAGCTTGAGTGTTGCTTATTCTGTGAGAGCAAGAGAGTCCCTTAAGTATTTTCTTTGTGAGGATTCATGTGAGAGAGATTTCTTCTAATGAAAGAAAGAAATATCATTGAGAGCTTTCAACCTTGCTATCAGCCACTAAATCCATCAACTCCATGGTAAAGCCTCGGGGGGGTCACTCATCATATGTAACCCCATCACGTGAGTTCAACAGAAGGACATTTTTAATATCTAAATTTTACAAAAGTTAATTTACATAAGGGAGTATTTAAAACAAATTTGGGAAAAATTTACAGATTTGTATGGAAAAAGGGTACATTTTATTAATGAAAAATTTACAGATAAGGGATTTTATAAATAGGTCTTGAACGCACGTGATATAGAGGGTTTCTACATAGTGACCCCCCCGAGGGTAGAGCCAAGCCTCAATAGCTACCAGTCCACTGCAGACAGCCTCGCCTCCTATAACAGCCCTCTGCAAAAGCCAAAGCCTCTTGCCAGCCATCTATAGTGCCAAGCAATGTTTGGCTCCAACCATCTCTTACAACAAGCAAGGCACAAAGCAACTAGCTACAGGCAGCCTCATCATCTACGATAGCAGTCAAATGACAGCAATGCCTCAGTCCCAACATTCAATTGCTCCATCATAGCAAGGCTTCCAAAAATAGGAACCAAGCCTCTGTTGTCATCATCGACTCCTACAGTGGCTTCCAACAATAGGAACCAAGCCTGTGTTGTCATCATCGACTCCTACAGTGCCTCCACAGTGGAACCTATGTGGAAACATGATGAAGAGAGTGCTTGTGACATGTACCTCAAGTCAATTAGGTTCCAAGATAGATTAGCTTGGACTCATAAATAGAATCTTGAGTGAGTGTGCATTTCCTTTTACTCAACAATACATGATAGGCCTCTGATATAGAGAGTGCCCTTGCAATAGTCAACACTTGTGGGATCCTCTGATCCACATCTTTCTCCTTGTGGATATCCTCGATCCACATCTCCACATCATGTAGTCCACATCCTAGGGTGGCTACTTTAGTGCATTCCTTATCACTTACCTTTGCCTCTGATTCATGTGCTCATGGCACCATATCTCAACACCTCTCCTTGGTGCCATGATCCATTGGCTACTGCAAGGTGGTTAGATGTAAGTTTACATTCCATCAGCTCCCTTTAGTGCATACATTGCTACATAAGGTGGTCAAGTGTGGGTTTTTACATGTCAATACCTCCCCTGGGTTCTTTCTTAGCTACTCTTAGGTGGTCAGGCTTGATTTACAAATGAGTGGACTAAAAGTGGCAAGGTTCTGCTTCTTAATGCTTGATGTCGATGGTGTTCTCTTCTTTGCGTGATGTAGCTTGATGCATGATGCTTTGTTCTTCCATGTGCCTTAATGCTTTATGTGTGGATGCCATGTTTTGTGCTATGGTCATCTCATAACTTATGCTTCCAGCATGCTTTTTGCATTCATGGGTTGCTTTAGAACTTGTTGCAAAGGTCTTACCACACATTTTGCCTCAAGCCGTCCAACCATCAAGCCACACATGGCCCCCATCTGGTGTCCAAACTAGGACCTACCAGATAACCGAGCTACTCAAATGCCTTCTCCTCATATGGGGGGCTTACAAGTAGAGTTAGCTAGTTCCTGCATAGTTACATGAGAGTGGAGCATTGATATCTAACATGATTATCTTGTAGATTAACTTGGCCCCAAAGAGAAATGTACCAGGAGGAAATAGCCCATGTGAATTTTTGTGCATATCAGAAGACCTAGGCTCAACATGGTTGCCTTTATTTTTCCCATTCACTTGCTTTAGTAGCCTTGGCTAGTTTATGGGACATGATTACAATAGGTTATTGTCTAAGCTATTGTGAATGTGGTTTTTCTTTTCATGCAAGAGCTTCTCTCAACCTTGTGGTCATGTTTACACCACTACCTCTACTTTGTGCATCTATGCACCAGTATATCCATGTGTATGGTCAGTGGGTGCAATCTAGTTGTCCTCATACTGACTCGGAGGATGCTAGGTATCATTTCCACAAAAAGGGAGGCATCAAAGAGCATGTATTTGTCATACTCTCAATCTAAAAGCATAGATTTTCAAAGTACATGTGATTTTTTTTATGACTTATGCATTCCCTTTCATTGCAAGTCATGGAGGGACTACAAACATGTGTAAGAATGTTGGTTATAATGAAGGTGAAAAGACACACAAACACATTTTATAGTTTAGGTAGGATTCCAACATTAATTTTTATTGTCTATAAACTTATAAACATTTTTTTGATGTTGTGCCATGTTTGTTTTCAAAGCAATCCTACTATGTAGGCTTCCACCAACATGATATACATATATATATGCCTTCTCAATCAACAGGACATAACATTCTACAAATTTTGCTAAACATGTGATTACTCCAAGAATGGGTAAGAGGACATGAAGTTCTATTACGATTAACATTTTTTTCTTATGCACTATTTGTCTATTCATGAATATATTTTGGATTAAATTTTTGTTTGTGGTAGATAATGAAGAAGGTGATCCAAATCAAGGGATGGAACCATGTGGAAATATAAGGGAAGTAATGACAAAAGCTAATAAGCTAATTAAATTTGTGGACTAACAAACAAACTACACGTGGACAAATTTGGTCGTCTAATGGGTATCCTTGAGAGATAACATTTAAAGCCTACTGGGTATGAATTATCATCATCACCATAAATGTTGTCTAAATCTTCAAATAATAGGTAATAAGGAACTAGCAAAGAGTAGGAATAAAGCTATTCCCATCCATTTAAATATTCCTACCACATTCAAATATTAAGCTAGTCCCTGAATATGCTTACCAAATCCCTATCAAGATCAAAAAACACCAGAAAATGTGCACTGTCAACACGTGTACTTCTTCACTTGAAGTGTTCTTGAGATTTAAACTCTATAGCTAGCATGTGTAAAGTTTGCATCTAGAAAGTCTATGAAGTGATTTATCATACATTTAAAATGAAAAAGTATAGTCCAATGTACTACTGTCATGTGTAAAGTGTTGGCAGTGGATAGTCTATGAGGTGTTTAATGATGTGGATATAGTAAGGCTGTGTTTTATCTATATTTAGAAATTGATATGCAAGTGCGATAGTTGTAAGCTGATTTGCAATGATAAACTCAATAAAGTTATAGGAGGAATGTGGATTTCATCAAGACATGGATTTGACATTATTTTCAAAGGCCCATTCAAGATGTGGCCATAACAAAAGAGAAAATGCCAATGTATGCCCATCCTCATGATAGGAAATGATAAAAAAGGTGCAGCAGGTGACGATCAAAACTGGGCATGGTTTGTCATAGTAGTGAGGTGGCAATAATCTTGTCAATATCCACTTGATCTACCCATATGCTTTCATCCCTTACAAAAAATCAATTTTGAAGGATTGCCATGCCTTAATTGTGGATACTTCTTCATATGCTTGATTTACATAAAAGCTAGTTTTTTCCTACTTTGCACATAGTCTATCGATAGGTGAGGGTCTTCCATCCTACCCATCTAGATTCTTCCATTACTTGTTGATTGGTGCAAAAATAATCACATTAAGGCATGTGAAAAGTATCATGTCCATTAGATGTACACATATATGCTAGAAGCACACTCATGCCATGATGTATGGTAAAAAACAAGGAAATACGCATGCCCAACCACCAAAATGATATTCGATCCAAATCAAAATTTGTGAGGGTGTGGACATTACTTGAATTAATGATTGTGAAAAGTATAATATCATCTAACATATACTTATGGTAAAAGCACATCCATGCATATTTTTTAACGGTCATGCATGGTGCATGGTAAAAAGCAAGGAAAATGCGTGCCCAATGATGAAAATGACATCTAATCCACGTAAAACTTTGTGAGCACATGGATCTCAATCACATTAAGACTTTGTGAGCACATCATTACATTACCTGAAACCTTACGTTCATCAGTTCAGTGAGCAGAATTCAGAGTTTAGAGGCATTGTAGATTGATTCAATGGGCAGATAGCATTTGATTTCACACACACATGCCACCATTGTAAAGCCTATTCGGCTATCTCACAGCATCGTGCACATTATTTTCAGCCTTGTAAAGCCTCTTGGCTATTCCGAGCATCATGGCCATAAGCCTTGTAATACAGATCAGATTTTCTATACTGCAGTTCTATCTTCACCGATGGTTCAGAGATTTCACTGGGCATATTCAATGTATTTGCAGTTGATTCATACAGAGATCTTCACGACACTTCTGAGTACATTTCTTGCACCATGTCGACGAGCAACCTCAATCTGGAGGCATCTGCTAAGTTAGACAACTCCAATTACGGTACATGGAAATACCGAATGGAGACTATTCTTGTGCTTTAGGATAAATGGGAGTATGTCGATGGGTCTACACCTAGACCATTGGCCGTAGACCATTGGCCGATCCAGCCACGAGTAGCTCTACTCCATCTGTTGTCACAGCACTAGCAACGGGATCTACATCTACACAAACACTTTCTGCACCAGTAGTAGATCCTGCCATTGACAGAGCTTAAGCAGAATGGGATAAGAAAGACAAGTATGCCTATCACTTGATCAAGCAGAATGTGCAAGTTGTCATGCTAGGACAACTCAACACAGTCAAGACATCAAAAGAAGCATGGGATATGTTCACCGCTCTCTACGAGTCCAAGAACACATCCAGGATTCTCACCCTGAGAAACTAGATCAACCAGAGTTTCCACAACAATAGTGAAATTGGTCATGCTTATGTACGCACTGCATTAAAGACTACAACAATCAACTTGCAGTAGCAGGAGAGACTATGAACCCCGCAAAAATGGTTCAAGTAATCCTAAATGGACTAAGAGAGGGATATGAGAATCTAGTCCAGAGTATTGCCATCCAATGGCCGATTCCCACACTGGAAGAACTTCAGTCAGTCCTACTTGGTGAAGAACTCAAGACTCGGGCCATTCAAACACGTAAAGGTCATTCTAATGATCAGGCATTCACAGCTTCAAACAAAAGCAGAGGCAAAGGCAGAAATAGAGGCAGATCATATCAGAAAAGTGGTCATCATCAACAAAATCAAAGTCAGAATCAGCATCAGCATCAGCTTCATCCTCAGCAACATCAAAATCAGCAAAGAGGAAATCATTCCAATCGAGGAAGATTCCAAGGATGAGGGAATGCATCCACCAATATGTAAAACATTCAGTGCAACTATTGTCACAAGTTTGGACACTATGAAAGAGCTTGCTGCAAGAAGTAGTACGACCAAGGCGATCAATCCAGCAGTAATTGAGGGAATTCCCGAGGAAGAGGAAATCATCATGGTGGACATTCTAGTCACAGTCATTTTGCAAATGAACATGGAAACATGTTTCTTGCAAGTGAGAAATTGCATCAGATTGATACAATGCCCCTAGACATTGATTTCAATCCCAAAGAGGATTTCAAGTATCAAGTCGACCAAGTGGAGCAGGATCATTGGTACATCGACAGTGGTGCATCATCTCATATGACAAATCATCAGGAATGGTTCACAGAGATGAAACCATTAGAAGGTCAGAAGAATGTCATCTACACAGTAGACAATACACCGAATCCAGTTCAAGGGACAGGTGTTATCCCTAAGAATAATTTCACTGGTACAAAAGAATTAGTCAAAGATGTGCTCTATGTTCCGAAGCTCAGTAAGAACTTTTTGTCAGTAGGTCAAATGACAGAACACAATTACAAAGTCATCTTCGACGGTGACGAATGCACTATCAGAGACAAATCTAAAAGATGTCAGCTAGTCGCAAAAGGTATCAAGGAAGGACGCTTATACAGAATGCTAGCTACAGTACCAGATAAGCATGCCATGTTAGCTCAAATGCAACAGATTCCACTATCTGCAAAATGGCACAAGAGATATGGTCATGTCAATTTCAAGTACTTGTTAGATCTCAAGAATCATAATATGGCAATTGGGATTCCAAAGCTATAGTTTCTTGGAAAATTTTGTGAAGCATGCTACTTCGGCAAACAAAAGCGAACCAACTTTGTCAGATGTACCTCTCGTGCATGAGGTATTCTTGATTTGATTCATACAGATGTATGGGGTTATGCCCAGACCCGCAGCATCAATGGTTCACTTTACTACTCGACCTTCATCGACGACTATAGCAGATATTGTTGGGTCTACTTTCTGAAAGAGAAATCTGAAGTGTTTTCCAGATTTCAAGAATTCAAAGCCATGGTAAAAAACCAAACAGGCAGAAAGATCAAGGTCATGAGATTAGACAGAGGAGGTGAATCTTCAGCATTAAACATGAACTTTTGCATAAATGATGACATACGAAGGCAATTCACATGTCCAGATACTCCTCAGCAGAATGCAATAGCTAAAAGGAAGAATGGGACTTTAGCAGACAGTGCTAGAGCAATGCTTAGTGAAAAGCATCTTTCGAATCAGTATTGAGCAGAAGCAATAGCTACAGCTAACTACTTGCTTAATCGGCTTCCTACCGAACCGATACAGGGTATGACTCCTTATGAAGCATTCACTGGACACAAGCCACACATTGGGCATCTCCGCATATTTGGTTGCATAGCATATGCCCACATACATGATGATCATCATAGAAAATTGGATGCAAAGTCACGCAAATGCATCATGGTTGGCTACAGTGAAGAAAGCAAAGCATACAAATTGTATGATCCCATCAACCACAAAGTCATTATCTCCAAAGATGTAATCTTTGATGAGAATCAGAATCGAAAACCTCACCTACACAGGAGATAGAAGCATTGCCTTCACATTCATCTACAGAACAGGTTGATGAAGAAGAGCAATAATTGCCAGCAACACCCCAAGCAGAGCCACAGTGGCTCAGACAGTCTACTAGGGAAAGTAGACCTCCAGCCAGATTGACATATGCTCAGAAAGGCAAAGCAATTCAAGTAGAAACCACCAACTATGCTCTTATGACTACCATCATGGCTACAGAAGAGCCAGTGTACTTCGAAGACTTAGTAGACGAGCAGTAGACAAGCCGAGGACAAGCCAAAATGGCAAACTGCTATGAATGAAGAAATGGATGCTTTGTATAAGAACAATACTTGGGAATTATGCGACCTTCCACTAGGAAAGAAGGCCATAGCAAACAAATGGGTATACAAAGTGAAGTATAATCCAGATGGCAGTATTCAAAGATACAAAACCAGACTAGTTGCAAAATAATTTGCACAACAATATGGTTAGGACTATGATTAGACTTATGCTCCAGTAGCAAAGATGGATTCCATACGGTTCTTGATATCACTAGTGACACTCAGTAAATGGAATGTGTATCAGCTCGATGTCAAGAATGCATTTCCCAATGGTTATCTAGACGAGGAAGTCTACATGCAACAACCCACAGGTTATGTTGAACCAGGAAAGGAGACAAAGGTTTGCCATTTCAAGAAAAGTCTCTACGGTTTAAAACAAGCACTCAGAAGTTGGTATAGCAAAATTGGCAAGTATTTTGCTGATCTGGGATACATGAAGTCCAATGCAGATCATACTCTCTACTACAAAGTTCAAGGGGAAGACACTACTATTGCACTTTTGTATGTAGATGATTTGATTGTGACAAGAAGCAAGGATAGCTTCATCAGAAAATTGAAACAAGACTTATCTACAGAGTTTGACATGAAAGATCTTGGACTTATGCACTATTGTCTTGGAATTGAGTTCTGGAGAGATTCAGATAGCACATTTATGAGTCAGCTCAAGTATGTTGCCAGTCTCCTGAAGAAGTTTCATATGGCCGATTGCAAGATTGCAGCCACTCCCATGGAACAGAGTTTGAAACTTACTAAAGACTCAGAAAAGCCTACAATCAATGACAGATACTATAGGCAACTCATTGGATCTCTTATATATCTGACAATCACATGGCCAGATATTTGTTATGCAGTAAGCTCACTAGCACAGTTTATGGCAAATCCAAAACAATCTCACTAGAATGCAGCCAAAAGAGTCTTGAGATACATTAGAGGTACAAGACAGTTTGGAATAGAATACAGAGGAAGTCATCCATGGTTGCATGGATACTGTGACAGTGACTATGCCGGAGATCATGAGACCAGAAGATCAACACAGGGATATGCATTTTTCTTTGGTCAAGGTGCTATATCATGGTTGTCCAACAAACAGCCAACTGTTTCTTTGTCTTTGACTGAAGCAGAATATAGGGCACTCACTACAGGTGCATGTGAGGCTACATGGCTCAGAAGACTATTGTCAGAAACAGATTACTTTGATGAGTCAAAGCCAACAACAATATACTGTGATAATCAATCGGCTCAAGCATTGTGGCCAAAAATCCAGTATATCACTCCAGGACAAAGCACATTGATGTTAGAGAGCACTTCATCAGAGAAAGTGTTACTTGGTGACATCACTCTGCAGCATTGTGATAGCAAAGAAAATGTTGCCATCTTAACAAACCACTCGGTAAAGAGCTATTCGAGAAACACTGACTAGCTCTTGGTTTGACGTGGAGGAAGGACATTCCCATTAAAGGGGTGTGATGGAATGTAATGCTCAGTCCTTCTTCGATTCCCCAGAATCATCATCTTGAGGGAAGGCCTACTTCATGATGTTGATCTTGAGGGAAGGTGTTGAGAGTTCATGCTCAACATCATGTGATCATGTGTGCATGGCACCATCACGTGATCATATGTGCATAGCACTAACCTTATAGAGTGCTGTAAAGGAAAGGGTTAGATCCCCTAACCCTAACCCTAAAAGGGTTTGTATATATTCTATTTTTTCAACTAAATCTAGTGTACAGTTAGTCATTTGTGGTGTGCTCTCTAGCTATGCGCTCTCTCCTCATCTCCACTCTTCTCCTCTCCCCTCTTCATATTTTTTCAGAACTCTCTTTGGATCTATCTTTCCACTTAACTAGACATTCTTGCCATATAGTATGTCCTACTCTTTTTTCTTGTTTATCTAGAATTATTTCTGGTTCATGTGGTAAACATGCAGGCTTGATGAGTTCAGCTAGGACTTCATTTCCAATGAGATTATCATCTCCTAATTTTCTTTTTAGCCTACTGACATGAAAAACTAGATGTACTCTACATCCCTCAGGTAAGGCTAATTTGTAAGTGAGTTCTCCAATCCTCTTAAGTATTGTAAATGGTGCACAATACCTAGGAGACTTCATACATTTACCTGTCCTTAGAGATTCTGAATATTCAGGTACCTTAAGATAGACTTTCTCATTTACTTCAAACTCCAACTTTCTATGGTGGGGGTTTTCATAACTTCGTGCTCTATCCTGGGCTCTTCTTATGCTATCTTTAGCTAACTAAAGCATTTGATTCATATCTTAAAGAAAGTCTTTGGCCACTTGAACCTTCTCTTTTTTGAGTCCCACTATCAATGGGTCTCTTGGTTGAAACCCATACATCATCATGAATGGACTAAAACCTATAGTTGAATGTTTGGCACTGTTATATGCAAATTCTAATATGGGCAGAAACTATTCCCAATTAGTTTGCCATTTATTTACATATGCTCGAAGCACTTCAATATATAATCTTGGACGTCCTTACCTATTCCAAGCCAAAAGAATTATCTTTTTAGAAGCACATATGTCTTCTAAATTCCCAGGTGTCCAGCACTCAAACTATCCTGTTGAGATATGGTGCCATGAGCACATGAATTAGAGGAAAAGGTAAGTGATAAGGAATGCATTAATGTAGCCACCCTAGGATGTGGACTACATGATGTGGAGATGTGGATCGAGGATATTCACAAGGAGAAAGATGTGGATCAAAGGATCCCACAAGTGTTGACTATTGCAAGGGCACTCTCTATATAAGAGGCCTATCATGTATTGTTGAGTAAAAGAAGAAATGCACACTCACTCAAGATTCTATTTATGAGTCCAAGCTAATCCATCTTGGAACCTAATTAACTTGAGGTACATGTCATGAGCAGTCTCTTCATCATGTTTCCACATAGGTTCCATCCACCTTAGAGCACTCCATAGATCTTGAGGCATGCAGGTTTTCTCATGGTATCAGAGCATAGGTTTAGCTCTCCTAGTTTAGCATTCACTAGGATTGCTCCCATTCCTAGATTAGTTTCAGAATGTAAGATTATTTTTAGATCTCAAGAGTTCTTCATTTAGAGAGATTCATTCTGAGTGACATATATGTTTAGAGGTTCTTAGAGAATTTTTAGACAAAGAGAGAAACCATCTCAGCTCTTACAAGAGCTTGTGGAGATCTAAGCAAGCTTCAAGACCAACAAGTAATGGGTCAGCCAGCCATTCAGACTCCTCTGTGAAAAGTCGCTCACAGACTCATAAGATCCTCACGACTCTATCTTTGAGCTCAGATGCCTCAACTTTACAGCAAAGAGCTGCAACATCGATGTATCCATAAGCAACCTCATGAATCTGGCAACCGCTCTCCCACATCCAAACAAGACCTCCAAGCCTCAAGAGGCTCTTGCTCCTCCTCAGTATGACTCATGCTCAATAGGCATCCACTACAATTGGGCGACTCCAACTTGACCTCTCCACGAGCATTTATGCAGCTCAAGCTTCTGCCTACCTACCTATAACCTCACCAACTTGATTGGTAGCCTGACGACCTCAATAAAGGCAATGCAGCCCTACACAACTGCTGTCAATGAGCCACCTCACCAACAAAGCTCCTGAACAAATGATGGGCAGCCCATCTACTAGCTAGTGTTCACATCCCATTGGACCTATGCCATCTATGGCTGCTAGTCGCCAATGCTAACTACATAGTGCAGGGCAGTCTTGATGATCATCTATGCCTTAGCCATCTGTACGCTTTGTGGGTACTCCGCTTTCAAATGACTACATCAGCCCAGCCCACAGCGAACCTCCTATAGCAACATACCATGGCTTCTCCTCCAACATCTTAAACTCTATGGCCTATGGTCTCCAAATAGCAGCACTAGCCATAGCTACCTCAGTCGACCAGCTCTATAACATCCTTTTGGATATAATGGTGACGTGTCGTGTTATTTGACGTTAGTCACACAAATCTACTTAAAATTATGGCGGTTCTTATTGAAGGGATTCAGGAGAATTTCAGAAGAACGGGCACACACAAACGCTGTGGATTCAATTGGGCAGCCTCAATACCTTCTCGTGGAGGATGGAATACTCCAGCATCTTCAACAAAGCCGACTCGACTTCTTCAACACTGATTCGCCATCGCTATAGATGCCCATGCCGCCGATGTCATTGCTGCAGAGAAGCAGAGCTTTCTCTTCTTTTCCTCTCCTAAGGTTAGACCTTAGGACATGTGGTAGCCCCTAGGCAAAGATATGTGGCAAAGATTAAACTTAACCATGGTTAGGGGTGGTTATGTTTGTGGGGTTAGGTTCAGTTGTTTGGACCATAGTAAAATTTCTCAGCCTTGGGTTAAAAGACTGCCACATGGCACAACGCTACCTTAGCTAGTAACCCCTTGCCAAGCACAACTTGTAAGCAACGTTGACTCCATATGCCACATCATCATCAAAGGCCTCTTCTTCACAAAACTTCGACAATCCATAACTTGCAATCCGGGAGGAATTTGCACACGCTCCCAAAAAAAAAGTGATATCCTTTTTGAGCTCTACGTGCTTGTTCGATCACAATCATTGTTAGCAAAATTAGACACTGCCATTGAGGCAAAATGAAGCTCATGTGGTAAGACCTTTGCAACAAATTCTAAAGCAACCCATGAATGCAAAAAGCATGCCGGAAGCATAAGTTATGAGATGACCATAGCACAGAACATGGCATCCACACATAACGCATTAAGGCACATAGAAGAACAAAGCATCATGCATCAAGCTACATCACGCAAAGAAGAGAACGCCATCGACATCATGCATCAACCTTGTCACGAGCACTCTCTTCATCATGTTTCCACATAGGTTCCACTATGGAGGCACTATAGGAGTCGATGATGACAACAGAGGCTTGGTTCCTATTGTTGGAAGCCACTATAGGAGTCGATGATGACAACAGAGGCTTGGTTCCTATTGTTGGAAGCCTTACTGTGATGGAGTGATTGAATGTTGGGACTGAGGCGTTGCTATCATCTGACTGCTATCGTAGATGATGAGGCTGCCTGTAGCTAGTTGCTTTGTGCCTTGCTTGTTGTAAGAGATGGCTGGAGCCAAACATTGCTTGGCACTATAGATGGCTAGCAAGAGGCTTTGGCTATTGCAGAGGGCTGTTATAGGAGGCGAGGCTGTCTGCAGTGGACTGGCAGCTATCGAGGCTTGGCTCTACCATGGAGTTGATGGATTTAGTGGCTGATAGCAAGGTTGAAAGCTCTCAATGATATTTCTTTCTTTCATTAGAAGAAATCTCTCTCACATGAATCCTCACAAAGAAAATACTCAAGGGACTCTCTTGCTCTCATAGAATAAGCAACACTCAAGCTCACAATGAATCTCTCATGAAATGGATGGATGAAAAATTTCTCTCTCAAGGGATGGAAATTTGTTCTCAATCTAAAACTAAAACTAACCTAAGAGAAAAACATGAGCTCCTAATACATGCCTACAACTAATCTAGGAGACTAAACCTAAGCTCTAATACCATGACAAAACATGCATGCCTCAGGATCCATGGAGCACTCTAAGGTGGATGGAACCTATGTGGAGACATGATGAAGAGAGTGCTCATGACATGTACCTCAAGTCAATTAGGTTCCAAGATAGATTACCTTGGACTCATAAAGAGAATCTTGAGATAGTGCAAAGAACACCTATTTCATTAATGTTAGACTTTTTGTGTTGTTTTTGGACAAAGCCCAAAAATCCTTCCCAAATGAAAACTTTACTTTGTGAAAATATCCTTCCCAAATCAAAATTTTACTTTCAGAAAATATTCTTCCCAAATCAAAAGTTCACTTTGTGGCTCTATCATATTCACATAAAAATATTGTTTTTGCAATCTATATTTTTGCACCAACATGCAAGAATTTGAAATAATCCTATATTAGAAATTCTAGCTATATCTAAGTTATTTGTTAATTTAATTATTTTTAATATTTTTCCTTGACGTTTTTCCCTGATGTGATAAATTTATAAATCCATGAAAGGAGACTTAAATAATTCATGAAAATAACATTGTCACTCGCAATATGCACAAAATTTTTAAAACTTTTAATAAATAGAAAAAAGACATGATGCCATAAGACCCAAGTTTTGTATTGAACCAAAGAGGTATAATAGCAATTATAGCTATTATTACATGATTACATTGAGAGACGTTGCTCTTAGCTAGAGTCTTTATATCCAAAATGATATAGATTGAACATATGTTTACAATTTAAATTGTTGCTCTTAAAGAGCCTCAATTCATGCCATTTGCATAATTTGACTCCCCATTGTCTTATTGCTCAATGTCACGACAGTCCCTTACTAGGTGCCATCTGCATAATTTGACTCCCACTTGTCTTGCCAAGCCTTGCCCCTTGGGTGCATTGACTCCCCATTGTCTTATTGTTCAATGTGATAGTCCCTTGCCAAGTGCCATCTGCATTAACTCCCTATTGTCTTGCCAAGCCTTGACCCTTGGGTGACATCCAGTGCAAAATACAGGTGCCATCTACATTAACTCCCACAAGTTATCTTGCCAAGCCTTGCCCCTTGGGTGCATTGACTCCCCATTGTCTTATTGCTCAATGTGATAGTCCCTTGCCAGGTGCCATCTGCATTAACTCCCTATTGTCTTGGCAAACCTTGACCCTTGGGTGACATCCAGTGCATATTTTGACTCTCATTTGACATAGGAGGTGATGACTCTGATTATAATTGCCTTGGATTGGCTTCTTCCCTAGTACCCAAATAAAATCGTTCAATGGACTTCAATACAAAGCTTTAATCATGGACATTCTTCATTTGCGCTGTCTCCTTCTACTTCCTCCATGGCGAGCATCCTTAAAAATTTGTGTATATGCAAAATAGTTTGCTGTGGTATTTTTATTTTTCCTCCTACCTCATATCCCATGTGCTTCTTTGATTTCTTTGCCCTTGAATGCCAAGACACTATGATTGTCTCTGTTGAAACTTGAGAGACCGCTTCATCATTTGGGACCCACTCCTTTATTATACAATTAGTATACAATGTGTTGTTATCCATATTCTCCTTCCTGCCCTTTGGCTCATACCATACCACTGTAAATGTTGTAGCTTCCCTTGGTCATCTCTTTGCACATCAACTACTTTTGCAACCCAAAACTTCACATTCTCATATTCATCATCCGATGGCCGAACCACAACAAAACAATTGACCTCTATATCTACTTGTGGCATAAACTCTCTCTTCTTCGGTCCATAATATGGATGTGGGAGTAATGATACAAATTCATTTTTAAAGACTGGAGCTTGGCGCAAATCATTATGAGCATTTGGCCAAAACATATTGCATTCTTCCTTGACATCCTTTGAGCCTCGCATTCTCTCAAGGTCCTTTATTAAATTTTGTGTCTTGTCAATTATAGTGGTAGTGTGTTCTCTCCAAGTAGGCTTCGAATCAGGATATCTCCGGAGCATTTCCTCTTTGTATGTAATAAATGCTTTTAATCCTTCTATTTCACAATTAGACCTCTCATTGAATTCTTGTATAGGAGCCCATGTTGGATACCTTTCCTTGCTGGGAATTGAAGTTAAGAGACTGTAAGGTTCTTCAGGTTCCCATTTTTGTATCATGAGAATACTGTTGCCATTGCATTACAGGTTTTACATCTTTTTAAAAAAAACGAAAGTAGTGTGGATTGGTATGACCTGTCAATGCATCACCACCTGTTTTTATGAAAGGTAGAATGAAGCTCTTCCAATCATACATTCTTTCGAGCATCTCACATACTGTACTTTCCTTGCGACCACCAACTTGCCTGCCACATCTTCTTACCAAGTCATCTATTGTCTCCACATCGTTGCATTTAAGCTCCCTTGAGACTATGCTAAAAACCTACTCGATATCCTCATGTGTATGCCCAACATACAAAAATCCACATTCAACCTCATTGAAGATTCGATGTGAGCAACTAGCATGGAGCAGAATGCAAACATGAGTACATTCTTGTTTTCTCGCCAACAATTATCAGCTTGTATTCTCAAAGTCAGTGGTAGGCGACCTTTTTCTGCATGTACATTGCGAATTGCCTTCATAATAGATGTTACAACTTGATTGCTATCATGTAGATGCAAGGAATCAATCCATATATCTGCAAAGAACTTAACTCCATGCACTAACACTCCACATAGATGTGTCTTTAGAAAGTTCTTTCCTTGTAATTTAGGTGGAGTGGCAACAAAATGAGGCAATGTTGTTGTATTCTGATCCATGCCATCTACAATAAGGCACATGTAGTCATCGAGATGCGAAATAGCTTGCTCCTTCCAAAATGCATATTTTTGTCTGGAATGTCGAATAAGGTCATGATGAGATTTTTTGTTTTTTTGGTATAATTCCCTTTAATTTGGACATGTTGCACTCTCAATCGCTCGCTTTAAATCATCACAAACATTACACTTGGACATTTTTTGCCTCCTTGGGATTTTAACATATCCAAAGTTCTTCTTCCAAAGAGTATACAAAGTATAAGAAGAAGCTATGGCATCCCCTCTTTGCCTTTGCTTTTCTACAATAGAGTCAAATACTTCGAGCTTTGTCAAGCCCATTGGAAGGTGCATTTCAGTGATCGCGTCACCGTTAGGGAGTTTGGTAGATATATGGGGTTGAGGTAAAGCATTTTCATGTATGAAGTCTTGCAAAATTGTTGCTGCCCTGACAGTTGAGATTCTTGATTTGGACCTTCCTCTATTACCGTGAATGCTAAATTTGTTGCTGCCCTTTGCCTTGGTGACTAAATCCCAATATGTACCATGGGATAATCCAGTAATATTGCGATATGCCTTATTGCAAATCCTTTTTACATTTACGAGAGGTTTTACCTTTTGTCTTGAACTTAGCCTTTTATTGCCATTCTGAAGAAAGCAAGAGAGACTTGTGAGAAGGTATTCATTTCTTTCGCTTCCTCTTCTTTGCGACACGTGTCCTCTATATTTCCTGATGTCTGCAAGATCAATGAAGCGCATACATCTTCGCTTGCAACATAGATATCCCAATGCATTTAACATGTTCTCCTCCTTCATTACTCTCTTCCTCTTTGGTTGCTTTTGTGGATCTGCCTGTATTCGCTTTCTCTTCATGCATATGTATGATCGTTTTCGTTCCTCGTGCACGTTGTTATCTGCATTTATGCACTTCTTCTCCTCACATTTGTTTGTAACCAAGCATCCATGATTGGTCGTTGCATCCTTGGCCATATCACAATCAAAGTTAAATATTGAATAATCCTATGTTGATCTCATCCTCGTTTTTAACATACTTTTAGGACCATTCAATGAATTCAATATTCTATGAGAGTATTGAGAACCTTGAAACTCTTCCACTCTTGAGAGAACATCACTCATTGGGACATCTTGCATGGCTTTCACAAATCCACAAGCTTAATTGACACCAAGTTTGTTAATATGCATGAACTCATCCACACTTGACAAGACATCGCTATTGAAACCTTTGCCCTTCTCACTGTGTAAGAATTCATCCACCCCAGATAAGGCTTCGCTTCTAAAATCATTTTGTTTCTCGGAACCAATGAACTCATCCACTCAAGATAAGATGTCACTTCTATAATTGAGTATATTGAAATCATCCACATTTGAAGTGAGAGAGCCTAGCACATGGGCATGCTTTTTAGGTCCTTTGATATTGTAGTATACCTTGTCTTTATCATTGAAAACCACGTGCCTCTTTCTCATGTTTAAAAATTGCATGCTCCATCTCATATTCTTGCCTACCTCATAGTAGGGATCACATAAGGATGTTATGTTATCAACCATACCATCATCAGTGACTTTTAAAATCCTCATTTGTGCAAATAACCATTGCTCCACTTGCTCAAATCCCAATACTTCACCTTCTTCTATAGTCTTATTTGCAAATGATCTCATTTGTAAAATGTCCCCTATAGTAAAATCCAAGGTGGTGCACTTTGTATTCTTGATAATGTCTGTTGCATAAGTCTCATCTTTGTCCCATGCTATAAATGATTTGTTGGATGTATTGTAGGGAATAACATCTCCAAGTGTTTCCATATCTCCACATTTATACTTTAGCTCAACATGTGCGCTAAGAATCTTTGATACAGTAACTGCCACCTTATCTTCGCCAAGTCTTCGAAAGTGGCAAACTGAATTGGGATCACTATCATGGATTGTAGTAAATGCAACTACTCCTCTTTTGCTACATAAAATCACATCCATCCTTGGAACAAAATTTATAGCCATCTCCTTTGTGAGAGTCCTTCACAAGCAAGCTGCAGTAGCAACAATTACATAAATATTAGTCTCTTTTTAATAATCTGTACTCATTTATTATAAGATGGACACGCCAAGTTATCCTTTGCATGGTCGATCGAGCATTAAATACTATTTTTGCTCTAGTGTCATGCACATCTGTAAAAAAACACACTGCTAGGTATGTTATCCAATCAAGTACTTATGGGATGGGCATGCCACTTTGCATGTAAGTCAATTCCACCTAGTTGAAGGTGTGTCCAAAGTATTGTGCCCATCGGATATGCTTTGAATTGTCGATCAAGCATAAAACATCATTTTTGCCTTAGTGTCATGCACAACCATGAAAAAACACGGTCCTAGGTGTGTTATTCAAACAAGTACTCATCGGATGGGGGCTCCACTTTGTACGCAAGTCTGTTTCAACTATGTTGAGGTGTGCGCAAAGTATTGTCACCATCGAATATGCTTTGCATGGTCGATCATGCATTATTATACACCATTTTTTCCCGAGTGATATGCACATCCGCAAAAAAACACGCCCTTAGGTGTGTTATCTGACGAAGTACTTATCGGATGGGTGTGCCTCTTTTAGAACATTCCAATATCACCTAGGTTGAGCTATACGAAAAGTGTTGTGCCCATCGGATATCCTTTGCATGATCGATCGAGCAATAAATACTACTTTTGCTCTAGTGTCATGCACATTCGTAAAAAAACACGCTGCTAGGTATGTTATCGGCACACAGTTTCTTCCACAAATCTTCCGTAGTCTGCTCATTTACTACTGTGAAATAAACTGACTCTGCAAGATGAAGTCTAATAGTAGACTTTGCTAATGCATCCAACTCATTCCAATCATCCTCAGACATATTTGCAGGCTTAGCTTCAATCCCTGCCAAGGGTTTAATCTGCTTCTTTTGAATAAGCACATCCCTTATTTGTTCTTTCCACAAAGAGAAGTTTGTCCCATCAAACTTTTTAATGCTGAAAAAACTCCTTTTCAGACATGGAAGAGGATGCCATGATGCAAATGAAACAAAATCCCAAATGCTAGTGCCTGCAAGAGAGAATTACACCAAATACCAGGTGCACCCAAATGTGGATGCCACAGTAGAGTGAAATATCACCAAAACTCAAAGCTCAAAGCATCAAAAGATGCATCTGACTCATGTGCATATACTATGCATCCATATGAGCAAATTTGGCCCAAAAGAAAATGCCAATAAGTGCCAAATGACTCAAGCATAAACACCGTCCACTGGCATATGCATCAATAATATCTCATCCTAGAGAGCATAACACTATCAGTGCATCACCTGCAATGTGTCAAAGCTGTCCCTCAGCATAAAATAGCATCCATGTGCAAAGCGTCCATAAAAAATAGCATCCCATAAGGCAATTTGGGCCTATCAACGCATCCAATAAGGACCGCAATGCATCCAAATGGCCTACAAATCATCCACTGCAACCAAATGCACACCACGAATGAGTGCACACTGCTCAAACTGCAACCAGAGTGATCTGCATAAGGCATGCTCAGGAAATCATGGTCCTACGGTAATGACTGCTACTGAAAATAGAACCTGAGATGCCTCAAAACATGGGCGCCATTGCATAATTGGACTTAGCAAGAAAATCTGCAAATATCTCTCTTCTGCCAGAACTCCAAAATCCCAACCGATGAGTGAGAAATGGGAGTCAACACTTATCCACTGCCATGTGGCATAAATCTAAGGTTTCAAAACCTTAGTATGAAAAATGCATAACAGAGAGACGAAATCGAATACACGGAAAAGCTCAAAAAATGACTTTTTCTTTGAAACCACTTAACAGGCTCTCAAAACCACTTCGCAAAGCCAAAGTGACTTTTCCAAAGGTTCCTCAAAGGTCTCTGCACACTCGGATGCAAGTAAAGTCACCCACAAAGCTTCCCACAGAGCTTCTCCTTCTTTCCACAAAGCTGCCGAGCTTCAAGCATTCATGCACGCTCAGCTAGATCACCCGAGCTCTGATACCAGTTGAGAGTGCTCTCAATGAAAGCAAGAACAGAAGAAGGAGAGAGAGAGAAACAGAGAGCCACACAAGTTTTGGTGGATGCAGACCACCCTAATCTTCTTTTTCATTCATTTATATATGTGTTTGAGTATTGTACATAACCGGGGTAATAGCATAGTGACCTTTAACCCCCACAGTTAATCAAACAAGTACTTATCGGATGGGTGCTCAATTTTGCACGCAAGTACGTTTCAACTACAAAAAGTGTTGTGCCCATCGGATATCCTTTTCATGGTCGATCGAGCATTAAATACTATTTTTGCTCTAGTGTCATGCACATCCATAAAAAAAACACACTGCTAGGTATGTTATCCGATCAAGCACTTATGGGATGGGCGTGCCACTTTGCATGTAAGTCAATTCCACCTAGTTGAAGGTGTGTGCAAAGTATTGTGCCCATCAGATATGCTTTGCATTGTCGATCAAGCATAAAACACCGTTTTTGCCTTAGTGTCATGCACAACCATGAAAAAACACGGTCCTAGGTGTGCTATTCAAACAAGTACTTATCGGATGGGGGATCCACTTTGCACACAAGTTTGTTTCAACTACTCTGAGGTGCGTGCAAAATATTGTCACCATCAATATGCTTTGCATGGTCGATCACGCCTTATACACCATTTTTTCTCTAGTGATATGCACATCCGCAAAAAAACACGCCCTTAGGTGTGTTACCTGACCAAGTACTTATCGTATGGGTGTGCCTCTTTGAGAACATTTCAATACCACATAGGTTAAGGTGTAGGAAAAGTATTGTGCCCATCGGATATGCTTTGCATGGTCGATCGAGCATTAAATACCATTTTTGCCTTAGTGTCATGCACATCCGTAAAAAAACACGCTGCTAGGTGTGTTATCTGATCAAGTACTTATGAGATGGGAATGCCACTTTGCATGTAAGTCAATTCCACCTAGTGAAGGTGTGTGCAAAGTCTTGTGCCCATCGGATATACTTTGCATTGTCGATCAAGCATAAAACACCATTTTTGCATTTGTGTCATGCACAACCATATAAAAACACGGCCGTAGGTGTGTTATTCAAATAAGTACTTATCGGATGGGGGCTCCACTTTGCACCCAAGTCCGTTTCAACTAAGTTGAGGTGCATGCAAAGTATTTTCAGCATCCGATATACTTTGCATGGTCGATCACACATTATACACCATTTTTCCCCTAGTGATATGTACATCCACAAAAAAACACGCCCTTAGGTGTGTTATCTGACCAAGTACTTATTGGATGGGTGTGCCTCATTGAGAACATTTCAATACCACATAGGTTGAGGTGTACAAAAAGTTTTGTGCCCATCTCATATCCTTTGCATGGTCGATCGAGCATTAAATAATATTCTTGCGCTAGTGTCATGCACAACCATAAAAAAACACGCTGCTAGGTATGTTATCCGATCAAGCACTTATGGGATGGGTGTGCCACTTTGCATGTAAGTCAATTCCACCTATTTGAAGGTGTGTGAAAAGTATTGTGCCCATCGGATATGCTTTGCATTGTCGATCAAGCATAAAACACCATTTTTGCCTTAGTGTCATGCACAACCATGAAAAAACACGGTCCTAGGTGTGTTATTCAAACAAGTACTTATCGGATGGGGACTCCACTTTGTACACAAGTCCGTTTCAACTACGTTGAGGTGCACGCAAAGTATTGTCACCATCGGATATGCTTTGCATGGTCGATCACGCATTATACACCATTTTTTCCCGAGTGATATGCACATCCGTAAAAAAACACGCCCTTAGGTGTGTTATCTGACCAAGTACTTATCGGATGGGTGTGCCTCTTTGAGAATATTCCAATACCACCTAGGTTGAGGTGTACCAAAACTGTTGTGCCCATCGGATATCGTTTGCATGGTCGATCGAGCATTAAATACTATTTTTGCTCTAGTGTCATGCCCATCCGTAAAAAAAACACGCTGCTGGGTATGTTATCCGATCAAGCACTTTTGGGATGGGTGTACCACTTTGCATGTAAGTCAATTCCACCTAGTTGAAGGTGTGTGCAAAGTAATGTGCCCATCGGATATGCTTTGCATTGTCGATCAAGCATAAAACACCGTTTTTGCCTGTGTCATGCACAACCATGAAAAAACACAGTCCTAAGTGTGTTAATCAAACAAGTACTTATCAAATGGGGGCTCCAGTTTGCACACAAGTCCGTTTCAACTAGGTTGAGATGCACGCAAAGTATTGTCACCATCGGATATGCACTCCATGGTCGATTACGCATTATACAATATTTCTCCCATAGTGATATGCACATCCGCAAAAAAACATGCCCTTAGGTATGTTATCTGACCAAGTACTTATCGGATGGGTGTGCCTCTTTGAGAACATTTCAATACCAGCTAGGTTAAGGCGTAGGAAAAGTATTGTGCCAATCGGATATGCTTTGCATGGTCGATCGAGCATTAAATACCATTTTTGCCTTAGTGTCATGCACATCCGTAAAAAAGCATGTTGCTAGGTGTGTTATCCGATCAAGTACTCATGCGATGGGAATGCCACTTTGCATGTAAGTAAATTCCACATAGTTGAAGGTGTGTGCAAGGTATTGTGCCCATCGGATATGCTTTGCATTGTTGATCAAGCATAAAACACCATTTTTGCCTTAGTGTCATGCACAACCATATAAAAACATGGCCGTAGGTGTGTTATTCAAACAAGTACTTATCGGATGGGGGCTCCACTTTGTACGCAAGTCTGTTTCAACTACGTTGAGGTGCGCGCAAAGTATTGTCACCATCGGATATGCTTTGCATGGTCGATCATGCATTATACACCATTTTTTCCCGAGTGATATGCACATCCGTTAAAAAACACGCCCTTAGGTGTGTTATCTGACCAAGTACTATCGGATGGGTGTGCCTCTTTGAGAACATTCCAATACCACCTAGGTTGAGGCGTACCAAAACTGTTGTGCCCATCGGATATCGTTTGCATGGTCGATCGAGCATTAAATACTATTTTTGCTCTAGTGTCATGCCCATCCATAAAAAAGACACGCTGCTGGGTATGTTATCCGATCAAGCACTTTTGAGATGGGTGTACCACTTTGAGAACATTTGAATACCAGCTAGGTTAAGGCTTAGGAAAAGTATTGTGCCCATCGGATATGCTTTGCATGGTCGATCGAGCATTAAATACCATTTCTGCCTTAGTGTCATGCACATCCGTAAAAAAGCACACTGCTAGGTGTGTTATTGGATCAAGTACTTATGCGATGGGAATGCCACTTTGCATGTAAGTCAATTACACCTAGTTGAAGGTGTGTGCAAGATATTGTGCCCATCGGATATGCTTTGCATTGTCAATCAAGCATAAAACACCATTTTTGCCTTAGTGTCATGCACAACCATGAAAAAACACGGTCCTAGGTATGTTATTCAAACAAGTACTTATCGGATGGGGGCTCCACTTTATATGCAAGACCGTTTCAACTACATTGAGGTGCGTGCAAAGTATTGTCACCATCGGATATGCTTTGCATGGTCAATCACGCATTATACACCATTTTTTCCCGAGTGATATGCACATCCGCAAAAAAACATGCCCTTAGGTGTGTTATATGACCAAGTACTTATTGGATGGGTGTGCCTCTTTGAGAACATTTCAACACCACCGGATATGCTTTGCATGGTTGATCGAGCATTAAATACCATTTTTGCCTTAGTGTCATGCACATCCGTAAAAAAACACGCTGCTAGCTGTGTTATCCAATCAAGTACTTATGCGATGGGAATGCCAATTTGCATGTAATTCAATTCCACCTAGTTGAAGGTGTGTGCAAAGTATTGTGCCCATCGAATATGCTTTGCATTGTCGATCAAGCATAAAACACCGTTTTTGCTTTTGTGTCATGCACAACCATATAAAAACACGGCCATAGGTGTGTTATTCAAATAAGAACTTATCGGATGGGGGCTCCACTTTGCACGCAAGTCCGTTTCAACTATGTTGAGGTGTGTACAAAGTATTGTCACCATCGGATATGCTTTGCATAGTCAATCACGCATTATACACCATTTTTTCCCTAGTGATATGGACATCCGCAAGAAAACATGCCCTTAGGTGTGTTATCTGACGAAGTACTTATCGGATGGGTGTGCCTCTTTGAGAACATTTCAGTACCACCTAGGTTGAGGCATACAAAAAGTTTTGTGCCCATCGAATATCCTTTGCATGGTCGATCGAGCATTAAATACTGTTCTTGCTCTAGTGTCATGCACATCCATAAAAAAACATGCTGCTAGGTATGTTATCCAATCAAGCACTTATGGGATGGGCGTGCCACTTTGCATGTAAGTCAATTCCACCTAGTTGAAGGTGTGTGCAAAGTATTGTGCCCATCAGATATGGTTTGCATTGTCGATCAAGCATAAAACACCGTTTTTGCCTTAGTGTCATGCACAAGCATGAAAAAACACGGTCCTAGGTGTGTTATTCAAACAGTATTGTTACCATCGGATATGCTTTGCATGGTCGATCATGCATTATACACCGTTTTTCCCTAGTGGTATGCACATACACAAAAAAACATGTCCTTAGGTGTGTTATCTGACCAAGTACTTATCGGATGGGTGTGCCTCTTTGAGAACATTTCAATACCACCTAGGTTGCAGTGTAGGAAAAGTATTGTGCTTATCGGATATCCTTTGCATGGTCGATCGGGCATTAAATACTATTTTTGCTCTAGTGTCATGCACATTCGTTAAAAAAACACGCTGCTAGGTATGTTATCCGATCAAGCACTTATGGGATGGGTGTGCCACTTTGCATGTAAGTCAATTCCACCTAGTTGCAGGTGTGTGCAAAGTATTGTGCCCATCGGATATGCTTTGCATTGTCGATCAAGCATAAAACACCGTTTTTGCCTTAGTGTCATGCACAACCATGAAAAAACACGGTCCTAAGTGTGTTAATCAAACAAGTACTTATCGGATGGGGGCTCCAGTTTGCACGCAAGTATGTTTCAACTAGGTTGATATGCATTCAAAGTATTGTCACTATCGGATATGTTGTGCATGATGGATTACACATTATACAATGTTTTTCCCGTAGTGATATGCACATCCGCAAAAAAACATGCCCTTAGGTATGTTATCTGACCAAGTACTTATCGGATGGGTGTGCCTCTTTGAGAACATTTCAATACCACCTAGCTTAAGGTGTAGAAAAAGTATTGTGCCCATTGGATATGCTTTTCATGGTCGATCGAGCATTAAATACCATTCTTGCCTTAGTGTCATGCACATCCGTAAAGAAACACGTTGCTAGGTGTGTTATCCGATCAAGTACTTATGCGATGGGAATGCCACTTTGCATGTAAGTCAATTCCACCTAGTTGAAGGTGTGTGCAAAGTATTGTGCCCATCGGATATGCTTTGCATTGTGAATCAAGCATAACACACCGTTTTTGCCTTTGTGTCATGCACAACGATATAAAAACACGGCCGTAGGTGTGTTATTCAAATAAGTACTTCTCGGATGGGTGCTCCACTTTGCACGCAAGTTGATTTCAACTACGTTGAGGTGATGCAAGGTATTGTCACCATCGGATATGCTTTGCATGGTCGATCACGCATTATACACCATGTTTTCCCTAGTGATATGGACATCCGCAAAAAAACACACCGTTAGGTGTGTTATCTGACCAAGTACTTGATGGGTGTGCCTCATTGAGAACATTTCAATACCACCTAGGTTGAGGCATACAAAAAGTTTTGTGCCCATCAAATATACTTTGCATGGTCGATCGAGCATTAAATAATATTTTTGCGCTAGTGTCATGCACAACCGTAAAAAAACATGCTGCTAGGTATGTTATCCGATCAAGCACTTATGGGATGGGTGTACCACTTTGCATGTAAGTCAATTCCACCTATTTGAAGGTGTGTGAAAAGTATTGTGCCCATCGGATATGCTTTGCATTGTCGATCAAGCATAAAACACCATTTTTGCCTTAGTGTCATGCACAACCATGAAAAAACACGGTCCTAGGTGTGTTATTCAAACAAGTACTTATCGGATGGGGGCTCCACTTTGCACGCAAGTCCATTTTGAACTACGTTGAGGTGCGTGCAAAGTATTATCACCATCGGATATGCTTTGCATGGTCAATCACGCATTATACACCATTTTTTCCCGAGTGATATGCACATCCGCAAAAAAACACGCCCTTAGGTGTGTTATCTAACGAAGTATTTATCGGATGGGTGTGCCTCTTTGAGAACATTTCAATACCACCTAGGTTGCAGTGTAGGAAATGTGTTGTGCCCATCGGATATCCTTTGCATGGTCGATCCAGCATTAAATACTATTTTGGGATGCACGTGCCACTTTGCATGTAAGTCAATTCTACCTAGTTGAAGGTCTGTGCAATGTATTGTGCCCATTGGATATGCTTTGCATTGTCGATCAAGCATAAAACACCGTTTTTGCCTTAGTGTCATGCACAACCATGAAAAAACACGGTCCTAGGTTTGTTATTCAAACAAGTACTTATCGGATGGGGGCTCCACTTTGCACGCAAGTCCATTTTGAACTACGTTGAGGTGCGTGCAAAGTATTATCACCATCGGATATGCTTTGCATGGTCAATCACGCATTATACACCATTTTTTCCCGAGTGATATGCACATCCGCAAAAAAACACGCCCTTAGGTGTGTTATCTAACCAAGTATTTATCGGATGGGTGTGCCTCTTTGAGAACATTTCAATACCACCTAGGTTGCAGTGTAGGAAATGTGTTGTGCCCATCGGATATCCTTTGCATGGCCGATCCAGCATTAAATACTATTTTTGCTCTAGTGTCATGCACATCCGAAAAAAAAACACGCCCTTAGGTATGTTATCTGATCACGTACTTATCGGATGGGTGTGCCGCTTTGAGAACATTTCAATACCACCTAGGTTGCGGTGTAGGAAAAGTGTTGTGCCCGTCGGATATCCTTTGCATGGTCGATCAAGTATTAAATACTATTTTTGCTCTAGTGTCATGCACATCCGTAAAAAAACACGTTGCTAGGTATATTATCCGATCAAGCACTTATGGGATGGGCATGCCACTTTGCATGTATATCAATTCCACCTAGTTGAAAGTGTGTGCAAAGTTTTGTGCCCATCGGATATGCTTTGCATTGTTTATCAAGCATAAAACACCGTTTTTGCCTTAGTGTCAAGCACATTTGTAAAAAAACACTGTCCTAGGTGTGGTATCGGATCAAGTACTTATCTAACCGACACGCCACTTTTCATGCAACTCAATAACACCTAGGTTGAGGTGGGTGCAAAGTATTGTGCCCATCGGATGTACTTTACATGATATATCACGTATTAAACTCCGTTTGTGCCTTAATGTCATGCACAACCATAAAAAAACACGCTTTTAGGTGTGTTATCCGACCAACTGCTTATCAGATGGGTGTACCACTTTGCATGCAATGCAATACCAGAATTGTTGAGACTCATGCAAAGTATTGTGCCCATTGGGTATGCTTTGCATTGTCGAACAAGCATTAAACACTGTTTTGGCCTTAGTGTCATGCACAACCGTAAAAAAACACGGTCCTAGATGTGTTATTCGACTAAGTACTTATGGGATGGGCACGCCACCTTGCATGTAAGTCAATAATACCTAGGTTGAGATGTGTGCAAAGTATTGTGATGATCGTATATGCGTTGCATTGTCGATTAAGCATAAATTAGCATTTTTGCCTTAGTGTTATGGACAACAACCAATAAAAAACATGGTCCTAGGTGTGATATTCTAAAAAGTACTTGTCAGATGGGGGAGCCACTTTGCAAGAAAGTCAATTTCAACTAGGTTGATGTGCGTGCACAGTATTGTGTCTATCAGTTATGCTTTGCATGGGGGATCACACATTATATGCCATTTTTCCCCTAGTGTTATGCACATCCATCAAAGAACACGCTCTTAATAGGTATATTATCATACCAAGTACTTATTGAATGGGAGTTCCACTTTGCATGGAATACCATACCACCGCTTTTGAGGCACGTGCAAAGTATTGTGCCCATCAGATATGCTTTACATGGTAGATTGAGTATTAAATACCGTTTTTGGCCTTGGTGTCATGTACAACCGTCAAAAAACATGATCGTAGGTGTATTTTTCAAACAAGTACTTATCGGATGGGGATGCCACTTTGCACACAAGTCAATACTGCCTAGGTTGAGGAATGTGCAAAGTCTTGTGTCCATTGAATATGCTTTGCATAGTCGATCTCACATTATACACCATTTTGTTCCTAGTGTTATGCACAATCGTCATAAACTACGTTTGGAGGTGTGTTATCCGAACAAGTACTTATGGGATGGGTGCACCACTTTGTATGCAAGTCAATACGACCTAGGTTGAGGCGTGTACAAAGTTTTGTGCCCATCGGAGAAATGTAGATGCGATAATATTAGAAAATTCTCGGTATGTGTATATGTGTGTGTGTGTGTCAAACAATTTTGATACAACAAAGTAAACACCTAGTGTACAAATTATGCACTTCATACCTTGAGTAAATAAGCTTGTTGATGAGGATAAATACGCCCTTGAATAAAAGAACAGTTGTTGTATGACCACAATAGGATCGCTTTGACACCTGTGATTTTGCCCACATGTAAGTTTGCAAATAGTATAAAAGATCATATAATAATATATTAATAGTTTGCAAATGTGTATACCAAGTGAGTAATGGGAAGTGAAAGTGGGAGTGAGGAGGGAGGAGTGGAATGGGAGAGGGAAGATATAGGGGTGTATGATAATAAGTATAAAAAATAGTATAATAATATATTAATAGTTTTCAAATGGCAAGTGAGTAATGGGAAGTGGAAGTGAGAGTGGGGAGGGAAGAATGGAATGGGAGAGGGGAAGGTAATAGGGGAGTAGGATAATAAGGGAGTGAAATGAGTGAGGGGATTTAATCGGGGATGAAAAAGAGGAGGGTGAGATGGGGAAATATGGGATTTTGGAAAATGGGAGGAGTATGGGACGTGGTGGAAATGTGGGATGGGAGTGGTGGCAATGGGGGAGGAAGAAGAAATGGATGCGGGGAGGGCTAATGGAAGATTGGGATGAGGGATGGGGGTCCGATGGGAGAGGGGGAGTAATGGGAGCCAATGGGAGAGGGGATAAATGAAAAGCCAATAGGAGAGAGGGGAGGAATGGAAAGCCAATAGTAGAGGAGGAGGAAAACCTAATTTTTCTTATATATAGTCTTCCTTCTTCATTCATTCTCCCCTCATTTCATTCATTGAAGCAAGAAAGCAAGGATGATCAAGAAAGCAAGGAAGGAAGAGCAAGAAAGCAAGAAAGAGCAAACTTACAAACTTTTTCCAGGTACTTGCAAATTTTTTTGATTAATTCTTTATAAAGTTTTTTTTTAAAATTTGAAGAGAGAGGAACTAGAGAGAGAAAGGTTCCTACCAGGAGGGGAGGAGAAGGAGAGGATGGAGGAGGAGCCTTACTTTTTTCACTTTTTCCAGGTACTTGCATTCTTTTTCATTCGTCTTGTAATTCTTTTTCTTTACTTACAATTCTTTTTCAATTAGTTTCTTGTTAATGTTTTTGAGTTCTATTTCTTAAAATTCATCTTGTAATTCTTTTTCTTTACTTACAATTCTTTTTCAATTAGTTTATTGTTAAAGTTTTTGAGGAGGGGGGTCTTTTAGAAGGCATTACAATTCTTTTTAAATTAGTTTCTTATTTGAGTTTTTGAGTTCTATTTTAATTAGTTTCTTATTTATATTTGAGTTTGTAAATTTGAGAAATTAGAGAGAATAGGGAGGGAGAGAAAGAGAGAGGAGAGAGGAGAGAGGGAAAGAGAGAAATTAAGAGAGAGAAGAGGGGCTCTTAGCGGCCGTGGCCACCAAAGGGAGAGAGAGAATAGAAATGAGAGAGAGAATGAGAAATGAGAGGAGTAGGGAGGGAGAGAAAGAGAGAGAGGAGAGAGGGAGAGAGAGAGAGAGATTCACAAAGAGAAGAGGGGCTCCTTAAATGAGAGAGAAGAGTAGGGAGGGAAAGAAAGAGAGAGGAGAGAGGGGGAGAGAGATTAAGAGAGAGAAGAGGGTCTCCTGGTGGCCGTGGCTGCTTGAGGGAGGGAGAGAGTAGGGAGAGAGAGGGAGAGAGAGAGAAAGAGAGAGAGGGAGAGAGAGGGGGAGAGAGAGAGATGTTTATCAGAATGAAACGTGGCGAGAGGAGAGAGGGAAAGAGAGAAATTAAGAGAGAGAAGAGGGGCTCTTCGGGGCCGTGGCCGCCAAAGGGAGAGAGAGAATGAGAAATGAGAGAGAAGAGTAGGGAGGGAGAGAGACAAGAGATTAAGAGAGAGAAGAGGGGCTCCTTAAATAAGAGAGAAGAGTAGGGAGGGAAAGAAAGAGAGAGTTGAGACGTGGCCACCAAAGGGAGAGAGAGAATGAGAAATGAGAGAGAAGAGTAGGGAGGGAGAGAAAGAGAGAGAGGGAGAGAGAGAATAAGAAATGAGAGAGAAGAGTAGGGAGGGAGAGAAAGAGAGAGAGGGGGAGAGACAAGAGATTAGGAGAGAGAAGAGGGGCTCCTTAAATGAGAGAGAAGAGTAGGGAGCGAAAGAAAGAGAGAGCTGAGAGAGGGAGAGAGAGAAGAGAGTCTCCTCGCGGCAATGAAAGAGAAGAGTAGGGAGGGAAAGAAAGAGAGGGAGGGAGAGGGAGAGAGAGAGAGAGAGAAGAGAAGAGGGAGACTTAGGGAGAGAGAAAGAGAGAGAGGGAGAGAGAGAGAGAGAGAGAAAGAGAGAGACGGAGAAAGGGAATGAAACTTCTCTACTAGAAGAGTAGGGAGGGAAAGAAAGAGAGGGAGGGAGAAAGGGAATGAAACTTCTCTACTAGAGGAGTAGGGAGGGAAAGAAAGAGAGGGAGGGAGACGGAGAGAGAGAGAGAGAGAGGGAGAAAGAGAGAGAGAGAGAGAGAGAGAGAGAGAGAGAGAGAGAGAAAGAGAGAGAGGGAGAGAGAGGGAGGAATGAAACTTCTGTGCTAGAGGGAGGGAGAGAGTAGGGTGGCAGAGGGAGAGAGAGAGAGAGAAGAGAGGAGGGAGACTTAGGGAGGGAGGGAGAGAGGGAGAGAGAGAGAGAGAGAGAGAGAGAGAGGAGGGAGACTTAGGGAGAGAGAGATAAAGAGAGAGGGAGAGAGAATGAAACTTCTAGCGGCCGTGGCCACCAAGAGAGGGAGGTAGAGGGAGAGAGAGAGAGACTTCTCCCGGGCGTGGCCGCCAAGGGAGGGAGGGAGGGAGGGAGGGAGGGAGGAAGGCTAAGAGAGATTAAGAGAGAGAATTCAGAGAGAGAGAGAGAGAGACATAGAGAGGGAAAGAATGACAAATCCTAGCGGCCAAGAGGATAAGATGGAGAGAGAGAGAAATAATTACAAATCCTAGGGAGAGAGAGAGAGAGAGAGATAAAGTAAAGAGAGTTTTATATATTTACATGTTTTATATTATACTTTTAATAAATTATAAAAGAGTGAATTTATGGTTTGTTTTCAAGGTGAGATAATATTTATATATATATTCATCTTTTAAATTGAAAAATGTTAACTTTTCTTTAGATACTTGTTCTTCATTTCTCTCACATGCAGGTTTAGCCTCTACATCAAAACCCCTTCTTTTGCATATTTAAGCCTCTTAAACCCCAGCACATTAAAATGAACATAGAAAAAGAAATTATTTATTGCTTTTCTTCGACGGTTGGTTTAGCATAGTTTAGCATAGATTAGATTGCCTTAGAGGAGAGACAATTCTCCAAGTTGCCAATCGAAGCCATGCTCAAATTTTTCTAACTAGTTCCAAATCGTTGTCAGTCCCTTCGCTCACATGCAGTTTAACACTCATAACATGCTATTAAATAAGACCTTTTACCATTTACCTAGAAGTTTATCAGTGGGCAGATTGCATGAGCAGATATCAGTGGACAGATTACATATATCAGTGGACAGATTACATGTCATGGGACATATTGGAGCTTGATGATTATTGGTTATTTTTATTGCATTTGTATAAATATTTAAGCTCATTTATTGTCATAAAAAACCTTGTAAAGCCTTCTATGCTATTTTTTACATTTATTGTCATATGAAGTGCCTTGTAATAAACCCGACCATCCCAACCATTCACTATTTAACGAGTATCAGTGGGCTGCATAAGTGGATATCATGTGGGCTGCATAAGTGGATATCAGTGGAACAATTTTTAGTGGGTAGATTGCATCAGTTGGGTATCAGTGCACAGATATCAATGGATGGACAGATTACATGTCATCATGAAGATTGAAGCTTTATGACCAGAGGGCAAATCAATGGATGGACAGATTACATGTCTTCATGAAGATTGAAGCTTTATCACTAGATGACATTTTATATTATTGTAAAGCTTTATTGGCTAATTTTTTTACACTTGTACAAATATTTAAGCCTTGTAAAGCCTTCTAGGCTATTTCCCACATTTATTGCCATATGAAGCCTTGTAAAGCCTTTAGGGCTATTTCCCACATTTATTGTATCAAGCGTTGTATATTGTACTTTACTTGTATGTATCTAAATTCTTCATTATCTTTTCTTGTAGGATTATGGAGCAATCAACTAATGTGGTTGCTATCCTAAATGACTCTGAGATCAGAGAATGGGTTTCTGATGTCACTTTGAATTTGAAAGGAAAGGAATATAGCCCCAATGGCTTTAATAGGTGGACTCGATATCACATGGGCAAAAGAGCTTGGTTTCTTCATCAAAAGGAAAAGAGACTCTTTCTACTTATGTCAAAAATGGAGTTCAATGGTGTTGAAGATCCATGGGATGCTACTTTCTTCAAAAAAGATATGACTTCAAGCCTCGGGGGGGTCACTATGTATAAACCCTCTATATCACGTGCGTTCAAGGCCTATATTTAAAGTCCCTTATCTGTAAAAAATTTCATGAATAAAATGTACCCCTTTTCTATACAAATCTATAAATTTTTTCCAAAACTATTTTAAATAGTCCCTTATGTATATTTATTTCTGTAAATTTTAGAAATAAAAAAAATCCTTCTATTGAACTCACGTGATAGGGTTACATATGATGAGTGAAACCCCCGAGCTTCAAACCTTGTAGTAGGCATAATGATAGAGCCAAAAGAGACTTTTATGGATATTTTTACAAAGAGTTCAGATCCTAAAGTTGGCGGTCTTCATTTTGTTGTGTCAAGGAGAGACTCAAAGACCTTTGTGATGCCTCCTCCTCAACCATCAAAGTTTCCAGACCTGCAAAGTGCATTGGAGGCTCTTTCATATACTTGGGAGCAATTTCCTAGTGTGGTGGCAAAAAGGATGCATGCAAAGATAATGTTTAAGTACTTTCAGGATGCACAATATGCTCCTCATATTCAAGGATCTTCACATGAACGAGATCAAAAAGCTCAGACTTTGATGCAGGGACAAGAAGAATAGGCACACTCTCACAAACTCAACCAACTAAGGTGGCATACTAACTGAGCCACAAACTATAGTAGATAAGGATAGCTGTCATCCAGCTATTATTCGTGGGCGGTGTACCAACCGCATCTCTAGCTAACAAGTCGGTGACATAAATACACAACGGTCACCCTGGCATATCGCGAGTGGAGCTCGATATCTCAACACTCCCCCTCGAGCTCAATCCCAATTCTTGCACACCAAGCAGGTCTCTGAACTTGCGCAGCTTCTCTGCGCCCAATGCTTTCATGAATATGTCAGCTACCTGATCCTCTGTGCTGACATAAACTAGATCAATAAGACCTAGTAAGACCTTCTCCCACACATAGTGATAATGCACCTCAATGTGCTTTGTTCTAGCATGAAAGAATGGGTTCTTTGCCAAGTGTATGCTGCTCATGTTGTCACAATAAATGACAACTGGCCCATCTGTAGACTGATGCATATCATAGAGTAGCTTATGCAACCATGCTACCTCACATGCAGCCATTGCTGCACCCCTGTACTCAGCCTCTGTGCTCGACAAGGCAACTGTAGGCTGTTTCTTGCTGCTCCAAGTGACTGGAGCACTCCCAAAAGAGAACACATATCCACTGGTAGATCGTCTATCAAAAATACTACCAGCCCAATCAGCATCAGTGTATCCATGCAACTGTATCTGAACCCCAGCCTCATAAAATAGTCCATACTGCAATGTGGACTTCACATACCTGAGTATGCGTCTAGCCGCATCCAAATGCGGTTTCCTTGGAGCCTGCATAAACTGACTTACCAACCCAACAGCATAGCTCAAATCTGGCCTGGTAATAGTCATGTAAATCAAACTTCCTACTATGCGTCTGTACATAGTAGGGTCTTCTAGAAGCTCACCTGCATCTACGCTGAACTTCACATTCTGCTCCAAAGGAACTGAAATAGGCTTACAGCCTGTCATCCCATATTTGGACAGCATGTCCAATCCATACTGCCTCCGCAAGAGCTGTATCCCACTTGGTGATCTAATCACCTCAATGCCCAAGAAATAACGCAGCTCTCCCAAATCCTTCATCTCAAACTTCTGCTTCAATAGCATTTTCACATGAAGGATATCTTCATCACTATCACCTGTGATGATCAAATCATCAACATAAATGACAAGCAGCATAATCCCTTTCTCTGTTTTTCTCACATAGAGTGAGAAATCTGCCTTGGAAATCTGAAAGCCAATATGACAAGATACTATCCTATCTTGTCAGACCATGCTCTAGGTGCTTGCTTCAAGCCATACAAGGCTTTCTTCAACCTGCAAACAAACTCAGGATGAATAGCATGAACATAACCTGCTGGCTGCTCCATAAAGACCTCTTCTTGCAAATCACCATGCAAGAAGGCATTCTTTACATCCATCTGATGTAAAGACCATCCCTTTGATGCAGCCATAGCAATGGCTGCTCTTATGGTTGCCATCCTTGCAACCGGGCTGAAAGTTTCTTCATAATCAATGCCATATGTCTGTGCATACCCCTTGACAACTAATCTTGCCTTGTATCTATTCATAGAACCATCTGCATTGTGCTTGATCTTATAAACCCATTTACAGCCAATTGCATTCTTGCCTTTAGGCAAAGGCACCAATTCCCATGTAGCATTACCATCCAAGGCATCCATTTCTTCATCCATGGCTTTCTCCCATTTTTCATTTCCCATGGCTTGCTCGAAAGAAGTGGGTTCTGGTTCCTGTATCACTTTGACCATATAGGCATAGTGAATGGCTGTAAATCCATCATATTTCAGCCTATCCACAGGATACCTAACCCTGGTAGACCTGTGCAAAATAGGCTCACTTCCCGGTGCTCTCAAGACATCCCTGGTCTTCCTTACTCCAGGTGTAACAACAGAAGGAATACCCAACTCATCATCAATGCTCTGTTCTGAGCCACTGGATTGACCATCCACATAAGAGTGACCTGCATTCACATCAAACATGGGCTGATCTACCTTCTCTTTTCCTTTTCGTGATACCTGCATACCACTATCTGCATTGCTTTGAGGGGATTCTCCTGATCTCAATCTGCCAGTCCATGGCGAAGTATGTGAACCACTGGTAGAGGACACTCTAGGTCCACTAATATTTTGTGATTGCTGCTGTGCATTCTGTGCAGCATTACCATTTTGTGCATCTACATCAATCATCACATTTACTGGTTTATACCAGCTGCTCATCTCATCAAAAACAACATCTCTGCTCACTGTGAACTTATGTGTAGAAGGGTTATAGCATCTATGCAAAGAATAACCAATAAAGACGCACTTCTCAGCTTTTGGATCCAACTTGGACCTCAACTCATCTGGCACATGGACATAAGCAATGCAATCAAAAATCTTCAAATGAGAAATATCTGGTTTCCTACCAGTATACATCTCCTCTGGCGTCATGCCATGTATTGCTGCAGTGGGAGTCCTGTTCATTATATAGACTGCTGTAGCAACTGCTTCAGCCCAATAATAATCTGGTAGATCTTTTTCATTTAGCATAGCCCGAGACACCTCTCCAATATGCATGTTTTTTCTTTCTGCAATTCCATTTTGCTGTGGGGTATGACTGCATGAATATTGCTGCTTTATACCATGCTCCTGCAAGAACCTTGCAAACTCATTTGAGAGGTACTCTCCCCCTCCATCTGACCTTAGGCATTTTATTTGCAGGCCTGTTTCTTTTTCAACCATAGCTTTGAAAGCTTTGAAGTGCCCAAACACTTCACTTTTCTTTTTCATAAAATACACCCACAGTTTTCTGCTGAAGTCATCAATAAATGTGACAAAATAGTGACAGCCACCAATAGATGCAGCTTTAGTAGTCCACACATCAGAGTGGATTAATTCCAATGGCTTTTTACTCTCTTGAGCATGCCTAGGAAAAGGTTTCCTTGCCTATTTCCCAAATTGACAGGCTTCACAAACCTTGTGCATTTCTGCAACCTTGAATTTAGGCAATCCTGCAACAATATTTTGGGCTTGCATTGATTTAAGTCGCTGTATATTAACATGACCAATGCGTTTGTGCTAGATATCAATATCTGTAACTACACCAGTCCCATGTGCAAACATTGCTGCACTCAATTCAGGCATGTCCGCATCCAACGTAAACATCCTGCCCTTCTTCTTTTCTTTTGCTATCAAGCGACCATTATTTTTCATATCCTCAACAAAGCATCCATGAGGATTAAATCTGACCTGCAAGCCCTGCTCAACCATCTGACCAACAGAAACCAGGTTCTTGGTGATGTTCGGGACATGAAATACATCAGACAAGTATTTCTTTTTCCCATCCTGCATAGACAAAGGAATTTTGCCAATCTGCACAATAGGATGTGCAGTATCATCACCAGTCTCCACAAATCCTGGTTTTTCCATTTTCCTTGCATCCTGCATCCATTCAGCATGACCTGTCATGTGGTTTGACGCACCTGAGTCAACATACCACACATCATTGCTTTCTTCTGCACTTGTCACAGAATTTGTCATATGCTGCACCATAAACAAGTGCTCATTTCTGTCATCACCCTGTCTACTAGAGGATGCATAATTGCCTTGCTGCAATTTTCCATTCATAATGTCATTCTGCTTTTTGTAGCAGTCTTTAGCCATATGCCCCATTTTGCCACAATAGTAGCATTCAACATTGTTGTTTGCATTTTGGCTTCTCTGCCATCCACCACGGCCTCTTTGGCTCCCCCTGCCTCTAGAGTTACCATGTCCTCCTGCATAGGACTGGTTTTCTTGCGTTTGCTGCATATTTTGATTTCTACCACGGCCTGCAGATCAACCTCCTCTACCTCTGCCTCTACCTCTGCCAGCATTTGAGTAGAAGACAGTTTCTTTTGAAGTTCTTGCTGAAGAAGATGCACCCCCATTTCTCTGCTCTTCAGAAATTAGAAGAGCAATCAACTCCTCAAAATCAGGAAAGTTTTCACGGACGGCAATGGATGTCCGGAACTGTGCATAATCCTTTCCTAGACCATTCAAGGTCACAGAAACCAAATCATCATCATCCACTGGCGACCCAATGGAAGCAAGTGCATCTGCAATTTTCTTCACTTTCATGCGGTAGTCATTTATGCTCAAATTTTCTCTCTGCACATTGTGCAACTCCTATTTGAGTTGCATTTTCCTGGCTTGCATATTTGTGCTATACATTTTTGCCAAAGTATCCCATGCCTCCTTTGGCATATTTGCATCCTGAATATGCACAATCATGGAGTCCGAAATACTGATAGACAGCCAGTACATAACTTTCCTGGCTCTCTCATGCCATCCTTTGAATGCCTGCATTTCCTGTTGACTGGGAACATTAGGAAGAACAGGTTCTTCTTCATTTCCTGTAATGAATTCCCAATAGCCTTTTCCCATCAAGAAATTCGTCTTTCTAAACTTCCATGCCTGGAAGTTGTTCTTGTCAAGCTTTTCAGTGACAATCTATGAAAGAGAATCAGATGCCATTACAGAACACTGCAAAATATTCTGTCACTGCAAAAAACACAGCTTTTGCCTCACACGGGCAGATCTGCAAAATCGACGAGACTGGTATTTCACCACACAGTCACTTCCTAGTGACGATTTTGCATCAACAGGCAATAGGCATGAATCTGCAACTCCCAATATCTCTGCACACAGGCATACGATGCAATTTCTGCGGCACCTTTCCATCGATTAGCCGCGCACAGCAAAGAATAGGGCCTTTTTTTGAGTGCCTGTGAAGAACTTCCGCCTTCAAAACGGCGGCGTCCCGCAGCATATACTATGCTCTCGCCACACCGCGAAGGGCGTCTCAATCTGAAACAGTGCACTCCTGCACTTCTGGCTATGCTACCTGCAAAGATTTGCTCCCAAACTCGAAATAGGAAAGCAACACTGGTCCTCTTACCAGGACACCACGAACTTGGCTTGCTTTCTTGAGCTCCTTACCACGAACAAGGCTCTGATACCATGTGAAGATAGTGGGAGAGAGGGAAGGAGTCTCACTTGCAGCTTTCTCACAATCACAAATGGGGGAATACACACAAAGGTGGAGGCTGAAAACAGTTTTCCTCTTCTTAGTTGTGAAAGCCAAAAGAACTCTAGTACAAAGAAAATAGAAGAACCCTATATGTGGGTCTCAAACCAAACTCAACCAACTAAGGTGGCATACTAACTGAGCCACAAACTATAATAGATAAGGATAGCTGTCATCCAGCTATTATTCATGGGCGGTGTACCAACCGCATCTCCAGCTAACAAGTCGGTGACATAAATACACAACGGTCACCCTGGCATATCGCGAGTGGAGCTCGATATCTCAACAGGAGTTGCATAATGTGCAGAGAGAAAATATGCATAGTAATGACTACCACGTGAAGGTGAAAAAGATTGCAGATGCACTTCCTTCCATTGGGTCCCAATGGAAGATGATGATTTAGTTTCTGTGACCTTGAATGGTCTAGGAAAGGATTATGCATAATTTTGGACATCCATTGTTGTCCATCAGAATTTTCCTGATTTTGAGGAGTTGATTGCTCTTCTAATTTCTAAAGAGCAGAGAAATGGTGGTGCATCTTCTTTAGGAGGAACTTCAAAAGAAACTATCTTCTACTCAAATGTTGGAAGAGGTAGGCTCGGCAGAGGTAGAGTAGGTCGATCGGGAGGCCACAGCAAAAATCCAAATATGCAGGAAATTCAAGAAAGCCAGGCCTATGGAGGAGGACATGGTAACCTTAGAGGCAGGGGGAGCCAAAGAGGTCGTGGTGGATGGCAGAGAGGCCAAAATGCAAACAACAATGTTGAATGCTACTAGTATGGTAAAATGGGTCATATGGCTAAAGACTGCTACAAAAAGCAGAATGACATTTAGTAGATAGGGTGATGAACAGAAATGAACATTTGTTTCTGGTACAGCACATGACCAATTCTGTGACAAGTGCAGAAGAAAGCAATGATGTGTGGTATCTTGACTCAGGCGCATCAGACCACATGACAAGTCATGTAGAATGGATGCAAGATAATGCAAGGAAAATGGAAAGACCAGGATTTATGGAGACTGGTGATGATACTGCACATCCTATTGTGTCGATTGGTAAAATTCCTTTGTCTATGCAGGATGGCAAAAATAAATACTTGTCTGATGTATTTCATGTCCCGAATATCACCAAGAACCTGGTTTCTATTAGTTGACCAGGGCTTGCAGGTCAGATTCAATCCTCATGGATGCTTTGTTGAGGATATGAAAAATAAAGGTCGCTTGATAGCAAAAGGGAAGAAGAAGGGTAGGATGTTTACATTGGATGTGGACATGCTTGAATTGAGTGCAGCAATGTTTGCACATGGGACTGTTGTATTTGCTTTTGATATTTGGCATAAACACATTGGCCATGTTAATGTACAACGACTTAAATTAATGTAGGCTCAAAATATTGTTGCAAGATTGCCTAAGTTCAAGGTTGTAGAAATGCATAAGGTATGTGAAGCCTGTCAATTTGGAAAACAGGCAAGGAAACCATTTCCTAGACATGTTCAAAAGACTAACAGGCCATTGGAATTAATCCACGCTGATGTGTGGACTACTGAAGCTGCATATATTGGAGGCTTTCATTATTTTGTCACTTTTATTGATGACTACAGCAGAAAAGTTTGGGTGTATTTTATGAAAAAGAAAAGTGAAGTGTTTGAGCATTTCGAAGCTTTTAAAGCTATGGTTGGAAAAGAAACAAGCCTGCAAATAAAATGCCTAAGGTCAGATGGAGGGGGACAGTACCTCCCAAATGAGTTTGCAAGGTTCCTGCAAGAGCATGTCATAAAGCAACAATATTCATGCAGTCATACCCCACAGGAAATTGGACTTGCGGAAAGGAAAAACAGGCATATTGGAGAGGTATCTCATGACATGCTCAACGAAAAAGGCCTGTCAGATTATTATTGGGCTAAAGCAGTTGCTACAGTAGTCTACATAATGAACAGAACTCCCACTGCAGCAATACATGGCATGACACTAGAGGAGAGGTATACTGGTAGGAAACCAAAAATTTCTCATTTGAAAGTTTTTGGTTGCATTGCCTATGTTCATGTGCTAGATGATTTGAGATCCAAGTTGGATCCAAAAGCTAAGAAGTGCATCTTTATTGGTTAGTCTCTATAGCAAAAAGGGTATAGATGCTATAACCCTTCAACTTGTAAGTCTACAATGAACAGAGATGTTGTTTTTGATGAGATGAGCAGCTGGTATAAAGTAGCAAATGTGATTGATGATGTAGATGCATGAAATGGTAATGCTACACAGAATTCACAATAGCAATCACAAAATATTAGTGGACCTGTAGTGTCCTCTAGCAGTGGTTCACATACATCACCATGGATAGGCAGATTGAGATCAGAAGAATCTCCTCAAAGCAATGCAGATAGTGGTATGCAAGTATCACAAAAAGGAAAAGAGAAAGTAGATCAGCCCATGGTTGATGTGAATGTAGGTCACTCTTATGTGGATGGTGAATCCAGTGGCTCAAAACAGGGCCTTAATGATGAGTTGGGTATTCCTTCTATTGCTACACTTGGAGTAAGGAAGACAAGGGATGTTTTGAGAGCACCTTTAGTGAGCCTATTTTGCGCAGGTCTACTAGAGTTAAGTATCCTGTGGATAGGCTTAAATATGATGGATTTACAACCATTCACTATGCCTATATGGTCAAAGTGATACAAGAACCAGAACCCGCTTCTTTTAAGTAAGCCATGGGAAAAGAAAAATGGGAGAAAGCCATGGATGAAGAAATGGATGCCTTGGAAGCAAATGCTATATGGTAATTGCCTTTGCCTAATGCAATTGGCTGCAAGTGGGTTTATAAGGTGAAGCACAATGCAGATGGTTCTGTGAGCAGATACAAGGTAAGATTAGTTGTCAAAGGGTATGCACAAACATATGGCATTGATTATGAATAAACAGTCAGTGCGATTACAAGGATGGCGACTGTAAGAGTAGTCATTGCTATGGCTGCATCAAAGGGATGGTCTTTACATCAGATGGATGTAAAGAATGCATTCTTGCATGGTGATTTGCAAGAAGAGGTCTATATGGAGCAGCCACCAAGTTATGTTCATGCTGTTCATCTTGAGTTTGTTTGCAGGTTGAAGAAAGCCTTGTATGGCTTGAAGCAAGCACCCAGAGCATGATCTAACTAGATAGGATAGTATCTTGTCACTATTGGCTTTCAGATTTCCAAGGCAGATTTCTCACTTTATGTGAGAAAAAGAGAGAAAGGCATTATGCTACTTGTCATTTATGTTGATGATTTGATCATCACAGGTGATAGTGATGAAGATATCCTTCATGTGAAAATGCTATTGAAGTAGAAGTTTGAGATGAAGGATTTGGGAGAGCTGTTACTTCTTGGGCATTGAGGTGATAAGATCCACAAGTGGGATATGGCTCTTGCAGAGACAGTATGGATTGGACATGTTGTCCAAATATGGGATGACAGGATATAAGCCTATTTTAGTTCCGTTGGAGTAGAATGTGAAGCCGAGCGCAGATGCAGGTGAGTTTCTGGCAGACCCTACTATGTACAAATGCATAGTAGGAAGTTTGATTTATATGACTATTACTAGGCCAGATTTGAGCTATGTTTTTGGGTTGGTAACTCGATTTATGCAGCTCTAAGGAAACCACATTTGGATGTGGCTAGATGCATACTAAGGTATGTGAAGTCCACATTGTAGTATGGACTATTTTATGAGACTGGGGTTCAGATACAGTTACATGGATACACTGACGCTGATTGGGCTAGTAGTATTTCTTATAGATGATCTATCAGTGGATATGTGTTCTCTTTTGGGAGTGCTATAGTCACTTGGAGTAGCAAGAAATAGCCTACAGTTGCCTTGTCGAGCACAGAGGCTGACTACAGGGGTGCAATGATGAGTGCATGTGAGGTAGCTTGGTTGCGTAAGCTACTTTATGATATGCATCAGTCTATAGATGGGCCAGTTGTCATTTATTGTGACAACATGAGGAGTACACTTGGAAAATAACCCAATCTATCATGCTAGAACAAAGCACATTGAGGTGCATTATCACTATGTGCGGGAGAAGGTTCTAGTAGATTTTATTGATCTAGTATATGTCAGCATAGAGGATCAGGTAGCTGAGATATTCATGAAGGCATTGGATGTAGAGAAGCTGTGCAAGTTCAAAGACCTGCTTGGTGTGCAAGAATTGGGATTGAGCTCGAGGGGGAGTGTTGAGATATCGAGCTCCACTCGTGATATCCCAGGGTGACCATTGTGCATTTATGTCACTGACTTGTTAGCTGCAGATGCGGTTGGTACACCGCCCATGAATAATAGCTGGATGAAAGCTATCTTTATGTACTCTAGTTAGTGGCTCAGTTAGTATGCCACCTAGGCTAGCTGAGTTTGGTTTGAGACCCACATATAGGGCACCTATTCCTTTTGTACTTAGAGAGAGTCCTTTTGGCTTTCACAACTAAGAAGAGGAAAACTGTTTTCAGCCTCCACCTTTGTGTGTATTCCCCCATTTTGTATGTGAGAAAGCTGCAAGTCAGACTCCATGCTTCTCTCCAACTCTCTTCACAGCTATTTCCTATGGATGTGGAGCTAAAAAGTTGTTATTGCATAGCCATGCATGTTAGCAGCAGTGACCTAGAGGGGTGTGCAAGGGTAGGTTAGCTGCAAGGGTTGACGGTTCAGATCTCCAAGCGGTTGTAGTCTTCAACAGTTGTTTCTCTAACAATCAAACAGTGCTATACACATGCTATTACTAGCATTCCGAGATCATTATGTACACAGATGTTGTGCAAGCTATTGCTCCAAAATACAGTATTCTTCAACGTTCTATCTCTTGCATATCTATATTTCGTTCTCATGGATGTTATCCATATCGCTTGTCTATTGTTTTCCATAGCATCTGTGTGCATTTATGATGCTACACATTGGCAATCATGATGCGCATTCTTACCATCACGCAAGGAATTCATGATCGGGTAATTGAGCGCTCATGTCATCCGCTCCTTGCCGTCTTTGCGGAGGCACTTCACATGGAGGTTTGCACACAGTTGAACTCACTTCGGAGGAGATTTGGGAGGAGATTGCTGTGGTGAGGAGACACATCTGTGGATTTCAAGATGAACTCCAACAGATGCGATCTGACCCTCAACATCTTGCTTATGAATGAGCGAGTGCGGAAACCTTATCCGCTGGTCGTGGGTGTGCATTTTGTAGTTGTTGGCTTCCCAGTAGGCATGCATGCGTACATGCTCAACAGGACCTCCTGATCCCTTGACACCGATGATGTGGTTGCAGTGGCACAACTGTGATCTTGAGCATGAAGATGACAATTTGCAAGGAGCTCCGAGAGGGTCAATCGGTGTTAGAATCCACCTGCAAAATCAATATCACTGCTAAAGCTATGGGTACGGGTCTCGATTGATGCACCCCAAGTGTTGAGTGCATCTTCATCTCCAACTGCGGTTTCGATGGCTGCTCATAATCTCTTCGGTCAAAGAAGGCCGTTTGGAGGAGCACCAAATGTTGGTGGTATTGTGATGGCTGCAGCAGGTAATGTCAAGTATGCCGAGTTTTTGAGGGAAAAGTCAGACGACCCCGATGCGCATGTTTGGATGTTCAAAAAGGTGTATGGGATCAACAATCCAGGAGTTGTGGTACCACTCCAACAAGAAGTGGTGTGAGTTGCGGTGGCAAGGAGAAGGCCACGGAGACAAGGCATGCAAGGGAGGCAGGGTGTGAGGCAAGCATCATTGCCGTTGGTAGGGCAGGCGCTAGTGGCACACCGCCATGGGCTACGCCGCCCTGAGCAGGCGCTGCGCGGCCGTTTGCGCGGCCGTTGGGCAATGCCTTGCCTATGGCAAGGCAAGGGCTTAGAAGCCCTTGTTATTGAGTTGAGGGGCTTTAGGCCCATGAGTGGAGTAGTCGGCGAGGGCTAGAGAGAGAGGGGGGAATAGAGAGAGAGAGAGAGAGAAAGAGAGAGAGAGAGGGGGGGTAGAAGAGAGAGGGGAGGTAGAGAGAGAGAGAGAGAGAGAGAGAGAGAGAGGGGGGGGAGGGAGGGGGAGGGAAAGAGAGAGAGAGAGGGGGGGAAAAGAGAGAGAGAGAGAGAGGGGGGGGAGGGGGAAGAGAGAGAGGGGGGAAAGGAGAGAGAAAGAGAGAGAGACAGACAGACAGACAGAGAGAGAGACAGAGAGAGAGACACACACACACACACACACACACACACACAGAAGAGGGGGGAGGGAAAGACAAAGAGAGAGGGGGAAAAGAGAGAGAGAGAGAGAGAGAGAGAGAGAGAGAAGAGGGAGGGGAGGGGGAGAGAGAGAGAGAGAGAGAGAGAGAGAGAGAGGGGGGGGGTAGAGAGAAAGGGAGAAAAGAGAGAGAAAGAGGGGGGGAAAGAGAGAGAGAGAGAGAGAGAGAGAGAGAGAGAGAGAGAGAGAGAGAGAAAGAGGGGGGTGGAGATGGGGGGGGTGGAGATGGGAGGGGGGGTGTTGGAGGGTGGAGGGGGTGGTGGAGATGGAGGGGGGGAGGTGGAGATGGAGGAGGGGGGTGGGGGGGCTAGAGATGGGGTGGGTGGGGGGTAGGTAAGGGGGGGGGAAGAATGGAGGGGGGGGGGGGGGGGGGCAAAAGGGGTGGTGGAGATGGAAGGGGGTGGTGGAGATGGAGGGGAGGGTGGTGGAGAGGGGGGTGGTGGTGGAGGGGGAGATGGAGGGGGGGGGAGTTGGAGGAGGGGGGGGATGGAGGGAGGGGGGGAAAAAAAGGGGGGTGGGGGCGGTGGCAAGGGGAAGTGGAGGGGGGAATGGTAGAGGGGAATGGGGAAAAATAAAAAAGAAAAAACTTGATGGACGAAAAACTTTGACGGAAATCCAAAAGGAGGAAGAGATGGTCATCTGAATGCTCTCTAAGTCTTCTCAATGTAACGGGATTGTTGAGGATCAATGAACGGTGGGTGGATGGCTAGGTTATTGCTATGAGATGGGCTCGAAGTAACTCACCATGTGAGGATGGGAGTAGGGTGGTGGTCAATGGCGAGGGAGGAGTGTCTTGTGTAGGACTCAAAATGGGAAAGAGGATGGAGGCAAGATGTGAAAGAAAAAGTATGAGAGTGATGGGTGCTCTTTTATAGGGAAGGGGGGGAGCTGTGGATTTAGTCAAACACATGTGCACCTTTGAATTTGTCCACGTTTGAGTAGTCAAATACATGTGTAGTTTTGAATTTGTCCACGTTTGTCTACAGAGGTGGTTTTAATTTTTCTTTTAGGTTATGGCATTTAGAACCTTTAATCATTGATTGCCCATAACTTTTGGTGGTTGTATCAGAATGTGCTTTCGTAAAAAGGATAAATGTTCAAAATTTCAAGCTCTACACTCTAACAACCATCACATGGTCTGATTTATTCCTCAAGGTGCTATTTTTCGAGAAACCATGCATTTTCCTAAACCGGTAGAGAAGCGTTTCACCTAGGAATTATTTTTTTATTTTTTATTTGAGTTGGAAAAATTTTAGTCCTCCTAGCTCTTGAGTAATATGTTCATGAAAGTTCAAAGTAGTTTGTTTTTTATACATACTTGCATATGTTTACTCGTCGTTAATTGAGATGCTAGTCTCCCCGACAATGGTGCCAAATGTTGGCTCTTTCCCATGACTTTCACATGAAGAGCAAGGTATTCTCAGTATGCATGGTTCCGAGGCTTTTTGTCACCTATAGATATATCGAGGTTGTCGTTTGTATTATACGTGTAGCTTAGGACCTCGAGTCATATTCAGGTGAAAGATATAGGCTTAAGTTTGGTAAGCAAACACAGTGCATGCATGTGTAAAAGGAACGTGTATCATCATGGTTGAGGTAATGAAGGCTTTTGACTTTAGTGGAGGTTGTAGGGTTTAGGAGGAGTTTAAGGGTTAGAGGGAGATTCAAGGTTAGAAGCAGTTTTTAGGGTTTAGAAGGAGGTTCCAAGGTTTAGAAGGAGGTTCCAAGGCTTAGGAGGAGGTTTCAAAGTTTAGAAAAGGTTCCAGGGTTCAGAAGAGATTCCAAGGTTCAAGGTAGAGTACATGGTGGAGAACTCGTCTCCCTCCTAGATGATGGAGGTTAAGCGTTGAGGAACTAAGGGTTTAGGGGGAGCATAGGAGTGGGAGAGGAAGAAGGTGTAAGAGCATGGGGGAAAGGAAGGAGAGAAAGGAGGGAGGAGGAGGAGGAGGAGGAGGAGGGGGGGGAGGAGGAGGAGGAGAAGGGAGGAGGAGAAGGGAGGAGGAGGGAGGAGGAGAAGGGAGGAGGAGAAGGTAGGAGGAGGATGAAGGAGGAGAGGGAGAGGATGGGTTGCAAGGTTGGAGGAGACGGGAGGAGGAGTTGCAAGGTTAGGACATGCTTTTGGACGTGGAGTGCAAGGAAGCATGGACAGTTGAGACAATTGTTTGGAATACCAAAGTAGAACTCAACACAATGCCCCAAAGAGTGTGGGCTGCATTCCATTATCGGGTATTTATACAAGTTGGAGAGCTTCTCTCTATACATGTAGGAATTGTAAGACATTCTCTATATACATGTAGAACTTGCATATAGAAGTTGCATGTAGGAGTTGCATATAGAACTCGCATGTAGAACATGCATGTAGGAGTTGCATGTAGAACTCGCATGTAGGAGTTGCATGTAAGACTCGCATGTAGAACTCGCATGTAGGAGTTGCATGCAGAACTCGCATGTAGAACTTGCAATGTAGAACTTGCATGTAGGATTTGCATGTAGAACTCGCATGTAGGAGTTGCATGTAGGAATCATATGTAGAACTTCCATATAGAACATGCAAGTTGGATTTCTAAGAGGGATTATTTCTAGCCTTATGCAAGTACAAGCGGAGCTTTGCCACTTCTCTACACACATTCTGTTCTACCTAAGTCCATGTTGGCACAAAGACAACAACCTTGTAGAGGGTGATCTTGCACATCTTTATACAGACCACAATACCAAGCATAAGCTCAAGTGAGGTGGAGAGTTCACGTCAAGTGAATTTGAAAGTTACTGCAAAAGTCATGGGATCAAGAGGCAGAAACCCCCGCCACATACATCACAACAAAATGGAGTAGCAGAGCACAACATGCATGTCATCTGCGAAATGGGCAGGAGTATGATGAAAGGAAAAGATTTGCCAAAGACTTTCTGGGTTGAAGCATGTAACACAGCAGTTTACATTCTAAATCATAGCTACACGAAGGCTGTGAACGGGATGACTCCACTGCAGGCCTTTTCTGGCAAGAAACCTTTAGCTGCACATTTCAAAGTTTTTGGATGTGACTGTTTTGTGCATGTCCCTGATGCTAGCAGGACCAAATGGGAACCGAAGAATCGGAAGTGTATTTTCTTGGGCTACAGTGAAGAGGCGAAGGGTTACCATCTCTATAACCATGTTACGAAGAAGATAATAGTAAGTCGCGATGTGGTCTTCTTAGGACAGCCGCATCAATTAGAGGAGGATGCTTCAACCAAGACCAGGATATCCATCCAGTAGTGACCACCAACAGCAGACCGAACTCCCCCAATGGTGCTTGGGAGGATTCAAGATAAAGAAGAGGAAGAAGAGCCTATGGAACCACAATGGCAATGGCCATTCCCAAAGTGGGTAAAGTAGCTTTTGGATAGCAGAGAACCTCTAGCCATTGAGGAGGAACCATCCAAACACCACCGGTCCAAGAGATTAGAGGAGCAAAGAAGGGCACAAGAACACTTGGTCGACTGTGCTTTGATGACAGATGTGATCCATGCTGAACAGGCACAAGTGATGATAGGTGGATGGAGGCTATGCAGTCAGAGTTTGGCTCCATAATGAAGAACAACACTTGGGACCTTGTGGATCGACCACCAAAATGCAAGGTCATTGGCATTAAGTGGGTGTACAAGACCAAGTATAAGTCCGACAGCATGTTGGATAAGTACAAGGCTCAGCTCATGGCAAAAGGATTTGCACAGGTACATGGTTTTGATTATCAGGATACTTTTGCTCCCATAGCTTGACTAACCGCAATTCACAGTGTTTTGGCTTTAGTAGCACAAGAAAGTTGGCCCGTGTTTTAGATGGATGTAAAATCCACCTTTCTGAATGGAGATCTCAAGGAGGAGGTATACGTGGAACAACCACTAGGTTTTGTGATCCCTAGTTTAGAAGGTAAAGTTTGTAAACTGAAGAAGGCATTTTACGGGCTGAAATAGGCCCCACGAGCATGGTACCAGCGGATTGATGCCTACTTTCTACAAAATGGTGGAGTCCATTTGATGCAAATTTGTATATCTACTGAGAAGGAGGCAGGCGTATGATCGTGGTCCTTTATGTGGACGACCTTGTCATAACGGAAAACCATAAGGAAAAGATCTTACAGACAAAGAAGTTGCTAGGAAGAGAGTTTGAAATGACAGATGCATTTCTGTTTGGGGATTGAAGTTTGGCAAGAGCCAAAACAGATCTTCATCTCACAGCTGAAGTATGCTGGAGAGATAATGAAGGCATTTGGCATGGCTACAGTTGTGGCACCCCTATGGAGGTTGATGTGAAGCTCTCAAATGAGGATTCATCACCACTAGTGGATGAAGCGAAGTACAGAAGGCTTGTAGGCAGTTTGATTTACTTGTGCAACACATGGCCGGACATCAGCTTTGCGACTAGTGTACTTAGCAAGTTTTCCAATAAGCCCTAGGAGAACCATTGGAGGGCAAGGATGTGGGTGCTGAAATACATCAAAGGCACACTTGATTATGGAATCACCTATACCAAGGGCAACACCTTGATTGGATTCTGTGACTCGGATTGGGGGCAGGAGACATGGACAGCAGGAGATCAGTGACAGGTTACTGTTTCTCACTTGGATCTAGAGCTATGTCATGGGTCAGCAAGAAGCAACCTACAGTTGCTCTTTCTTCTACCGAGGCTGAGTACAAATCAGCATGTTTTGCTTCTTGTTCAAAATGTAGCCCCAAGAAAGCCCAATCAACAACCATGAACCAGCAACAGAGGCAAATGCAAGACCAAGGTATGGATGGCCATAGGCAAGGTCCAGTGAGCTTTGGTGCAAGCACAGGGAGGAAATAGGTATACCCATTCTTCAATATGATGGAAGGACCAATCAAAATGACCAACAACAACCGCCTCCGGGAGTACATATGGTCTATCCACCAGAACCCATCAATCAGGAGTACAACCACAACAATAAACGCAATCAAAGACAACACACTCTTTTTCCAAGAGTTAATGGACTCCAAGGTACAATTTACTGTTGATCAACTACTAAACTTAGTTCCAGTTTTCGAACAACAAATTTTTAAGAGATTGCATCTAGAAGAGTCACATCCAACAAAAGCTCAACAACCAAGTAATGATGAGGAGGAAACTCCATATATTTACACATCAACAATTGAAGATGTGGACTACCAAGTACCTCTCATTGATGTGGACTACAAAAGGCAAAGGATTCCAAAAGTTTTGGTTGATGGAGGCTCAGGTGTCAATATCCTATCAAAGGATATAATCAAAAAAATTCGTTGCAATGAATTTGTTTCAGCACCATTCCAGGTGAGGATGGCTAACCAAAGGAGAATCCAACCTCTTGGAATATTGAGAGGACAAGAGATTACGATTGTGGGACTAACATTCACAGTCACATTTGTAGTGCTCCAAATGGAGGAAAAGGATTATGCTTACTCAATGCTATTGGGTAGGCCATGGTGAAGAGCTACCAAGGTCAAGCAAGACTGGGGCTCAGAGAGAATCACTTTCAGGAAAGGGAAAAAGAAAGCCAAGATCAACCTATCCTCTAGAAGGTGTATTCCAAGAAAAACATAGCCACTTCAAGCAAAGGGAATCAAAATGATTCCAGATTTTAATGAAGATGAGGAAGAAATTTTCTTTAGAAGAAACCCCACTGTATTTCCTATTTTTGAGATTGATGTTATTAAGATTATTGATCAATATACAGGTCCAAATTAGTAACATTAAGATTATTGATCAATATACAGGTCCAAATTAGTAGATACAACATTCCGACATAGATCCAATTGCTATAGAACAAAACAAAGTCAAAAACCAATCGCATCAGGTTTTCATAGAAAAATATACAACAGAGGCTGCTAATACAAGCAAAGATGATGCACCAGGGGATACGACTTCTAAATCAGTAAATGAGGCAATGATGGAAGCAGAAATACAATTTGAAGAACATATGCAAAAAAGTGCTAGGGTCAAGCAGAATGACTTGGAGGAGATGAACTTGGGAAACAATGAGAACCCACAACCAGTTATTGTAAGCACAAATCTCTCTCCACCTTTTAAAATGCTACTCAAAGAATTATTGATACCATACAAAGATATTTTTGCATGGCACTACACTGATATGAAGGGGGTAGATCCTAAATTCTGCCAACATAGAACCAATTTAAAAACTGATGCAATACCAATCATTCAAAGCAAATATAGAATGAATCGAAATTATGCCAAGCTGATCAAAGAGGAGATTGACAAGTTATTAAGAGTTGGTTTCATATATCCCCTAACACATGTCACATGGTTATCTCTTATTCTCATTGTTCCAAAAAAAATGGGAAACTAAGAATTTGTGTAGACTATAGAAAATTAAATGCAGCCACTATCACTAATCCATTCCCACTACCATTTTGTGATTCATTGCTTGATGTTGTAGCTGGACATGAAATTTATAGTTTTCTAGTTGGCTTCAGTGGGTACAACCTTATCAGAATGGCTCCAGAAGACAGGGATAAAACTACTTTTGTCATAGAATGGGGTGTGTTTGCATCCAATGTTATGACTTTGGACTGAAGAATGCCCCACCTACTTTTCAAAAATATATACAAGACGTATTTGCAGAGTACCTGACATCCTTCATGAAGGTATTTTTGGATGATTTCTTAGTTTTTGGAAAGATGGTGGAGCACTTGAATCACTTAGCATTATGCTTTGCTAGATGCAAATTTGCTGGTCTCAGTTTAAATCCAGCAAAGTGTGCTTTTGCTGTTAGTAGGGGAATACTACTAAGACATATTATCTCCCAACAAGGTATGGATATTGATCCTAACAAGTTTTCAGCAATTCAGAATGCAAAATCCCCAAAAAACCTCAAACAACTTCAAAGATTTATAGGCCAAATCAAATGGCCTTGCAGATTTCTAAGATACCTTGTAGATATTTGTTATCCTCTCACAAATCTAAAGATACAGAACTATTCATCTGGGAAAATCCTCAAGAATATGCATTCAGCATTTTGAAAAAGATGCTTATGGTGGCGCCTATCCTACAATCCCCTTATTGGTCTCTTCCTTTTGAAGTCTTTGTGGATGCTTCAGATTCAGCAATTGGTGCAATCCTAATGCAACTAAAAACACCAAAATGGTTTAGACCTATCTACTATGCAAGCAGGATCTTAACCAAACATGAGAGAAACTATCTAGTCATAGTCAGGAGAAGCTCACATATTGCACTCACATCTGATGAGTGAGATTGCAAAGAAGGATTTGACTACCTCTAATGCACATTCCAAGATTGCAACCTTCATTAGAGCATTGTTCGAATTTGTAGCACATAGCAAACAAGAGATGCCAAATGTGATTATACAATAACGAGAGGATCAAAGAAAACACATTTATGATAGAACAAAGCTACAAGATAGCAAAGAATCTGACCAATTGAAGGATGCAATAGTGCAAGACTTGCAAGTGGCACAGTATTCTCAAGATGAAGCATTGCAATTGGTATATGGTAAGTCCTTAGCAGACACACTTTGGGACACACCACTAGCCAAGAAGGAGATGCCTCCTCAACAAGCAGAACAGAAATCAGCCAAAAAGATCAAGCTCATTCAATGACTTAAAGCGATGATGCCAAAGGAAACATGGTTGAATCCTGAGGACAATGTGGCCCAGTTATTCCTCAACTCACCCTCTAAGACCCCATTTGAAAATTTGTCTCCAATCCGCAAGCTAGACTTGCAGGAAACTCCTGTCAAGGAAACACAAACATTGGCAGCATCAGCAAAAGTGCCCTGCTCGTACTCCAACAATACCTTGAACACCAAAAGAATAAACAAGAAAACCTACAGCAACAGGTTCAATAGTTGCAGAAAGACAAAGAGGCAGTACAAGAATTCATGATCAAATAGTTTGAAATGTAGCAACAACTTGCCACTACACAGGCCAAACTTGTAGCACTTGAGAAAGAATATGCAAAGTCTAAGAAGCAGCAAAACAAACATATTGCAAAGCTAAGTTGGTCCCCTATTCTTATCAATGGGACTTACATTGAAGGTGATAAAATATCCTTCCCTACTATTACACCTCGCCGATCACAGTGACCTTCAGCTTGAGAATATTTTGTTAAAGCAAGCCAATTCATGCACTAAAAAATTAGAACAGCAACTCAAGGAAATGGCCGATGAAGTAGATGGCATATTCCTTAGTAAATATGAATTTATTGAGTTGAAGAATCAACTGGTTAGGACATCCCACGAGATGTGGAATAACTTGAAAGGAAGACTCTTTACTATTGCCAAGAGACCATACGATGCTTTATCATCAGTTGCATACGCCTATGAGGCCATGGTCTATGAGCTAAAGACTCTGAGGGCAAGAATAAAGGATGCCCAGAAGAAGCAGATGCCATTGGATGAAACTTCACACTCTTTGAAATAGGAAAAGCAGAGACTCCTGCAAATTTCAATATGCCTACAGAATTCATGACACTGGATGTTCAGCATACAGCAATACTACCTGAAGAAGATGCCAGCACTGAAGTCAAGACTACCCCCATCCATTCCATGTGTGCAAGCCCCAGCAGAATAAATGATGAGCCAGAATCAACTATAGCAATAGAAGAGACTCAAGAAAAGAAAGAGGAAACCGACATTGCAGATCCAGTTGTCACCAAGGAACAATGATTGACCTCAATGCTTCACATACCTTCAAGGTTCACTTGAAGGAGTATTTCCAGCAGAAAGGGGTTCATGTCCCCAACTTTTTGTAAAAAAGCCTCTCCACTGGAAGTGCGAGGTGTTGAAGGCATAGCCTCCACCCACATGGACACTTACCATGGGATAGGATAAATACACCTCTGGTAAGAGGGAGTTACTAGAACAAAGTAGTGGGATCATTTTGCAACTGTAGGGATAGTTGTAACTATCCCTAACAACACTCCTTAGTGGCCTGATCCACCACATAATGTTTTGAACTATGACTTACATTTTAAAACTTATTGTTGCCTTACAACAGTCAGACTGATCTTAGATGGCTATATAAACTTGTATCATCTCCTGTTGAAGAGATGTTTTGAGTTCATGTATTCTCTGCTAAAACATAATATACAAGAAACATACTACCTTTGCAAGGTTTCCTCTCTGTTCTTTTTATAGATCTCGTGATAGTTTTGTAGTTCGATTATACTCCGACTGCTAGCACCTTGTTGTCAAGAGTGGAGATGTGTTTGTGTTTTTCACTTGTTTGAAGACACTCTGAACATTGTGCATACAACAATGAAGACCAAAGTCAACCATTTGGTCTTTAATACAAGTCACCTTTTGAACGGAGGGCCAACCCTTTTCCTTTTAGCACTCTCTCTTTCTTTACATTTATAAGGCTCTTGGGCCTATAGGGTGCCAAGGCATCTTTGCTATCCTTTCCATCTCTACTCTCCTGTTCTACTCTTGTGTCTCGGAAATAGCACTTGTGTTAACCATATAAGAGCGCCAAATAGCACTTGTGTTAGCCTCACACCCTCGAGTCCTAAGACATTTGAGGCTCAAAGCCTATATATGAGGTTCAAAACTTGGAGTGGCAAGGCTGATCTTGAGTTATTTGTGTCAATTTGTGGCTCAAACATGTAATCGTTTGAGTTATTTGCGGCTCAAACCCTATGCAGCTTGCACTGTACTCCTTCCATGGCTGCAACCGTTGAAGTAAATCATGAAGCTTGATCGCCTCTAATCACTGATTACCCTACATTTTACGACTGTACCCTATGGATGTTAACACCATGCTCAGAAATGGATCACAAGGCCTAATCATTGCAGGATGGGATCCTAGGATCTACAAAGATGAGGCATAGATCTCAAGGTGGATCTAATGGTATCTAGACTGAGGGCGAAGGGGCTTTCAAGAGTTTGCCTTGTTCTATTTAAAATGCAATCCTTTAGAACCATTGACGTACATGTCTTCTCAATTTTGATTCTGCTATTGTTGGAGCTGAATACCTGTACAATGACTACATTGTCAATTTGGTTTTAGGCGATGTGGAAATGTGTATCGTGCTACTATCGTGCCTGCATGTTGCTAATGAAGGCTCTCCAGCATTCAAACATGCTCCTCCTCATCCTACTATTGCATGTGCTAGAAACTTTCCACCTCCTCCTGTGATGATAGCTTGGAGACCCTGGTGCCAAGCTCATGTCATTAGTTGTGCCATCTCTTTCTCCTACCACCGCTATAACTGTTGAGATATCAAGCTCTACCCCCGATATATCTCCTGAATGACTATCATTTATGTCACCGCCTATGTTAGTTGTACTCGTGGTGTAGTTAGACTACCACGTATGTTTTTGGTTTGGGTTCACATATGAACCACGTATTCTAGGGTTTGACATATAGGGTATTTCCCTCTTCTATTGTATGGTTGTTGTGTGCAAAAGTGAAGAAAGGCTTCACCCTCCAACCTTGTGTCCTCTCTCTTTTGTGTGTTGTGAAGAAAGCTGAACTTGAGTCTCCTATCTCTCTCCCTTATTCTTTACATGGTATCAGAGCCTTGTTCGTGGTAAGGAGCTCAAGAAAGCAAGCCAAGTTTGTGGTGTCCTGGTAAGAGGACCAGTGTTGCTTTCCTATTTCGAGTTTGGGAGCAAATCTCTGCAGGTAGCACAGCCAGAAGTGCAGGAGTGCACTGTTTCAGATTGAGAGGCCCTTCGCGGTGTGGCGAGAGCGCAATATATGCTGCGGGCGAGGGCAAAGCCCTCGGTAACTTTATTTTTTGGATTTGAGGCCGTTTCGGGGCCGTTTTGAAGGCGGAAGTTCTTCGCAGGCACTTAGAAAAAGGCCCTGTTTTTCGCTGTGCGACCACTGCGCGGCTAGTCGGTGGAAAGGTGCCACAGAAATTGCTTTGTATGCTCGTGTGCAGAGATATTGGGAGTTGCAGATTCATGCCTGTTGCCTGTTGATGCAAAATCGTCACTAGGAAGTGACTGTGTGGTGAAATACCACTTTCGTCAGTGTTGCAGATCTGCCCCTGTGAGGTTTTTTGCAGAAGTTTTGCTATTTGCCCTTGTGAGGCATTTGCTGTGTTTACAGGTTGCTGTTGCAATTCGTGATTTGTAAAATGTCTGAGAATCTGTCTACCATTGTCAGTGAGAAGCTTGACAAGAACAACTTCCAAGCATAGAAGTTCAGGATGACAAACTTCCTTATGGGAAAGGGAGTTTGGGAGTACATCAGTGGTGAAACTGCAGAACCAGTTTTGGGTGCTACTCCCACTCCTGCTGAATTGAAGGCCTTTAAAGAATGGCATGAAAAAGCCAGAAAATGCCTGTATTGGCTGTCTGTTAGCATTTCAGATTCTATGATTGTGCATATACAGGATGTAGAGACGCCTAAGGAGGCATGGGATACATTGGTGAAGCTGTATAGCACAAATACCAAAGCACGAAAGATGCAGCTAAAGCAGGAGTTGCACAATGTGCAAAGGAAAAATCTGAATATAAACGAGTATTCCTTGAAGGTGAAAGGCCTTGCAAATTCTCTTGCCTCCATTGGAGCACCTGTTGATGATGAGGACTTAGTGTCCGTGACCTTGAATGGTCTTGGGAAAGATTATGCACAGTTTCGGACATCCATTGGAGTCCGTGAAACATTTCCTGATTTTCAGGAACTTATTGCTCTCTTGCTGAGTGAAGAGCAAAGGAATGGTGGTTCAGCCACCTCAACTTCTCAAGAGACTGCTTTCTACTCGAATACAGGTAGAGGCAGGGGTAGAGGAAGAGGCCGTTTTGGTGGCCGTGCAGGAAATCAGAACCAACAGCAACAACAGGAAAACCAGTCCTATGGAGGAGGACGTGGTAGTTCTAGAGGCAGGGGGAGCCAAAGAGGCCGTGGTTCATGGCAAAGGAACCAGCAAGTAAATAGCAGCACAGAATGCTATTATTGTGGAAAGCCTGGACACAAGGAGAATACATGCTATAAAAAGCAGAATGACATCAAAAGTGGGAAGTTGCAGCAAAGCAACTATGCATCATCAAGTGGGCATGGTGACGACAGAAATGAGCACCTTTTTGTGATGCAGCATATGGTTAACTCCATGTCAGGAGATGCTACAGCTTGCAATGATGTTTGGTATGTTGATTCAGGTGCCTCTAACCACATGACCAGTCATGGTGAGTGGTTTCATGATGTTAGAAATTTGGATAAGCCAGGTTATGTTGAAACAGGTGATGATACTGCGCACCCAATTACGCAGGTTGGTAGAGTGCCATTGGCTATGCAAGATGGCAAAACGAAGTACTTGGCAGATGTACTTCATGTTCCAAAAATCACTAAGAACCTGGTTTCAGTTGGCCAGATGGTTGAGCAAGGTCTGCAGGTTAGATTTAATCCTGATGGATGCTTTGTTGAGGACTTGAAAAATAAGTACCGCTTGGTTGCGAAAGGCAACAAAAATGGCAGAATGTTCACCTTGGATGTTGATATGCCTGAGGTGAAAGCTGCTATGTTTGCGCATGGGAGAGGTGTCATTGCAGATATTGAGATATGGCACAAGCGCATTGGGCACGTGAATATACAAAGGCTGAAATCTATGCAAACGAAAAACATTGTTGCAGGTTTGCCTAAATTCAGAGTTGAGGGAATGCAAAAGGTATGTGAAGCATGCCAAATGCGTAAGCAGGCCAGACATGCATTTCCCAAAAATGCTAAGGCTCAAAGCATCAAAATGCATCTGACTCATGTGCATATACTATGCATCCATATGAACAGATTTGGCCCAAAAGAAAATGTCAACCCACAATGACAAAACAATGGCAAATATAATGCCAATAAGAGCCAAATGCCTCAAGCATAAACACCATCCATGGGCATAAGCATCAATAATGTCTCATCCAAGAGATCATAGAGCAACTTGTGCATTCACTGCAATATATCAAAGCTTTCCCTCAGCATAAAATAGCATCTGTGTGCTAAACGTCCATCAATAAAGCATCCCATAAGGAAATTTGGGCCTATCAGCGCATCCAACAAGGATCACAATGCATCCAAATGGCCTGTAAAGCATCCACTGCAACCCAATGCAAACCACAAATGAGTGCACATGGCCCAAACTGCAACCAAAGTGATTTGCATAAGGTATATCCAAGAAATCATGGCCCCACGGCAATGATCGCTAGTGAAAATAGAACCAGGGATGTCTCAAACATGTGCGTCACTGCATAATCGCACTCAGCAAGACAATCTGCAAATATCTCACTTCTGCCATAACTCCAAAATCTCATCCAAGGATGGAGTAAGAGCCAATCAACTCTTGCAAAAATGAACCTTAGGAAACTTAACCTTAGCCAAAATGCCACATGGAAATCAATGAGAAGGTCTTGGAAACTTTGAGAAATTTCCTTCAAAGAGACAATGGAAAAACACAGAGAATCACACCTCCCTCGATTCTTCACAAAATGGCAAGCAGCTTTGTAGACATATGTTTCAGGCAGTCCCAGATCCAATGGGACAGACAGCTCTGCAAATGGAGGCCCGGATGATGAGTTTCCACTCACACAGGAAATGACGGAATGAAGGCGTTGGAGTAGACAGAGCTTCACTACAGCTTTAGAACTTCACGAAATCTAAAGTAGCTTCATAGGTAGAAGTTTTGGACAGCTCTGAATCCACTGGGAGTGTTTGAACTGCAAATGGTGGCCTGGATATGGAGATCCAACACAAGAAATCCGTGCAAATTGAATTTTGTCACTTTTTGCAGTAGCTGTAACTTTTCACTGAAAACTTGGATGACAGAGATGTAAAAACGAAAAATGAAGTACTCAAAGTCTACAACTTTGCTTTAGATCTCAGGGCGAGATTGAGCTTCTAGAGAAAGATATCTTCATCACAAGACTCTCAGTTCTAAAATAGACTCCAAAACCACCTGCTGGCTTGGCACAAAAAACCACTCAAAGAACTTTCCAAAGGTTTCTGCAAGGACTCTGCACACTAGGATGCAAGTAAAGTCACCCAACGAAGCTTATCCTTTCTCCCACAAAGCCATAACAGGAGACTTTGAGCTCGAGGCTCACACTCAGGCTCAGCTAGAACACCCGCACTCTGATACCAGTTGAGAGATCTCAACAACAGAAGCGGAATGGACGAAGGTGAGAGAGAGAGAGGGAGAGCCAAAAGAGAGAGTCACACAAGTTTTGGTGGGTGCAGAACACCCTAATCTTCTATGTCATCCATATATATATGTGTTTGAGTATTGTACATAACCGGGGTTAAGGTACATCGGCCTTTAACCCCCCACAATCCCCACATGCCAATGATGCAGCGTGCCTGGGGGGCATATATTAAATTATAATAAAAAATGATGCCATATGTTAAAATGTGAGGCTTTGTATGTATAAATGAGACCAAACTTGGTAGGATGCTTTGTTGAAATATCTTGTAAATAATTGACAATTCCTATTCCATTTAAATCCATGTAGGTGGAGGTAAGAATTGTAGCTAGGGGTAATGAATGCAATTGGAGGTAAGGAACCATGGGAGACAACTCAACTTGGTAGCCCTCTAAATGCTATCCTTCAAGGAAACCTAAGAATTGTGGCTTTACAAGAGGTTTAGCCAAGCTTCATACAGTGCAATCAAGAAGAGTAAAGGAAACATAGTAGGCCATTGTGGCACAAAGCAAAGGAGGCATCTAAGGCATACAACCTATTCCCCTACCAAAGCGTCTAGATGGCAAACTCCAAAGAGAGAAGTTACAAGGAAAGAGGGAGCCTTGAGGATTGTGGGAAAGCTTAGGAAGAGGCCAAATGGTTGCATGCATGCAAAAATGGAGAGAGAGAGAGAGAGAGAGAGAGAGAGAGAGAGACTCAATATATGGAAGGTTTAGTTTCTTGAACCGCTCATGGCCATCATTTGAACTTAGATGTTTCCCACATAATTTGAATATTTTGTTTGGAATAAAAATGAGTATTTCATAAAACTTCCATTTCCCTTTGTAAAGGTGAGTGTATTTTCATGCAAAAAACTACAAAAAGCACACCTTCAGATGCTTTCTCCCTAGTATAAGACATGTGATGGTGATAAACCATCTATGTTTGCCATTTTTTATAGTCACTGTGAGTGTTTCTATGAAGCATGAGGACATCATGTAACTAGAACTATTTCGTAATTCCCCTCATGAAATTGCATGAAACATCTAAATATGCTGAATAAGTAAGCAATCCTACCACTAATAATAAAATCAGAATGGACAATGCACAATCATGTAATGAATTTAAAAGTAAATTACAAACAAATATCCTTTGCAACACATTACTTGAAGAAATTCAATTAAAATATATTGTGAAATGAAATTGCAAGTGTAACCGTAACTTTGAATCTTAAGAAAGTAGTCAAAAAGTCCAAGAAAAGGAACTAAATCACATGAACTTAAACTTAACAAGTAGTGTAGATTTTTTATGCAATCACCATAAAACTATTAAAAACGAATGATGTTTCCCAACAAAACAGCTGAGCTTGCAAGAGTCTCAAAATTACAAAAATTGTAAAGAGAACATGTGGTTTTATCTTCCACACTCAGTGTGTAATTTCTTTGAAATGTTAAAGCTCCTTAAATTTACCTTTTTAATTGGGAATGATTTTTGTGTTGTGTCTAAAGCAGAGTAAGAAGCCATGCTAGTTACTATGAGAGATTTTTAAAGCCAACCATGATGGTGAAGCTGCAAAGAGGCAAACTCTCCTCCCATTGCTAAGGCCTAGTAAGAGAAATTCTCGAGAAAATAAATGGTTGCAAGGTCATCAAAAAAACCAAAGCACCTAGAATGTGCCTTAATCTCAAGGTGTTAGCATTGGGAATTCGGATTAAGAGCCTTCAACCTTTCCAATTATGGAATTGAATTCGGATTCAGAGCCTCCAACCTTTCCTACTATGGGATTCAATTTAAGGTTCTCCAAACCTCTTTATCCATTATGTTGTATACAACCAACCTTCCCTCATGCCTTTCGAATGTAGCTTTCCAAAAAAAAAAAGTGCACACACAAGTTTTTGAATGGTTAGATTTTGTTTCTACCGCTAACAAGGTCCAAGGAGGCACCATGTGTTGCTAGAGTACTGACACCCTTTTGCTTCAAAAGTAGATTGATGATCTAAAGTAAGAAAAGAAGGCCCTAAAAAGGAGAAAGATACTTTATCTTTAAATAAAGTAAAACTCAAGCAATAGCAAACAACCTGGCATTCAAATTCAATACACTATCATTGCTATACAGACCAACCACTAAAATATTATCGCTTGGGAAACTCGAATTTTAAGAATGACCTCACGAAACAAAAATATTTCCAATACATTACAACTTTTTCAAAGCCATAGGGTGATGGAGGACCTAGCTTTGGTCATCCGTCTTAACTGTGTTCTAAAGTAGAAGCTTATACTATGCACTCGTACATCAATTGTCATCTCTTGAAGATTGCTCATCCCCATTCGAAATATGAGAAGGTAGCTCCTAGCTGCTCCTCCCCGTTCGTAAGATGAGAAGGCAGCTCCTTGTTGCTCCTCGCCATTAGCTTTGATTGCCTCTCCCTATTAAGAAAATGCCATACTCACACAGAGTGGAGCCCTAAGGTGGAGCCCGCAAGCCAATACTAATAATATCATATTGAGGTTAGGCTAATATTATCATATTGAGGTTACGCTAGGTATAAGCGCCACCAATGCAACACTCTCCATAGAGCCTATTCTCGTGGGTGGCTACCTTGGCAAATACGCTAGGAAATACCAGCACTGCATTTGTTCCCCCTTTTGGCCCCTAAAACTAGCTACCCAAAAGTAGCATTTGCACGCCCCATTGGAGATTGGAAAAAGGCTCTCGAGTCGATCATTTTGGGGCCTTGTTCTTTGCCAATGGTTTCTCTGAACTAAGACCAGGTTGTCATTCTTTGTTTCAATCACAAGCAGGCAAGATAGGCATACACCCAAGTTCGACTACTCAATACCAAGGGAAGCAGCAAATATGTCAATGTAGCCCATCATAGGCATACACCCAAGTTCGATTGCTCAATGCCAAAGGAAGCAGCACATATGCCAATGTAGCCCGTCATGTGCTAATGTAGCCCAGTGTCATCGTGGGCAAGTAGGTATTATAAGGCTCCACATAAACGTTTCGTGTTGAACATTCAAAGGGCGGGCACTACAACGACCCCTCAAAAAAGCCTCACAAAGTCATTCGCATTCAAACGAAACTAACCCACTTTGTGATGTGCAAAATTGAAGCTCATTCAAGGGTGAGAGAACTTAATTCACCGATCAAACTTATTATTTCATTCACCAATTCATGGGTGAGAGAACTTATAATTCACCAATTCAAGCAGCTTCAAACTTCCTGTATCTCGACTTCAATGTTGTCAAAGAAAGTATATGAAATTGATGAGCAACTCAACAGAGTGTTCCATGTGAAGAAGAAGAGCGCAGGAAAAGCTCGCATTTCGTATCCTTCAAGAATCACAGGTTTTTCGTACTTTGCAGAGTCTCTTTCATTCATCAAACTCTTCGCCTTGCACAGGACAAACCTCAATTTAACGGTCCCCGAATGACGGCACAAATTCATCAGCATCGTATATATCGATCGCCACGCTTTCGAGCTTCCATTTTCAAGCTCTCTTTCGCTTGACCCAGCTCCACCACCAGTCGCCGGGAATTCAAATCAACCATCTACTTCATCAGCGGATCGGATAGCTCCACCCCTCATCAAGAATCTGGATATGGTTCCTTCACCCAAAAAGTCCCAGCGTATGTGCAGAGCGTTGACGAACAGCTACAAACCATGAGCGACGCAGGTCATGACCGCAGCATCCACCACGCTGGAAATTCGTTGCTGCTGACGGTACTCCGAGCTGAGCTACGCCGATGGATCATCGAAGCTCACAGGTTCACATAACTTGGTGCATTTCGTCCGACAATCTCGGTTCATTCCTAAGGATTCATACTCCACGAATCGCAATCGCAGTTCGTTCCCAAAGATCCACGACTTCACTCCGGCGTGATTATCAGTTTCGAATTTCGAAATATTGAAGCGGACCATTGCAGTGAGCGAGCTTCGTCACCGAGCTGACCGTCCGGCAGTCTGACCTCACTGCCAACGTCGACGGCAAATTTCCCCAACTTGACGTCGCTTCAAGCGACATATTAGCTACAGCTGCGGGTTTCATCTCCGCGAGGGCAGCCCGGAAATCTTTCCTTGACGCGTTGGACTTTTGCCTGCGAAAGTTCCGCGATTGCATTGCCTGTAGTTGATCGGAGCGTGCGAAGCAAGGAAATTCAAACACGATTTGGTGGTGAAGGGATGATGAGGGCGATCCACTGGATTGAAAGACACACGATGAGCGCACAAATTCTGTGGAATGGAGGGAAGATCTTCTGGAGATCGAACAAGCAACGAATTACAGGCAGGCGGAGTTCGGAATTAACAAGCAAGCGATAGCAATCTACAAGAACTGAATAATCAAGAATGACCAAAACAGCTGATCCCGATGATAACAGCCACATACCAAGGTTGCGTGAATTGTCAGTGCCCAGTCAAATCGGTCAAACAAAGTCATGATGATGGCTCGTGCCCATGTGCAAGGTACCTTCCACCTCATCATCATCATCACGATTCACATCGCTATCGAGAATAATTCTCTCCCGCTTGCTGACGTGTCTGCCAACGTCTCCCAGCACATCCTACGTGTCCGGCGGACTCCCTGCCACGTGGCGCGCCCACCTCATGCGCCCTGCATGACCCCGCTGACCATGCGTACGGACCTTCGCTCCTCTTGACGTCAGCATCACATGGACCACATATCACGTCCCATGATTCCTTTGAAAGAATTAATTTAAAAGCAAAGCATCAAATGCTTGACATGTATTAGCAATTTAGCAAGAAAAGAAAGGAAAACACATTTTTATTTAAAACACAAGCCACTTTACCCTTTTCAAGACTTGCTAAAAAGTAGGGTATCGTTGCGGGCTCAGAGATCATATCGTTGTGGGCTCAGAGATCATTGCTGGCTTGAGAGGAGATGCTAACCTTAAAGAAAGCATATGGTTGAGTACGGTAGCTACAAAGGATGGTCTTCCATGGGGTAGAGTGGATCTTCAAACGGCTCGCATGTTGGGAGCAAGTCTAGGATATCAAGGCTACCAATCCAAAGTGGTTGATTGTCTCCATGAACAATTTTCATTGAACCCGAGTGAAGCTCAGTTCCTACATGAAGTACTTCTATTTGCTCCATAGGGTTGGCCTTTGAATTGTATCAACTCATCAAATTCAAGAGTCAAACAATGAACTATAGGAGGGAAAATAAGGTTAAGTAAAATCGTTGCTCAATGTGTTTACAGATTTCTGTCGTGGAAAGATTTCTCTATTGGAAATACAAGTTTTATAATTTGGGAGGTGCTGATTCACCCATTGCATACCCAAATGGGTCTCCAAAACTTGAAATTCGATAACATTCCATAGGATGTTTAAATAGTATCAGTATTATTTGTTGAGTTGAGAAGCTAGCCTTTCAAAGAAAATTCACAATTATTAAATTTATAACTTCGTCCTAACTAGTATAAGCTTTTCGAGTGTGTCTATTCTTAAAAACCTCAACCTAGTACAAAGTATGCAAATACTTGAACGCAACACATCTGAATGCAAATTCCAAGGCATTTGATTGCAAAATAGCTGAATGCATTTTCTTAAGGCATTTGATTGGAAAACTTACATTTACTCAGGTTGCAGAAGGATCTTAGGAGGACTAGCAAAGAAGGCTGTGATATGTAAATAGTAGATGCTTGAACGCAAATCAGCTGAACGGAGATTCCCAGGCATTCGTAGAAAACTTATATTTGCTTGGCTTGCAAAAGGATCTTAGGAGGACTAGCAAAGAAGGCTGTGATCTGTAAATAGTAGATGCTTGAATGCAAATCAGCTGAACGTAGATTCCCAGGCATTCGTGGAAAACTTACATTTGCTTGGCTTGCAAAAGGATCTTAGGAGGACTAGCAAAGAAGGCTGTGATATGTAAATAGTAGATGCTTGAATGCAAATTAGCTGAACGCAGATTCCCAAGCATTCGTGGAAAACTTACATTTGCTTGGCTTGCAAAAGGATCTTAGGAGGACTAGCAAAGAAGACTTTGATATGTAAATAGTAGAAGTTGTGAAAGAGTCGTAATAGCGCTGGATGCATGTTGGATAGCATTATCTTGCATCACAAAAGTTAAAACTAGTATTCTTTTCAGATTAGGGGCCCCATAGGAAGTTGATGCAAAAGTTTGAGGGAATGCAAAGCATGGAGTGGGAATCATGACTCAAAAAACATTACAAGCCTCTCATCCACGATACTTTAATAAAGAATTTTAAATTTGTTGAATAAGAGGGAAATAATAATATTAACAAGTATGGAGAAGCAATTGTTTCTTGCTACACTCAGGTTGTGTGATGGAGTTTGAAAAGCGTCCAGTTGTGAGTGGAAGATGTACTATAGATTTTAGATTTGAAGGCAAGGGATTGTGCGAGCACTCAGGCTCAACAAGGTTGAGATAAGACGAAGAAGGCTAAAAGAATTTGATTCAACAATATTTATGGCCTTGATATTGTATAGCAAAGACATTGGAGATGCTTCTAAAGTTTTTGATAAGCTTAATCCTAGCCTAGAGCTTTCAATCCTTCATGTGGGGGGTTCACTAGATGCCTTGTGTATCATATTCATTCAAAGGATATTACTAAAACCCCTTATCTATAAAAAATTAACCTTTGAATAACTCTTTTTCCTAAATACGAACTTATAGGTTTCTTTTTTCAAATTCCTAATTAAAACCTCATTAGGTAAGTTAAAAAATATTGTTTTTTTTTTCATTACAATTACAAAACCCTTCAATTGAGCTCATGTACTATAGTTACATATTGCTGAGTGGGCCCAAGAACAAACCATGAGCATTCGTGCTCTCTTGTCTTCAAGTCTCAAGAGACCCCGTCTTAACACAATCCCCAAGTACTCGAACCAATACTTGAGGAGTAGATGGATCGTGCACCCAACAATATGACTAGTCACAACTAAACAAGGGTATATAACCTACATAAGCACTTCGCGATATGATTAGTTCTACTCTTAGTAAAACACATGTCTACCCAAGAGCAAAAGAATAATTTATTTAATAAAACCAAAAACAAGCATGACGATATAATCAAACATAAAGCCTAAAGACCTAGCTTGAGACTAATTATGTTTCATGGAAACACCTAGAACTTGTGACCTTACTAGTGGAAGCCAACATTGACAACTACTCATTCAATACACTGCACTAAGGGTTTTATGTCAGCCCACATCCTGGGGTTGGTTCTGTAGATCTTCAAGTATTAAATTAAATTATGAATAAATTATTAAATCTATAAAAAAGGGGAGATTTGAAATTCTCTGATGTAGATCCTTCCCAAATATTTAAATTTTGTTCTTCACTATCATAAGGTGTCACTATTGATTTGAGAATGAAGGTTAAGACCAGTTCACATCACAGATTTGTGGAGATGCAAAGGCAAAAACTCACCCATCATGTTTTCCCTAACCATGAAGCACTTTCTTGATAGAGAGTGTTTGCTTGTCATCCAACACAGGGCATTTAGGTAATCACTACATTGTGTGTGTTAAATGTGAATGGTATGTCTTTTTCCCTTTTCAAGGAAGATTAAATCATGTCACAAAAGATGTCAATGGGTAGAATGGTTAGGCAATTGCACGAGGGATTCACTAAGATGTAAAAACCCTACATAGCATGACCATCCAAACGACCAATATATTACCTTTATATTACATAGGTATGTTATCCCAATTGTTCTTTATCTTTCCCCCCCCCCCTAAAAACCCTTCTATAATTTTATAAAATATGTGTAAACATTCTTATTTGAAGACCCATTTTTTATGATTATACATGTTGTCTTTCATATTGCTTGCTGGAGAAGTTTTGTAGATCAATATCCTAGAGTGCTTAACAAAGTCGACATAATGAAAACCGCATTTAAAAAAAACTTATAACGTTTCATGAGAAGTGATATATGTATTACATTCCACATGTTGTTAAGTGCTCATTTTCCAAGTTACCTTCCGAATTGAGGTAGCTAAATTGCATCGATCTTTCGCGTAAAATTAGATTTATCACATGGTAAGGTGACCGTTCCCATTATTGGAACTTTGCTTGTTCCAATCATATGATTATATTGATCTTAGTGGTCATATTAGTCCATTTAGTTGCTCATACTAATCATAGTGATCCTTCCAATTATTGCTCATTCTAATGTTAGTGATTGTAGTGATCATAGTTCTCATATTGATCCATATTACCTTTCAATTCGTGATCTTTCTTATTATTGCTCATTCTAATCATATTGATTATAATGATCATAGTGATCCCTATGTTCTAATCATAGTGATTATAGTGATCTAGTGATCCATAGTACCTTTCCAATTGTGATAGTTAAATTGCATTAATCTTTCACCTTAAAATTACAACCATCATATGGTAAAGTGACCCTTTCGATTATTGTAACTATACTCACTACAACCATAGTGATCATAGGAGTGAAACTATAATCAAAACTTTGTAGCAATTTGACTACTTTTTCCTTAAATCACAATTTCTCTCGATTATCTCCATTATTGCAAATCGATTTGATGCAATTCCTTCGAACATTGTATCTTAGTATTACTTGAATTAGTTAGATAATGTAAAGGGAGAATTTGCACGCATTCCTATATACAAGTGTGGGTGTGCATCCATAGTGTGTGCATCAAGGTTTGGCTCAACTATGCTATAAGACTCACTTACGACTTTGATGCAAGTTTTCTCCTCCTTGAAAAACCATTGCTATTTTAGGAATTCTACTTTCATGGTTAGTTCTTTTTGTTGCACTCTACTTTACATGCCCCTACACTTTGAAGATTGGTGGATTAACATTCCCTTATACATCCTTGATTTTTAAAACAATCCAATGGACTTTCATATCATGGACAAGTGATTGGTTATCATTTTCATTCCTTGTTGTCCCTAACTCTAAAAAGTCATTTTAAAGAAGGCTTATACTACCTTAGTGGGGGATTTTTCATGTTACAATTGTAATTGAGGCTTCACTTGTCTTTTCCCCTAGTTTGTTTAAAATAGAAAAATAATTCTAATTTTGGAATCGATTTTGATTCTATCTTTGGCTATAGAATATAACTCTGATTTTGACATCTATTTTGATGCTTTCTTGCGTTATTTATCTCCATGCTTTTTATGACACTTGTTTCAACAATTTCAATTTTGCCAAAAAAGATTGGAAGTCATTTTTGTCAAAAAGCATTGAAAATGGTTTGAATTCTTGTAGTGTTATGCCTTGCCTAACCAACTAAAGTAGTATTTATTTTTCCTTAGGATCGTGGTAACTTCACCTTCCCCTTACCTATAACGTGTCATTATTATTTAATGAATGTCAATAGGAGTGTAGCTTCCAAGTTTTACCTACCTAGTTCTTGGTTTTCACTCATCATTACTCCTCATTTCTTGCTTTTGGAACTTAAAACCTTATGCTATTAATTTGTGATGGAAATGTTAGTGAGTTGCATTTAATTTTGCCTCAAGCTACATCATAGGTCTCTCACACTCATGCACGGGCGTGCATGCTCACGCGTACAAGCACACACGTGTGCACACACAAACAAAATGACCTCCTTTCCCTCAAAGAGAAATATTTCTACCATACTATGTCACTTCTTTCCCTCAACTACTTATGCATTTAACACACACGTGGCAATTCTCAAAAGTGTTTCAATCCTCCAATAGAGCACTCTCTCTTAGAAGGTAGTGCTAATAAAGGGGTGCAGTTTACCCTAAAAGCTGTGAGAGTGAAGGTACAAAGGAGAGAAATCCTAACAATAGGAGAGAAATTTGTAGCCGCCACATCACGGAAAAGGGTTGTAATACTAAGCAAGTTTTTGCTTGATTTTAAGATGCTTGTTGGGACCAAAATGGAAAGCTCTCTAAGTTGAGATGTTTGGGTTTCCGATTGTACTTCTAAGAAAAGTCCTCGGGGCAAAGGCTTGTTTTTTCTTCCTTCGTATTTCTTTGCATTCTTGTTTCTTTTTATGCTTTTGGTGGGCTAAAACTTGTTCAGCTTAGCTCTCAAGTAAAACAGAAATGCGAGTGAACTTACTTTCTTGCAGCTTTGGAGATGCGGCCTGCCATTCAAGGTTGACACAGTAATTTTTTGTTTTGACCACTTCACTCTGCTGAGTTGTCTATTGTCTAATTCGACAATCTTTGTTATAGTTATATAGTACAAATTGTTTCCTTTGCCTCACAACTGTTTCTTCTTACAGTGTGCTTTAAGTCACCGTCCAAGAAGAGCCTCATAAATAAAATGCTTAAGACAGGGATACAGAGCTGGAACTATTTTCAAGGATAATGGTCATAAATCATGAAAAGATTGAAGTATGATTATTAAAGTTTGCTACAAACGTTTTTTCCACAAACATGTCCATCCCAAAAACTGGCGACTCAAAAGCTCAATGATCCATTTCAAACAGAAGAACAAACCAACACGACTAAAGAACTGACTTACAAAAGGTCTAATTCTAGCCAAGAGTGTAGAACCTATATAAATACTATGAGGATGATAGACTTTGTCTTGCACTCTCGGGGCCTAAGGCTGGATCCTGATGATCTTCATCTATGTTAAAGGCTTGTATCTCAATATGTTACTTGGCAGTGACGGATTGTTCCTTGGGCCTGGCCATGACAAAGATTTTGAAGAGCTATTTGCAGCCATCAGAGCTCTGGAGATTAGGAGGATCATTCCCTAAAACAAGCTCTGGAGATCATCAGGATCTTCACTCCCTTAATCAGCTGTGGAAGTGATGGGTCTGCAGTCAGTCTCTCCAACCTGCATGGCACCAGGCATATTGTTCCATACACAGGATCCAAGCTCCCATGCATTGCTTATACCACTTACTGCTGCCAGCTGCTCCAGATCAAATGCAACTTCCTGCCCAAAAATGGCTTCCAACCCACCATTGCCACACACTTCCTCTTCCTGATCACTTACTACTGCTGCTCCTCCCATTGCTGCCTGATCATACAAATCCCCTACAGGCAATGCATCCGGCCTCTCAAATGTTAGCAAAGTGAAAAGCTCCTCGTCGTTGGAGACAGCCATGCCTTGCTCTTCTGTCTTGACGCTGTGCAGCAATGATTGATCCTTGACTAGCTTGGCTTCAGGGTCATTCCCTCCCACTGCCCCAGAGACATTCCACCAAGAAGAGGGAAAACAGACCAGAATGTGAGACCGGAAAGTAAGACTTGTCAATTCACTACAATCAACACGTTGCGTTTGAGAAGTCAAAGTGCAAAGCAGGGATGTCGGAGAACTATCAGCCGTTTGCAAGTAAAACTCAACTGGAAAGCAGCAGATAAGTCGGAGATTTCTCATTTAAATTCACTACAATCAACTGAAGTTAGCTGATCCGAAGATTGCACCAGTTAGAATCGACAGTTTTGCATAGAGAACGCACCTGCTTGATTGAGAACATACACTTAATCCAGGAAAATCAATTAGAACTGAGACTGGAGAGCAGGAATGCCGAAGAGTGATACAGTACAATCAACAAGTGGGACTGGGAACTCACCTGTTGGCAAGGGCATCAACTGAGTAGAGTCTCCGCTTGTGTTGGATGAAGAGGCTTCGTACTTCTCCGTGGCTTTCAATTCATCACTGAAGAGCGTTAGCGAGCGGCCACCCAAGAAAGAGAGCGGATCGTTGTCTCCAATCCAATACGATCTCTGAGAAGAATTAGCCACTCTTGCTCCATTGGGAGAACTGTTGCTGGAGGTCATCACCAGAAGCTGTTCTGCCACATCTGAGGCTGCCTGATCAATCCCATCCCAGCTGGGGGCCTGCTGGAGCATCGCCTCCAGAAGAGAATTCTTGCTGCTGTCGTTGTTGGAGCAGGTGAAGCTGTCTACTTCCGAAGGAAGAGTGTGACAGGAAGCAAAGGGACTGGAGAGGGCAGAGCTAGGCGTGCCGGCACTATCTGCAGACTCTGCCAATTGGACTGAGGGGAGCTCAACCTTGAGGCTCGAGATCAATGGCCTGGGCATGGGGAAAGGGGTGCAGGGGCTGCTGCTGCCATTGCTGGGAGCAAAGGAGAGGCTGCCCCTGGAGAAACCATAGCTGCTGCTGCTCGGCGTCGTCTCTGCCGGATCAGGATCGTAAGGAAATCCTTGCGAGAAGGCATCCAATCGAACAGGGTTGCGATCATGGAGATACCTCGACTTGAGGAATGGCTGGAAGGCGATGTTCTCATCCGAAAATTGGTGGAAGGATCGTCGTCCTCCTCCTCCTGCTCCTCCTTCGAAAACCTCTCGCGCTCGCTTCAATCCATGCACAGGACTCACACTGGAGCTCCCCCCAGCAGCTTGGCTCAGCACTGAGCTCGAATTCCCTGCTACATCGCTCAATCCCATCCCTGCATAGCTTCTCCCCCGAAAATCCCCGATGCTGAGCCTCATCGGATGCACCCCTCCTCCCTTGAAGCTCGTCCTCCCTCCTGAAGCAGTAGCACTCGCTCTGAATTTGATCTGCCCCTGGTTGAAGCTGCGCGAGAGTTCCGTCCCCGGGCTCGAGAGTATGTCGCTCTCAGAATCTCCCCCGGAGCTCAAACTGGCGCTGATTCCTTCCCCTTGCTGCTCGCTGCAGTATTGCTGATGATGATTATTGTCCCGTGAGGCAGCGGCGACAGGCTTCACATCAGGCGGGTAGATAGGCAGACCCGCGCGCATATGCCTCTTCACACGAGTGTTCCAAAAGTTCTTGATCTCGTTGTCGGTGCGTCCTGGAAGCTGCGGATTGCAACAAGAAAGACGTCAATCAGGAAGAGAGAATCGTCGAGCAAAGAATCGAAAGACGTCAATCAGGAAGAGCGAATCGCAAAGAATCGAAAGACGAAGCGATCAAAAGAAGCATGCGATTGCAACGATGCGAAGACGAAGAAGATGATTCCTACATGCGAGGCAATGCGAGCCCAGCGATTTCCCATCAGGGCATGGAGCTCGATGACAGTGCGCTCTTCCTCGGGCGAGAGCGAGCCTTTCTTGAGATTAGGCTTGAGGTGGTTCGTCCATCGCAGGCGACAGCTCTTGCCGCAGCGAGAGACGCCGGAATACTTCTGCACAGCGTTCCAATTGCCCTCGCCGTGCTTGGTCACGTAGGAGACGAGGATGGCATCCTCGGCAGCAGTCCAGGGGCCTTTCTTCAGCGGACCTCCGCCAGGCAGCAAATCCTGCCCGAATTCTTGCGATTGCTGCTGGTGCTGCTGTGCAGCGAGGAGATGGTGATCGTGGTGGAGCTCCATGGCTATGGCGATGGCGAAGATGAATCGGGGCGAAGGGAAGGAGGCAAGATTGGGCAATGCGGGAGGTTCTTGGCGAGCTGTAAGTGTGCTGTTCAAGCTGTTTCGTTCGCCATCGCTGTCTGGAGGTGGTGGTGGTGGTGGTGTTTGTGACGCGAAGCTCTTCTCTGAGCTCGCGAAGGATCGATCTGGCTTGGCTATGGCGGAACGAGGAAGGCAAGCTCTGCGTTGCGTTCCGTCTTCCCCTCACACTCTCATTTTGCTTCCGCGTCCTGCCCTTCAACTGCAATCTCGCTCTCGCCCTCTCGCGCCCTCTCTCTGTCTCTCTCTCGGTCTCGTTCTCGCGATCCTCTTCTCGCCCTCTCTCTGCCTCTCTTTTTCTGGGTCTCGTTCTCGCGATCCTATTCTCCTCTCTCTCTCTTTCTCGCAATCCTATTGATCTGCATACAATTCTTGCCTCACCAATTCCATATCTTGCGCTCGGCTACGGCGATGGCACGTTTCTCCTCGCATCTTCCACTCACCCGGGGGTGCTCTCACATCTTCCACTTACAGACGCTCACTCTCTCGCGCGCGCGCGCTCGCTCGCCCGCCCGCCCGCCTGCCTGCCTGCCTCTCTCTCTCTCTTTTGCTCGCTCGCTCTCGCTCTCTTGCAACGGTCCTCCTGCGCTCTATCTTCAAGGCAGGCACTGAAATGAATTTTCTTGGTGCACGATCCGGAGAGGGAGCGGGCGGCAGAGGCGAGCAGGGCTTGACTTGTTTGCTCTGCTGGCGAGCGAGGGAGCGCGGGGGAGCAGGAAGGAGGAGGAGCAGCAGAGCAAAGGCGTGTATGTGTAAGTGTATAGTGTTGGGCGAGGGAGAGGGCTTTAGACAGTAGTCTATGGCCTTTTGGTTTCTTGCCCGTCTCTTTGGGTGGTAGAGTTTACTTAACCTCACCTTAGCTTTACCTTTAGTTACCACTTCACACAAGATCCACCTTCTTGCCCTCCCCCCCCCCCCCCCTCCCCCTCTCTCTCTCCCCTTTCCTCCACAACACCTCACCTTCCCTTCACTTTCTAAGTGGCTCTCAACGCTCTCTCTCTCTCTCTCCTCGATGTCAGTGTGTGCTTCCATCCTTCATATGCCATCGCATGTGCGGTCTTGCAGGCTCCGGCTCTCTCTCCTCTATGTGAGTGTGTGCTTCCATCCTTCATATGCCATCACATGTGCATGTGTTCGATCCTTCATATGTTGTGTATGTGTGTGCCATCTTTCATATGGCATTGTTGGCTTGATCTTATTCCCACTCCTCATGTCGTTAACACCAATTCCTTTTGGTACCCTTTCCTTATCGCATCGTTAGTGTGAAAAACCCTAAGAATTTTTCTCTTCCATCAATAGTAGCATTTCCCTCACCCCCCAAGCGAACCAACCAACTCCATCTCCAAGAAATGCAGGAGTGGTGCCCAAAATAACAGAGCTGAAGCCCATAATTTCATACACAGTTGGACAAGCAAGTGCACTTGACAATCATTCAGAGCTGATTCTCGCATTGCTAGACAAGTAAAGGCCTAGAGCATCATAATGCAATCCAAATGTGTGATAGGGGAATAACAACAATGAGGTGATTCACATCCTTGTTAGAGAGCCACTACTCATGCTTATGTAGAAGAAGCCTTACCGAAGCTAATGCTCACAATTTTAACCCTAGGACAAGCCTTCCACACAATTAGGGTTTGCATTGCACACATGTTGGAGTTGAGCCCATACTTTGCACGCATTTAAAGGGTCAACCATCGCGCTCCCCACTACCATTGACTAGGGTCTCACATGGAATAGATGCTTAAATCATATGGGCATCCCCTTCTCTTCATTTATCCAACAATCCACACATGCCAACCTTCTTTTCAACCATTCCTAAGAATGCAACCTTTTGTTCTCCTTGAAGGGAACTTCTTATTGAGTTCATTAGAATTAAAAACTCTAACTCATATAACATAAGTCATGAACCTTCCTCTACTAGCATATGTCCCATGCAAGGTTGGGACTCATACCATGTGTTTGGGGACTAGGTCACATCAATTGGGTTGCCATCCTTTAGTCGAAAGGGGATCAATGTAGTTACTATGGTTTGCATGGCATATGTCCCATCCAAGGATGGGACTCATAGAAGGTACCATTTTAGGTTGCCACCCTTAGCCTTAAGGGGATCAAATGTAGCAACTTCACCAATAGTTACCAGCTTGCATGGCATGCAAGTTCATTATGAAAACACTATCCCTAACCAAAAGGCACCTTGTGATTGAATACATAGCACCATTGTCTATGCTCTAAAATTTTGCTCAATGATTGGCCTTATATGTATGGCTTGTTATGGATTTCCACTTTCTCTTTCTCCTACTTCTTCAAAAGCTTAACATTTGATCCTTAATCTCAATTTCTTCCCTTAAATCCCAAGCTCACTGGAAGACTTCCACAATGGGCACCCATGCATTTGAGTGCCCTCAAGAACATGACTCCTCAGGACTCAGGAATCACTCGCTTCCATTACCCTAGAATGGGTTTCTTGACATTACCCTTCTACTGACACCAAAGTAAGCATTCCACATGCTTTATTTAGGCAAAAGAGAAAGGCAAGAACTTTGCATCCTATTTTGCTTTTTCTCTCCCCAAGGACCTTTAAGAATTCCTTTTCAAGGTCCATTTTGCACGTCATTGTCATGATGCTTTAAGCTTGAAATAGGTAGGCTACTAAAACGTACGTCTAAGGTAAAGGTTTCATCATTCTTGCTCAAAATCAATTTTTAAACTTAAATAACCAATTAACTCCCAAAAAAAAAATCTTTCCTTCTAAAAAGAGCATGGCTCACACGGACATCCATAGTTGTGAGTCTCATTTAAATATGCAAATTAGGCATGGAGAAGTATAGGTAGATCGCCCAACCTTCCCTCCTTCCAACCAACACATCTCTCTCTCTCTCTCTCTCTCTCTCTCTCTCTCTCTCTCTCTCTCGTGTGTGTGTGTGTGTACGCATGCCCACGTGTGCATGCATGCATGTGTGTACAGATTTGCATACATGGAGCATGCATGTGTGTAAATGTGTGCATGCACACAAACCTATGTTCATGGGGTTTTGTGTACATGCACACGTGCTTGCACGTGTGTGTGTGTGTGTGTGTGTGTGTGTGTGTGTGTGTGTGTGTGTGTGTGTGTGTGTGTGTGTGTGACCTCAATATTTTTGTGTCTAGTTGTGTGCTCCTTTTCCACCTTTCCCACTTTATGTTCCTTTCCCTTATACTTTTATGCTGATTTTCCTCCTTTCCCTCACTTTATGCTCACACTCCCCTCCCTCCCCTTCCCCACCTCAACACCTTGTGCTTTGCCCTTTCCCTCTCCCTTTACCCTACACACACATCCCCCATGTCAAACCTTGACAGAGTTAGACATGCTCCATCATTTCATGTCAACATTCTTTCCCATTCATAAACATGTAACAGAGCACATTACGGCATAGAGGGGTATTTTTTAGTTGGGGGACTTATATGCCATTTACATGCATGAGGGGATTTATAAAAAGCAACTTAATATTATTTATATGTGAAGGTTTAAGGAGGGGTGTCTAGATTTTAAGATTGAAGATGGATGCATGCAAGAGGGGGTTCATCAATTACATGAGAAAATATAAAATTTAAAGAATATGGATATTTTAAATACATGCTTGCTTGCATGTGCTATATGGGATTAATAAGTGAAACTCTTGGTCGGGGCATTCTTCCAAAATGTGGTGCAAATCAACCTATCATTCCCTTCATCCTAGTCCACTTTAGATTGTGGTGCAAATCAACCTATTATTCCCTTCAACCTAGAATGTCCCTCAACCTATAATTCTTCCAAAATGTGGTGCAAATCAACCTATAATTCCCTTCAACCTAGTCCACTTTAGAATGTCCCTCATTTTTGAAGCCGCATGAACTATTATAGATAGTATAAACAATAACTTGTTGTGCCAAGTTCTAACTTATCAAACATGGATCTCCCCTCTTGTATATTATGCACAATCTTTTAGGAATTCAAGAAATCATCTCATACCTCATGCAAGATTAAGGTATTAAAAAAATATATTAGAATAGCCATGTTTTGAATCCTTTTCCCATTTAAAGAAAGGACCTACTGCACAAATCCATACTTTAGCAGTTAAAGTAAGACCTATTTAAAGAATGTCCCATTTAAAGAAAGACCCTACTCCACAAAATCCATACTTTAGGACTCACTTTGATTGATAACAAAGGCAAGTTGCAAGCTATTTGATTGTAAGAATCCAATAAGAAGGCCTGTTCAACCACATTCATTGAAAGACCCTAATGCACAAAATCCATACTTTAGTACTTATTTTGATCGATTAAAAAGGCAAGCTGCAAGGTATTTTGTTTTGAGAATTCACTACATGTTTAGATTCTATGTTGATTCTATGTTTAGAATTCTCTACATGTTTAGATTCTATGTTGATTTATTATCTACTTCTTGTGTTTGGACTTGCAACTATATGTATATGGGATAGTTGTGGACATATCGCATGCATTAAAATTCCCAAACAAAATTCAATCGTGCATAGTCTTACACTAAGAAATGTGAAGGGTTTGTAATTGCACCTACATTTTTAATTAGATTGCAAGTCTATTTATAGAAAGGCTTGCCATATAATGCAAAATAATATATGAAGTGACACATGGATAAAATATAGGTTCAATAGGCATATAATAATCTGGAAGTACATCGTTTTGATAGGAAGAAACACCGAGGACGTGGTAACTTTAGAGGCAGGGGGAGCCAAAGAGGTTGTGGTGGATGGCAGAGAGGCCAAACTGCAAACAACAATGTTGAATGCTACTACTATGGTAAAATGGGTCATATGGTTAAAGACTGCTATAAAAAGCAGAATGACATCATGACTGGAAAATTGCAACAAGGCAATTATGCATCCTCTAGTAGACAGGGTGATGACAAAAATGAGCATCTGTTTATGGTGCAGCACATGACTAATTCTGTGACAAGTGCATAAGAAAGCAACATTTGATGTGTGGTATGTTGACTCAGGTGCGTCAAACCACATGACAGGTCATGCACAATGGATGCAAGATGCAAGGAAAATGGAAAGACCAGGATTTGTGGAGACTGGTGATGATACTGCATATCCTATTGTGCAGATTGTTAAAATTCCTTTGTTTATGTAGGATGGAAAAAAGAAATACGTGTCTGATGTATTTCATGTCCCGAATATAACCAAGAACGTGGTTTCTGTTGGTCAAATGGTTGAGTAGGGCTTGTAGGTCAGATTTAATCCTCATGGATGCTTTATTAAGGATATGAAAAATAAAGGTCGCTTGATAGCAAAAGGGAAGAAGAAGGGCAGGATGTTTACGTTGGATGTGGACATGCGTGAATTGAGTGCAGCAATGTTTGCACATGGGACCGATGTAGTTGTAGATATTGATATCTGGCATAAATGCATTGGTCATGTTAATGTACAATGACTTAAATTAATGTAGGCCCAAAATATTATTGCAGGATTGCCTAAGTTCAAGGTTGCAGAAATGCATAAGGTATGTGAAGCCTGTCAATTTGGAAAACAGGGAGGGAAACCATTTCCTAGACATGTTCAAGAGAGTAAGAGGACATTGGAATTAAACCACTCTAATGTGTGGACTACTAAAGCTGCATCTGTTGGAGGCTATCATTATTTTGTCACTTTTATTGATGACTACAGCAGAAAAGTTTGGGTGTATTTTATGAAAAGGAAAGTGAAGTGTTTGGGCATTTCAAAACTTTTAAAGCTATGGTTGAAAAAGAAACAGGCCTGTAAATAAAATGCCTAAGGTCAGATGCAAGGGGAGAGTACCTCTCAAATGAGTTTGCAAGTTTCCGTAGGAGCATGGCATAAAGTAGCAATATTCATGCAGTCATACCCCACAGAAAAATGGACTTGCAGAAAGGAAAAACAGGCATATTGGAGAGGTATCTTGTGCCATGCTCAACGAAAAAGACCTACCAGATTATTATTGGGCTAAAGTAGTTGCTACAACAGTCTACATAATGAATAGGACTCCCACTGTAGCAATGCATGGCATGACGCCAGAGGAGAGGTATACTGGTAGGAAACCAGATATTTCTCATTTGAAAGTTTTTGGTTGCATTGCCTATGTTCATGTGCTAAATGAGCTGAGATCCAAGTTGGATCCAAAAGCTGAGAAAAGCATCTTTATTGGTTATTCTCTGTAGCAGAAAGGGTATAGGTGCTATAACCCTTCTACTCATAAGTTTACAGTGAGTAGAGATGTTTTTGATGAGATGAACAGCTGGTATAAACCAGTAAATGTGATTGATGATGTAGATGCACAAAATGGTAATGCTGCACAGAATTCATAGTAGCAATCACAAAATATTAGTGGACTTGTAGTGTCCTCTACCAGTGGTTCACATACTTCGCCATGGATAGGCAGATTGAGATCAAGAGGATCTCCTTAAAGCAATGCAGATAGTTCTATGCAAGTATCATGAAAAGGAAAAGAGAAAGTAGATCAGCCCATGGTTGATGTGAATGCAGGTCACTCTTATGTGGATGGTGAATCCAGTGGCTCAGAACAGAGCCTTGATGATGAGTTGGGTATTCCTTCTATTGTTACACCTAGAGTAAGGAAGACAAGGGATGTTTTGAGAGCACCTGGTAGTGAGCCTACTTTGCGCAGGTCTACCAGAGCTAGGTATCCTATGGATAGGCTGAAATATAATGGATTTACAGCCATTCACTATGCCTATATGGTCAAAGTGATACATGAACCAGAACCCACTTCTTTTGAGCAAGCCATGGGAAAAGAAAAATGGGAGAAAGCCATGGATGAAGAAATGGATGCCTTGGAAGCAACTACTACATGGGAATTGGTGCCTTTGCCTAAAGACAAGAATGCAATTGGGTGCAAGTGGGTTTATAAGGTGAAGCACAATGCAGATGGTTCTGTGAACAGATACAAGGCAAGATTAGTTGTCAAGGGGTATGCACAGACATATGGCATTGATTATGAAGAAACATTCAGTCCAGTTGCAAGGATGGCAACCGTAAGAGCAATGACACCAAGTTATGTTCATGCTGTTCATCCTGAGTTTGTTTGCAGGTTGAAGAAAGCCTTGTATGGCTTGAAGCAAGCACCCAGAGCATGGTCTGACAAGATAGGACAGTATCTTGTCACTATTGGCTTTCAGATTTCCAAGGCAAATTTCTCACTTTATGTGAGAAAAACAGAGAAAGGTGGTCATCATTTATGTTGATGATTTGATCATCACAAGTGATAGTGATGAAGATATCCTTCATGTGAAAATGCTATTGAAGGAGAAGTTTGAGATGAAGGATTTGGGAGAGCTGCATTACTTCTTGGGCATTGAGGTGATTAGATCCACAAGTGGGATATGGCTCTTGCAGAGACATTATGGATTGGACATGCTGTCCAAATATGGGATGATAGGCTATAAGCCTATTTCAGTTCCTTTGGAGCAGAATGTGAAGTTGAGCGCAGATGTAGGTGAGCTTCTGGACGACCCTACTATGTATAGGCGCATAGTAGGAAGTTTGATTTATATGACTATTACCAGGCTAGATTTGAGCTATGCTGTTGGGTTGGTAAGTCAGTTTGAGAGTTCTTTTGGCTTTCACAACTAAGAAGAGGAAAATTGTTTTCAGCCTCCACCTTTGTGTATATTCCCCCATTGTGTATGTGAGAAAGCTACAAGTGAGACTCCTTTCTTCTCTCCCACTCTCTTCACAGATCGATCACACTAGGAAGGCCCCTGTGTCATGGAAGTGGAGGATAGTAGCCTCGACAAAACCCAGGCTCTGAAACATCTGGCAAATGATGACTTCAAGCCAATCACCTCATTCCCCTTGCCCATTGGTCTCAAAATGGTGACCTTCTATGAGGCACCTCCATTAGCTCCCTTGATGAGTCCGATTGCCTTGGCACCCCTTCCCCCTCTTCCAACTGCCTCGGCTTCATCATCGTAGCCAACCCTTCATTTGCCTCTCCTCTTTGGTATCTTTGACCATACCACCCGCCTACGTGTCTATTCACCTCCTCGGGTAACCACTCTGATGTGACAATCAGTGTAGGGGTGATCCCCAAGCTCATCAACCCACCAAAGGCACTGTTCAAAACGAAGGCCCAGCAAAGCCTCATCATCGAGATGTTCACCACCATTGCGAGGAAGCGCTCAAGACCAGACATGGATAAGGAGGCACAGTCGAAGCTCACCATCACGTGCCTCCCACCTCTAGTTGGCCATCCCGGTGGAGTTCCCCCATCACCACCCACCCAGAAATGATGAGGTGGCTCACCGCTGTGCCAATAACAAGTTATTGTAAAGAATAAGGAGAGAGAGAGAGACTCAAGTTCAGCTTTCTTCACAACACACAAAAGAGAGAGGACACAAGGTTGGAGGGTGAAGCCTTTCTTCACTTTTGCACACAACAACAACCATACAATAGAAGAGGGAAATACCCTATATGTCAAACCCTAGAATACGTGGTTCATATGTGAACCCAAACCAAAAACATATGTGGTAGTCTAACTACACCACGAGTACAACTAACATAGGCGGTGACATAAATGATAGTCATCCAGGATATATATCGGGGGTAGAGCTTGATATCTCAACACTCCTCGGCAAGCTCAAATCCATCTCACTTACACCAAGCAAGCTCCTAAATCTGCGAAGCTTCTCGGTACCCAATGCCTTCGTAAAAATATCAGCCACCTGCTCCTCAGTGCTGACATAGACAAGATCAATCTCACCAGCTAGAACCTTCTCTCTCACAAAGTGATAATGCACCTCAATGTGCTTCGTTCTAGCATGATAAACTGGGTTATTAGCAAGCATGATGCTGCTAATGTTGTCAAAATGAATGACAACTGCTGCATGAATTGACTGTCCCCATATCTGCAAGTAGCTTCCGTAACCAAGCTACCTCACATGCAGCCATTGCTGCACCCCTGTACTCAGCCTCTGTGCTCGACAAGGCAACTGTTGGCTGCTTCTTGCTGCTCCAACTGATGGCCACCACTCCAAGGAAAACATAAACCACTAGTAGATCTCCTGTCTGAGACACTACCAGCCCAGTCAGCATCTGTGTATCCATGTATCTGTAATGCACACCCAGCTTCATAAAACAGTCCATAATGCAATGTGGACTTCACATACCGCAGTATGTGCCTAGCCGCATCCAAATGTGGCTTCCTCGGTGCCTGCATAAACTGACTCACCAGCCCCACAGGCATAGCTCAAATCTGGTCTGGTTATAGTCATGTAAATCAAGCTACCTACTATGGCCTGTACATAGTAATATCTTCAAGAAGCTCACCTGTCTCTGCATTGAGCTTCACATTCTGCTTCAATGGAACAGAAATAGGCTTACAGCCTATCATCCCATATTTGGACAACATGTCCAAACCGTATTGCCTTTGCAACAGCCATATCCCACTCGGGGATCTAATAACCTCAATGCCCAAGAAGTAACGCAGCTCTCCCAAATCCTTCATCTCAAATTTCTGCTTCAACAGTAGCTTCACTTCATTAATGTCTGCATCACTATCACCTGTAATAATCAAGTCATCAACATAGATGACTATAAGCACAATCCCTCTGTTTGTCTTTTCACATAAAGTGAAAAATCTGAATTGGAAATCTGAAATCCAATAGTGACAAGATACTGCCCTATCTTGTCTGACCATGCCCTCGGCGCCTGTTTTAAGCCATACAAGGCTTTGCGCAACCTGCATACAAAATCGGGGTGTGAGTTATCCTCATTAACCTTCTGGCTGCATCATATAAACCTCTTCCTGCAAATCACCATGCAAGAAGGCATTTTTCACATCCATCTGATGCAAAGACCATCCCTTTGCAGCAGCCATAGCAATTACTACTGCTCTCACGACCTGCTAACAAGACCCCATCAGCATTATGTTTTAA